>NW_004524606.1:19961827-19963605 GCF_000260255.1 Octodon degus
AAAAGGAAAAAAAGCTGAGGGGTCAGGAAGCCTGCATCTGAATCTCACTCCCACAAGACTGGTAGTGCATCCTTGGGCATTTCTCTAACCCTTAATAACTCTTGTCTATCAAGTGAAAAAAAAAAAAAAAAAGAAAAGAAAAAGAAAAGCTCCTTTGTAAAATTGTAATCAGGATAAAAAGAGACAGGATAAGGCTAACTGCAAAGCACAGTACAAAACAAAGTCACCTACTTAATAAATGTGAACAATAGTCTTCCACATAATGGGTTTCCGTGTAAATTTTTGAGCAGGGTCAGCTAAAGGGACTTGGAAAACAGAATTTGAGAGTGGATTTCTTCTTTTCTCTGTGCCATCTGGGCATCAAACAGAAGACCTTGAATGTAGTAGGCAAGCATTCTACACCTCAGCCACCACTCTAGCCTAAGAAAGTTTTTTTGTTTGTTTTGTCAAAGTCGTTCTCCTCTTTAAGAGTCTGTGATCCAACCACCTGATAGGTTTGTCCTGAGACAGAAAACTGCCCTGGTGCTACACTACCCGTCAGGTGTCACTTCTGACCTGTCCAATTAAAACAAGCAAGAAAGCAAACAGCAACCTCTTATTCTATAGTTAGCTTCTTCTTCCTTGATTTGGACTAATTTCATTTTGCTCTTCCAAATCTGAGAAAGAGAAGAAGAAAGTCACAAATCTTCATAATATTGCTTCATACAGAGACACATGTAACTCCTGATGAAACATGCTTGTGTCATCTACGTAAAAATTGTCCACGTAAAAATTACATGTATCTAGGTGTGGTGGTGAACATCTGTAATCCCAGCACTTGAGAGGCTGAGGCAGGAAGGATCACCACTAGTTGAAGGCCAGTCTGGGCTACATAGTGAGCTCAAAGCCAGTTTGAACTACATAATGAGACCCGGTCTAAAACAAAAATTACCAAGTGCCTGTCTACATACTTGAAAGTGATTAAAAATGGAATTTTCTTTTCTGAGAATGTGCATCCGTCTTTGTCAACCTGTTGCACTCAAAGCAAATCAATCTGGAGGACATTATGTTAAATGAAGTAAGTCAGGCACAGAAAGAAAAACATCACATGATCTTACTCATATATAGCATCTAAAATAGTTGCTTTCAGGAAAGTACAGAGTAGAATAGTGGTTCAGAAACTAAGGAGAGTGAGTGGCTGGAGATTCAGCAGTGGGTAATCAGGCACAGAAGGCAGGAATGATTCTAGGGTCTTATTGCAACTAGGGTGACCATAGTACTTAACAATAATGTTTCAAAATAGTCAGAGGGGAGGGTTTTGTTCTCATCACAAGCAAAGATATATAATTAATGAGATTATAAATATGCTAATTGTTTTAATTTGGTTATTGCCTAATGTATGCATGTATCTTTTTTTTTTTTTTTTTTTTTTTTTTTTTTGGACTTGTAGTGATCCTCCTGCCTCAGCTCCCCCAGTGCTGGGATTATAGGCATGTCATTTTATGTCCCGGCCCTCCAGCTGACTGAAATGAAGTCTATTTTTTTTTTTTTTTGGCGGAACTGGGGATTGAGCTCAGGTCCTTGCCCCCGCCAGGGAAGCAGTTATTCTACTGAGCCATCTCCCTGGCCCTATGCATATATCTTTTTTTCCTCATAATTTTATTGAGAAACAAATAGTAAGGAGACCGTTTCAAATCAAATTGGTAGGACAGTTTCAATAATTAACACAGTGCATACTCTCTTCCTAGTGGTTATTTGCTGCACAAGATGCAGACATGATATCCTATTTACAGACACTA
>NW_004524606.1:19964054-19965660 GCF_000260255.1 Octodon degus
TGTGTGTGTGTGTGTGTGTGTGTGTGTGTGTGTGGCCAGCTCAGCCTACCAGGGGGCGGGGCTGGCTGGCACGTGGTGCTGGGGGATTGAACCGTGGTCCCTGTGCTTTGCTAAGCTTGTTCTAAGTAGGCGCTTTAGACCACTGAGCTGTCTCACCAGCCCCAAGGTATTAACTCTTGACCAGGCTCAAGTCACATCTTCAAGCCTGAGGTAATAATGGCTGCTCTATTTGCTAGTTCCCAGGTATCCCATATCCCTTGGTGCCTCCTCTATCCTGTCCCATCTCTGTACTTACTCATTGAAGTTCCTTCTTTTGTTTTTCTTCTTTCCCTCTCTATCCACTGCTTTCTCTTCTTCTCTTCTCTTCTCTTCTCTTCTCTTCTCTTCTCTTCTCTTCTCTTCTCTTCTCTTCTCTTCTCCTCTTCTCTTCTCTTCTCTTCTCTTCTTTCTCTTCTCTTCTCTTCTCTTCTTCTCTTCTCTTCTCTCTTTCCTTCTATTCTTTTCTTTTCTTTCTATGATGGGGTTCAACCAAGTTTCCCAGGCTGGCCTTAAACTCACAATTTTCTTGTCTCAGCCACCCAAGTAGTTGCCAGTGTACCCAGATAGTGTTCTTTAAAATACCAGCCTGATGATTTCAAATAGGCATTCTTGAAGACAAACGTATAGTTCAGTGGTCTAAAGCACCTCCTGAGGCAAATTTAGGCAAGCTCAGGGACTGTGGTTCAATCCCCGGCACCATATGCCATGCCAGCCCTGTCCCCAGGGTGGGCAAAGCCAGACACACACACACACGCACATGCACACACACACACACACACACACACACACACACACATATATATACATATGGAGGCCATAAAAATATCAGGGGTTTGCTGTAATGTAACATCCTGTAACTCAGTTGTCCCAAATTTACTGATCAAGGAGATTATGGGGCCACAGAGGAAAGCGATCAATGATGTAGAATGTGCCTAAGGAGAGTCACATGGAGAGAAAACATTCTCTCAGGATTTCACAGAGGGCAAATTGGTCAAACAATGGCTGTGACTCATCCACATGGCTGACACTGACAAAGGATCTACAAACTGTGGTACAGGGTTTCAGGATAAATCCTGAGGGGATTTGACTGATCTTTTCAGATAATAAAGTTACATTTCTTGTTATATAGGTCTTGTATTATCTTGGTCTTAACCATGCAGCAGAAAAGTATAAAAACAAAGTATAAAAAGTAAAGCCATATTAATATGCTGAGCTGTAAAAGGCTCAAGTCAACAACTTCAGACATTGACAGTCCTATGGACAACTCACTACTGTTAAGGACTACTGGACTACATTGGAATATTTTGCTGAATTCATGCACCTACAATATTTAAATGACAATGGAATACCCATCTGTGACAAAACTAAACAAAAAAAGGGGATACAAATGAACGACCATTTAATACCTGTATATACAAAATAGTTAGGATAGATATACAGCTACTTTCTCTTCAGTGAGAAGAAAGATTTCTACTAATAGTGTTTGGACAGGATATCATGTGTGCATCTTGTAGTATGAATAACCACTATGAAGACAACAATATGCAATGTATTAATTATTGAAACC
>NW_004524606.1:19965760-19970318 GCF_000260255.1 Octodon degus
ATATCAGGGGTTTGGAGGAAAACGCAATGATAGGTAGAGTGCAGGGAGCAGGTTTTAGGCCAGTGTGGCTGCCTTGTACGATCTTGCAGAGATAGGTACATGGCATTGTACATCTGTGCAAACCCCCCAGATGCAGAATGCTGGGAGTAAATCTTAATGTGAACTACGGGCCCTGGGTGACAATGATGTGTCAGTGCTGGTTGATCAATTTTAACAAGGCCAGCACTGTGGCGGTGGTGGGTGTTAGCTCTGAGGTAGGATGTGCTCGTGTGGGGGCAGGTGCTATACAGGAACTCTCTGTACTTTCCACTCAACTTTTCTGGCAACTAAAAATGCTCTAAAAATAAAGTCTATTAAGTTAAACAAAATTCTTGCTGAGTGCGCTCCTAACATGATGACGCACCTCTGCTGAGCATACACCAAGCAACATAAGAATGACGGTGATAAAGAAGGAGGGAGACTTAGGTAAAACCCCTAAGACAGCAGGGTCTGGTGGGGCAGACCTGAAAGAAGCAGAGCCATTGGGAAGGATAAGACAGGAAGACTGTGAGTTGCAGGCCAGGCTGGGCAATCTAGCAGCTCATCATTAGAACACTACTGGATTTGATCCCTGGTACCATCCAAACGACAACAAAACCATAGGACAGGCCATTACTGTGCATGACACCAGGAAACTTGTGCATAACTTACAGAGACCCCCAACAGCAGTGACTTGACCAGGGGCAAAAATGATTTTACCCTTACACGAAATGCTCTGTGTTTTGTTGGAACTATTCTTTTTTTTTTTTTTTTTTTTTTGTGGAACCAGGGATTGAACTCAGGCCCTTGTGCTTACCAGGGAAGTGCTTATTCTACTGAGCCATTTCCTCAGCCCCTACTCTGTGCTTTGATGTGTAAAATGGAGATGATTAAGGCATTGCCTAATTTGGTCATGGTGAGGATTAAGTGCTCTAACATAGAAACGCTTCTTAGTGCAGTGCCTAGATAGAATAAACCTAACTTGTATTGCCATGACAGTCCTCACCCCTCTCCTCACTTCCCCTCACTGCCTTGTTTCACTTATTCTTGTGATTATTTGAAAGTACTGAGAACTGAACCTAAGTCTTCTTGTGTGTGAGGCAAGTATTCTGTGGCTGAGCTACATCTCCATTCTATTTTAACTTTTGATTTTGAAACAAGATCTTGTTTAATTGTCCAATCTGACCTGGAACTCACCTGCCTCCACCTCACCTATCTCCACCTCCATAGTAGCTGGAATTCCAGGCATGCACCACCATGCCATGCATCTTTTTAATTCTTTTTATTGTGGAAAAGTATTTTCTTCAGTAACAGGCGGAACTGAGTTTGGCTTTAACTCTCTTAGTAGCCTGTTTTACTGGAATACGGTGTTTTCACATGTGTCTGATTTATTTCACTAAAGGGTATGGTCACAAGGTGCTTCTCTTTACCTAGAAATGTCTCAAGATTATCCTATATAGCAGAGTGGTATTCTATTGTGTTAAAAAAAATCTTTTTTTTCATTCACAATTTGATGGCATTTGGGGTGTTTCCAAGATTTGGCTATTACAAACTGTGCTGCTATAAACATAGATGCACATATATTGCTGTGGTATGATGCCTTTAATTCTTTTGGGAAGATACCAAGAAGGGGTATAGCTGGGTCAAATGGAACCTCTAGTCCTAGTTGGTTTTTTTTAGGACTTTCCATCCTATTTCAAAAGGGTGGTATGAGGGTACTGGGGGATGTAGTTCAAAGCTAAAGCAATCATGGGTTCAATTTCTAATATTGAAACAATAGTGTCAAAGACAGCCAATAATCTTATTTCTGTCACCATAGGTCAGTTTTTCCTATTCTTAAATATCAGAAAAATATAATCACAAATATAATAACAATTCCTTACATAATACAGTTATTTACATTTAATTAATACATTTGGGAATGATGAATAAATGTTTAAGGAATACATGGACTTTTTATTCTGGTAGCTTTCAAGAATATTTTTCTTCTGGTGGCATACAAATATAAATCTACATTTAATCTGGGTGTGGTGGTATAGTCCTATAATCCCAGGACTCAGGAGGCTGATGCAGGAGAATTGCAAATTCAAGCCCAGTCCTGGCAATTTAACAACACTCTATCTCAATATGAAAAATAAATTTAAAAGGCTAAAAGCTCTGTGTTCAATCTCTAGCAGTGTGTATGCACACACACACACACACGCACACACACACACACATACGCACACACCCCAGAGAGAAAGAAAGTGGCCCTGAGAGACCCACTATATAGCCCAGGAGGGATGACCTTCCTCCTTTTTGGATAACATGAAAAAGGAAACAATTTCTAAATAAGAACAAATTAACATCATTAAAATGATTAAGGGGGCTGGTGAGATGGCTCAGTGGTCTAAAGCACCTACTTAGAACAAGCTTAGCAAAGCACAGGGACCATGGTTCAATCCCCCAGCCCCACATGCCAGCCAGCCCCGTCCCCTGGTGGGCTGAGCTGGCCACACACACACACACACACACACACACACACAAATAAAAATAAATAAAATGATTAAGAATACTTTCATATCTATGAGATAATATAAGCTGCTGTGAAAATGGAATGACCAAGGGCCGGGGAGAGAGCTCAGCGGCTTAAGTGCCTGCCTGACAAGCACAAGATCCTGAGTTTGTTACCTAGTACTACAAAAAAAAAAAAAAAAAAAAAAAAAAAAAAAAAGAATAACCAGAATGAAGAAACTACAGCCCAAAGCACCAACATTAAATATCCCTGAACAGAACAACTGAATAACAAAACAGATGGGCATGAGGACAGAGAGCAACCTGGAAGATAATCTTGAATAAATCCGCTTTGACCAAAACCAAAGATATGGAAGTTTTTTCCTAAAAAAACCAATGACAGGCTCATAGAGTAGTATATATTTGCAATCTCAGTCTTCAGGAGGCTGAGGTGGAAGGATTATAAACTTTAGGTCATCCTAGGCAATTTAGTGAGATTTTATCTCAAACAAACACACAGACATGCTGAAGGCATACAGATCCTTGGGTTCAATCCCAAGATTAAGAAGAAAAACCAACTGTACATTTGGGACAGGAGATCATTTGAGGCATGGCAGATGGCTGGCAAGGTGTGACCTGCGTGTGTCACCCAATCCCTGCACTTGGGACCAATCAGCAAGTGTTATTTTCAATTCTGCTGGTGAGAACTCCAGCAGGTTTTTTGTTTTTTTTAAATTTTATTTATTTGTGTGTGTGTATGTGTGTGTGTGTGTGTGTGTGGCCAGCTCAGCCCACCAGGGGGCGGGGCTGGCTGGCATGTAGTGCTGGGGGATTGAACCGTGGTCCCTGTGCTTTGCTAAGCTTGTTCTAAGTAGGTGCTTTAGACCACTGAGCCATCTCACCAGCCCTCCAGCAGGTTTTTGATAGGATGGCCTAGATTTGATGTCAGCCTGAGGAGTGCTGGGTGTGGGGTGGGGGGAAAGTGGCTGCCATTAAGCTCCCAGCCGCTGCACACTTCCTCAGGGGCTCATGCACTCTCCCTAGACTGTATTTCTTTCCTGCCTTTAATTCTTTTAATAAATACAAAACTTGAAATGCTTTCACGCTTGGGAGTGTGTCTCATTGAAGGCTCACCAGCCTTCGGGGATGGGCTCTAAACTGACCTCATCTCGTCCCAGAGAACAACTTCCAACTTTATGAAGTAAAGACCTTCAAACTTCACCTCCTGTTGCCAGATTTATTCTTGGAATTTTCTCATTTTGAATTTTCTGTTTGCCTCTCTGAGCCTCATTAGACAGTTCTTTAAACATTCATTCCCAGCTGTCTATTTTTTCTCTTTTCTCTTTAAACCCACAACAGAAAAACCCTTTAAAGCAAAACACCTGGAGAAATGTCAGGATTCAAAGCAGCAAATTTTAATTGTATTAGACAATCACATTAAATTAAAATGAACAAACAAACAAAAACACATCCTGGTGGGTCATGGTGGTGTATATCTGCAATCCCAGCAACCAGGAAGCCTGAGGCAGGAGACTTACAACCTTGAGCCCAGCATGGGCAGGTTTGTGGTTTAGTGAGACTTTGTCTAAAAAAGAAAAAAATTTAAAAAGGCTGTGGATATACCTCAGTGACAAAGCCCTGCATTGCTGTGAATTTGAGTCCAGCCTGGGCTAAAAAGTTCAAAACCAGCTTAAACTGCATAGTGAAACCCTGCCTCAAAAGGACAAAAAAAAAAAAAAAAAAAAAAAAAATCAAAACAATCAAATAACAAATTCATCAGGCATGGTAACAAATGCTTATAATCCTAGTTACTTGAGAATGGAAGTTTGAGATCAGCCTGAGCAACTTAGGGAGACTCTGTCTAAAAATAAAATTTCAAAATAGGGCTATAAAAAGAAAAAGCAAACACACAAATGCATACACACCTATACACACAAACAAGAAATAAACAAAAGGCTGAGGATATGGCTGATGGTAAAATACTTGTACAGCATGTGTAAGGCCCTGAGTTAGGTCTCGGCACCACAACAAAGAAGACATATATATA
>NW_004524606.1:19970418-19971863 GCF_000260255.1 Octodon degus
CTTACCAGGGAAGTGCTTATTATACTGAGCTCTCTCCCCGCCCCACCCAGTTATAATCTTAATAGTTGTACTTCTTGAGGACATACTATATGCTGACTAGATATTTTACATACATAAACTTTCATGTTAACAGTCATAGGGAAATTGAGGTTGAGAGAGACGTTCTTTCTCAGTGGAAAGAGACAGAACCATAAATCCTTAGATAAAGGTGTCTGTACAAAACTCAGTGCAAAAAGTTTTATATCATACTTAATTTAATTAATCAAAAGTATTTCTAAAAAACATACATATGGTCTCAAATGCATACATACAAATACACACTCACTGTGATGTTTAATTTTAGTAGTTAGCTTGACTAGATTTAGAGATCCCTGGAAAACTGCAAAACTACACACACACACACACACACACACACACACACAATGCATTGCCAATGCCCATTCCTGAGTGTGTCTGTGCCAGTGTTTCCAGAGTTGACTGGTGTGACACTCAGAAAATCAAGTGGGGAAGGCCGGCCCTGATGTAGACAGTAGCATCCAATGGTCCAGATGGAACAAAAGGGGGAGGAGAAAGCTCATTTGCAAAAATAACTGGGTGTGGTTTTTGTTACTTTTATCATCCATGGACATTAGATTCCAGATTCTTCAGCTTTTTTTTTTTTCTTATTTTTTCTTATTTTTTTTTCTTATTTTTTTTTCTTATTTTTCAGAGGACAAGATGCAGATATGATAACTCGTCTAAACACTATTAGTACAGATCTTTCTTCTCATTGAAATTCTTTGGCTTTGGAGTGCAGATTTGTATCGACCACTCTCTGAGGGCTTCTCAAGCCTTCAGCTTTAGCTAGGGCCTGCGTCATGGAGATCTTTTGTTTTGAGGTTTCCAGCTGCTGGGACTTAGTTTCTCTGGCTCTCTAGCCTACATATTGGAGGTCCCCAACCTCTGATTATATAAGCCACTCTAATAAATTCCCTCATAATTATATATGTATAGGTTCTGTTCCTCTGGAGAACTGTAAGACACATATGAGGTTTGTAAATGTATAAGAAAAACGTACAGAGAGCTTGACAGTTCCCCAATAGATGATCTTCTTCTCCTCCTTTTCTCCTCCTCCTCCTTCTTCTCCATCTTCTTCATCTCCTTCATCTCCTCCTCCTATTTTCCTTCTCCTCCTTCTTCTCCCTCTTCCTCTTTTCCTCCTCCTTCTTCTTCCTCTTTTTTCCTCCTCCCCTTCTTCTCCTCCTTCTCCCCTTCCTCCTCCCCTTCTCCTCCTCCTTCTCCCCTTCCTCCTCCTCCTGCTTCTCCCCTTCTCCTCCTCCTCCCCTTCTCCTCCTCCTCCTCTTCCTCCTCCTTCTTCCCTTCCTTCTCCCCTTCTCCTCCTCCTTCTTCCTTTTCTCCTCCTCCTTCTCTCCTTTCTCCTCCTCCTCCTCCTCCTCCTCCTCCTC
>NW_004524606.1:19971963-19974009 GCF_000260255.1 Octodon degus
TCACATAGAAAAATAAGAAGCGGTTGCAGATATAGTTTGCTGATGGAGCACCTGTCTAACATACACAAGGCCTTGAAGTTTATTGCTAGCACTTCAAACAAACAAACAGAACCGTACACACAAAGATGGGATTCAATAAAGTGACTTATAAAAAGCATTTGGAGCCAGATGTTACAGCCAGATGGCTATGATTCCAGCACTCTGGAGGCTGAGAAGAAGGATAACAAATTTGAGCCCCACTCAGGCAACTGAGCAACTTAACATGATCTTATCTCAAAGTAAAACAATAAAAAGCACTGGGAATGTAGGTGCAAATACCCTGTTTAATTCCCAGTATTTGGTGGTGGGGGGAGAGAGGGAGAGAGGGAGAGAAGGAGAGAGAGAAAGCGAGAACACATTTGATATAAATGAGTACTTGATTTATTAATTTTCATAGTATTATTATTATCACTATTATGTATTTATGTATTTTCTTAGAAGTAAGTATTAAAATAATAATGAACTATTTTTTTAATCTGAAAGAACTATTCCAGTGTTTGTAATCCATAGCATATTTTTGGCCCCAAAGCAATGCAAAAAACGTAAATTATTAATAATATTTTCTTTGTATTCATGAATCTGTCTTTCCCAGAACATCAGCAGAGCAGACCACCTGCTTTTACCTTGTCAGCACCCAAGTTATTTTGAATGATTATATCTATCCTGAAGCTTATAGACTGATATTTATTATTATTATTATTATTAATGTATTTAGTACAGGGTCTCACTACACAGATCGAGTGCTGGGATTACAGTTGCAGGCCACCATACCCAGTCTCAGTCACAGTTTCAGTGCATCCCAGGGCAGGCCTGGCACCGCATGGGGTGCCGGGAGATCCAACTGCCATCCATGCATGCTTGCCTAGGCTTGCTTAAGCAGGTGCTTTGGACTGTTGAGCTATGTTGCTGGCCCTACAGACTGGTTTTGAACTTGAATTGGCCATAGAGGACAATGGTCAGAGCATCCGTACAATCACACTGGGCATCAGAACCTTAACCCTGGCTCCTGTCCCCAGAAGAAGATCCTGCAGTGCATCATGCAGCTACCAGTGGAGCTAAAACACAGAGGTGCTGACTCTGAGGCAGTGGGGTCAAGGACATTTTTTTTTCTGTTGAAATCACCACTTTAATTAGACCACCTAAATACATTTACAGCCCTTGGGAAGATGAGTGAGGCATGCTTACTTAAATGCTTTTGGCCCAGTCTCTTCATTCCATGCAAGGTGGCTTTAGAGGTTTACAGTGCGATCTAAGTATTTCCATGGTAGCTTTCACTGGAGCTTTTGACACAGAATGGCCTGACAGGTGATTTGTTAGGGTTTTAGTCCAGGATCTCAGATATTTAATACCTTAGAGTATAACAGTGGGTCCCACAAACATATCCTTTATTTTTCTACTGCAAATTTTTACCTTAATGTAACAGTAGCCAGCTGTGTGTCTCAGTATCTTTTCCTGAGAGACACAAGAAGCAATCTTTATGTTTACCTTCTTCGTATGAGAAAAGACCAGGTGTGTGCACATGGGAAAAAAAGCTGAAGCAGGATGTACCCACATGATGCTCAGTGGAACAGTTTTGTGTATGTTTACCTGAGCATCAGAGAGCATGGCATACAACCACATCAATGTAGGATTTTTTAAAGTGCTCTTTAAATTTTTCTGGTAGAGCTAATTCAATTCAGTACAATGGCACATGAAAACCAGATGTGTAAGTTTTACCAGAGGTCAAAAGCTAATCACCAGGTTACTCATGCACGGGTGATGAAGATGATCCATTATGATAAAATGATTGCTGTCATGGCTGAAGAGTGCCTTGCAAGGACTCAGGTTTGATCCCGGCTACCACATGCCATGCCAGCCCCCTGCGCTGAGCTCGCCACTGCATGCCTGTAATCCCAGCACTGATGATGCTGAGACAGAAGGATCACTATGAATCAAAGCTGTGTAGCAAAACCCTGTACCCAATAAATAAAGAAATAAAAGATTAAAAAAGTTTGAAAGAAACCCATA
>NW_004524606.1:19974109-19985840 GCF_000260255.1 Octodon degus
ATATATTAGCAGCATGATTTCTTATAGCCAAATCTTGGAAACAACCAAAATGCCCATCACTTGAGGTCTGGATAAAAAAAGATGTGCTATTTTTATACACTGGAGTGCTACTCAGCTATAAAGAAAGATAAACTCAAAGCCTTTATAGGTAAGTGGATGCAACTAGAGGCCGTACTCATAAGTGGAATAAATCAGACCCACATGTGTAAATATCATATTGTCTAACTAGTGTAAGAACCCAAAGGAATAAATAAAATCTGAAAGGTATAATAGATAGAGTAAAATTGAAAGAAAATAAATTTAAGGATTAAACAATGAAAACGAGAGAAAGAGGAAAAGATAGGATAAAGGAAGGAGGGAAAACATGCAAGTATATATACAAGATGGCTGAGGTGATTGTACTCATAATTTCCATCAGTTTTTGTGAAAATAGCAGGGTTGGGTTTTTTTTTTTTGTATTTTAGGCAAGGGTCTACAGGGTATTCAGGGTCTCACTACTAGATTGGACTTGTAGTGATCTGCCTGTTTACAGCCTCCCAAGAGCTGGGATTACAGGCATGAGCCACCATGCCCAGTCTCAGTTGCCATCTTGTCTCAGCGCCCCCTGGCATCTAGCCTCTGCACCTGCTAACACATAATGTTTAGAATTTTCACCTTAACTAAATCTATATGCTAATATCTGTGATCTGAACAACTACATCAAGGATAGCAATGTGTAATACAAAACCCATGGTTGAATATCATCTTGGTCTTCTAAATGTATACCATTCCTAATATCTTATCAATTATTACACTTGCCTTAAAATAAAACAAAAAAGACAATGAAAAAAATTAAGATTTCTTGAAAGAAAGCGCCAATATTCAATTATTTCCCCAATCAAGCACAATTGTAACTGTTAATCTGAGCAACAGATTTGATGATAAAAATAGATAATATAACAACCATTGTGAATTAGCTATTCCTGTTTTGAAAATCTGTAACATATGTATTGTTGTATGTTGCTCTGTTTCTGTCTTTTTTCCTATTTGTTTTTGTTTCTATTTTTACTCTCCAAAATAAAATTAAAATTAAAAAGACTCTAGGGTGGGCCAGATAGCTCAGCAGATTAAAGTGCCTGTTTAGGCAGATGCTGGGTCTTGGGGTGTGATCCCCGGCCTCCGTGCTGGGCCCATCCCCAGGGCACGCTGAGACAGCACTTGAGATGGGCATGGTAGCGCGCTCCTGTAATCCCAGTACTTGGGAGGCCGAAAAACAAGAAGGATCACTACTAGTCTGATCTGTGTAGTGAGACCCTGTAGACCCTGTGCTAAATACATTAAAAAATAAAATAAAATAAAATAATCTGCCAATATAGACACAGAGAATGTAGACCTCCTTGATTCAAATGATAATGAAAACAGCAATGTGCATATGTATTTGACTAGTTGAAATGCTGCAAAATGGCCAAACAAACAAATGGAACTGGCCAATGTTAGAACTAGGTCCAAAGATATAGTGAGGGTCTTGGGAGGGGTGAAATGTATTACACAGGATGCCAGCACTGCTATCCAAGGTTGGAAATTATAACAGATAAAATGTTAAAAGACACTGTGAAAAATACAAGACTGAAACAAGTAAAATGTTCTGCATTCATCGATATCCTTATTCAAAAATATATTTATTATGACACCTTACCAGCTGAATTGAAAGGATTTATAGGTCTGCTGTGCTTAACAGAGATTTCTCATAGTGCAAGAGCCAGCTACCACACAGGAAGAAAACTTGATCAACAACTTCAGGGCGAAGGGAAAATAGTTGAGAGGAAACCAGAAAAGTGACTACCTCATGAAAGAAGATTTGGAAGACTATGTGAACAAAAGGGTGAAGGGCCAGGTGTGGTGGCACATATTTGTAATACCAGCACTCAGGAGGCTGATGCAGAAGGATTGCCATGAGTTGAGGTTGGCCTGGACTACATAGTGAGTCTAAGACAGCCTGAATTACTGACTGAGACCCTGTCTTAAAAAAGTAGGCATGGAGGAGGAGAGTTTTTGGTTGATAACTCATTATTGACCAGCCTGTCTGTGGGTATGGGAGTCTTGGGAGGTGGCTTGGGTGTGGGATGAGCCAAGGAGATGGATTTGATTCTTATGCTAAGTGTGAATTTGATAGGCATAGTGGACATAACAGACCTTTCTCACATTACAATATCCTGAAGCACGAGGACAAAGGGAGGGGTGGCATATCTCATGACTAGGGAATTCTCAAAGATGAATTAATTGACTTGGGCCAGTGAAATGTGACTGCAAAATGCCAGATCATGAAGAGCTCCCTGTGGCAGACACTGAAAACAAACAACAGTGTTGAAGGGATTAAGAAAGAGGATCCAAAAGAGATGACTGTGGGTAAGTAGAAAGTAACCCAAAATCAAGACTGGGCAAAAGTAGAATTTAATGTACAAAAACCAAGTGAAGGTGCTCACGGGAAATGGAAGGAGGTATTTGTTCATCATAAGTCAAAGAGTGGAGAGGTTCGTGCTGAAGACTCTGTGATAGACCCCCCTTTCCAGAAGTCAGCAAATGATATCACATCTCAGCCGGAGATAACTTTGGAGACCTAGGCTGCCCAGGACATCCACCCAGTGATGTGCATGCGGTCTCGGTGGCATCCAAACTATGCAGCGGGACTGACAAGTTCAGTGCTTCTGCCCCTGATGTGAATGACCCAGAGAGCTTCCCAGCTCTAGCTTAACTGGATGGTTCCCTGGTGGGCCCTGTTGTTCAAAGCTTTGGGCATGGTTAATTATTCTAAACAATTAAGAATTAAAACAAAACAAAACAAAAAAACACCCAAAAACTGTCATTCATACAATTCACATCTAAAGACTGAATTTTATTTGTTTTGAAAGTGAATTTCTCTCACTACACAACAGATAGGATAGTTTTGTATTTATAAATGTGTTGCTAACAGGGCTGTTTTCATAATTTTCAGAGACTGCACATTCTTCACAAATGCTTTTGTATTGCTGCTTGTATATTTGCATTTGAAAACTTGAAATATAGAAGTCAACAGTATGTACCAGTCTAAAAGCTTTCACTTCATTTGTGCTTTTTAATTAAGGGTTTAGGTCTTCCCTCAATTACAAACCAGTAACTCATTGGACATACTATTGGTTTTATTTTATTTTTTTATTTTTATTTTTATTTTAGGAAGAAGGTGGATTTACTCCATTAATCAAACACAGGGACTATACAAAATACTGTGGAATTAGATGGCTAAGGTTGAAAACATAGCAAGCCTTCAGGTTTTCCAAAATTAAATACAGACAGAACAAACTAGTATATTAATTGTACATGTTTATAATTTTTAAATGTAAGAAATAAAAGATACCTTAGTTTCTGGATATTCTTATTTTGAATTATTCTATTAGCACCTGAAAATTTAAATGTTCTTATTAATATATATTTCTTTGACTAAAACATATTTTCAAAAAGTTCAATTCACAAGTTCATTTTTACCACTTATAATCTTAACAGTATCTTAAACACTTACACATACTAGCAGCAACAGAAACTTATTTTTCATTTTATAAGAAAGTACATTCTAATTAATAATCCATAGCAATTATCTAGCCTATATTTGTACAATCAAACATATTTAATTATACACCTCTTGTTTATCCAATGCTAATTTTGTTGGCACAGATCTAATGGTGTTATCAAAACAAAGAGTCATGAGAACATACGACTCCCATGTCGACATTCTCAGACTTGTACAGTCCAAACTGACTTAAAAAGACCACTCGATCACCTTGGGACAATTCAAGTTGCTTTTCATTGCTTTTGACCAAGCAGTCTTGTGCTTGGATGGACCATTCTCTCTGGTGAGTCAGAAAAGGTCTGAAAAAGTTAAGCAGGTATCCTGGGATGATCAATAGCCAGGACTTTTAAATATCTCAGTGAAATGTAAGTAAAGGATTGTCACATGCTAAAGACTGAATAAAAACATCCTATGTGCAGCACTGGGACTAGAGCAGCAGTGAAGAGAGGCAAGGTGTATTTCAAGGGAGAGGCTGACTTTCCAGGCACCAGAGTCCTTCAATACACACATGCCGGGCGGCCCTGTGAGGAGATGAGCTCAGGGTGGTGAGCACGTCTCGGATGGCAGCTGTCACTGATGTCCTTTCTTAGGCAGAATGTTAGAAGATCTCTAAAATCTCCAACGTGGACACTCCATGATTTCCTCGTCCTAGGAGACGCGCCGCATCTCGGCGGGCGCCGCAGGCCAGGGACTCACGGCTGCCCCGCGCCCGAGCCCACCGCACCGTGCCCACGGCCCTGCCCGCGCCACGCGCGCACTCGGACAGCGCAGGCGGCAGGGCGACCCGACCGTTGCTACATACTATTGGTTTTAAAATCTGCTTTTCACTCCTGCATCAGGTCAATTAGGACATGTAAACTTTGCTTAGTAAAGTTTTATGCTGTGGGGAATACTAATTACTTTATGGATTTCAACTTAGTTCTTGTTTCATTTTGTTTTGTTTTGTTAAGTGAAGGTCTTGCTATGCAGTCCAGGCTGGCCTTAAATTCATTATGCAGTCCAGGCTGGTCTCAAACTCCAACAATCCTCCTGCCTCAGTCTCCCAAGTACTGGGATTATATCACCATGCCCATCCTTTCATTCAGTTTTAACATTTTTATTTCTGGGGGGCCCAAATGCGGTGTGGTGGCACACGGCTATAATCCTAGCACTGGGGAGGCTGACACAAGAGGATCACTATGAGTCTGAGCTGTGTAGTGAGATCCTGTATCAGTACTTGAACATATTCAAAGCACATTGGTTCATTGACCCTTGCTCCTCCACAGTTCAGTAGGTTCAAATTATACCTGGTTGAAAAGTTGAACTATGTTTACTTTAAAATGTGTGACTTTCCCATTTAGGATCATTGTACTACTAAATTCTATTGGTTTATTGACAGGAGCAGTTAATGCTTAATTTTTTAACCAATGTTACATACATACTTTCATGTGATAATCTGAACAACTACTTTGAAGACAACTATATGCATTATAAAAAACATTGTTGGGGCTAGGGAGATAGATGGCTCAGTAGAGGACATTTTCTTTTCTTTCTTTCTTTTTTTTTTTTTTTGCAGAACCAGGGATTGAACTTGGACCCTTGCACTTGCTAGGGAAGCACTTATTCCACTGAGCCATCTTCTTGGTCCCTGAGATGCCTCAGTAGAGTAAGCGCTTCCCTGGCTAGCACAAGGGCCTGAGTTCAATCCCCTCTTCCACAAAGAAAGAAAGAAAGAAAGAAAGAAAGAAAGAAAGAAAGAAAGAAAGAAAAACTGTGGAACACTTATCACCTTGATTTTTGAAGTTCTGTATTGTTTCATTTCTGTTTTTATTTATTTTCTTTTCCTTTAAAGAGAATTAAAAAAAATAAAAACAAAAAGCCTATTGGTAGAAGTTGTTTAAACTACTGTTGATAGGCTCACTGTGTCAAGTTCTGCGGGTGTGGATTTCTCCCTCTCCAGACGGGCAATTTGGCCAATTGCAATATTTAATCTTCCGTAGGCACCCTCTTCCTTCCCTACCGGCTGCTAGCTGCTGCACCCAGTGTGGTTCTGATGGACAGGCTCATCCAGAAGCGTTACTTCTGCTCTGGGCCCACCTATTCCGGCCACTATGTGGTGTTTCTCCACAAGGACTGCAAGGCATTCAGATTACATAAAACCAAATGTCATAAAAACTTTAAAAAGAGGGGCTAGGAGATAGCTCGGCAGTCTAAGTGCTGGTTTGGCAAGTGCAGAGATTGGGGTTTGATCCCTGACCCCAGAATCCCCAGCATGCCATGGAGGTCACATAAACTGGGAGTGGTGGAGCAGGCCTGTAATTCCATCGCTGGGGAGGCTGAGACAGGAGGATCGCTATGAGTCCAAGCTGCCTAGTGAGACCCTGTACCAAATAAATAATAAATAAATAAACACTTTAAAAAGAAGTACGATCTTTACAAGTTTTGGTGGATGAAAGCACTAAGGGAAGCAGTGAGCAAAGAACTGAAGGTGGATAATTCATTTGAATTTGAAAAACATATTAATGAGCCTGTCAATACCAGTGAGAATGGTGGAATAAAACTATTGATGCAAAGAAAAGAGATCAAGTAGAAGCTCCAGGCTAAATTTACAATGAGCAGGTTGAAGAAGAACACAGCACCCCAGAAAGTGCAGAACATCAAGCCAGTCAAGCATCATGTCCACCTCATCTGGGGCCCTCTGGTAGGCAAAGGAAAACAGCTGGAAGAAAAGATGATGCAGCATTTGAACAGGACGTGGACGTGGAGGTCAGTCTTGGCACCTCGCCCTTCATGCTGTTTCTGTGTGAAAATCTCTCACGGATGCCTAGAGCTTGGAGGAAACCCTTGGCCTGCTTGTCGCTGAGTCACTGCAGTGAGGCTGACTGCAGTCTTCTGGGCGCAGCTCTCTGCTCACAGCAGCAGTGGTGCTGGGTTTCCTCCCCATTGCAGCCCCCTGGTCCACGTAAGTGTGAAGACTGTGTGCGAGTGCAGAGGTGCATGGTGGACAGCAGACGACCATGCCATTTGCATGATGGCCCAGGCAGTGTTTGTGTAGACTACTTGCCAAAATTCATAAAAGCCACGCAAGAAATAAACTTTTTGCATAAAAAAAAAACCTTTCTATGCAGTAAGTTTAAGGCCTGGGCATGGATTGTGTGTGATAGATCCTCAGATCAGAAGGTACAGTTGTGGTCAGCAACACCTTAACCTTGTTCTGAAGCCGCTAAAAGGCACTGCTTAGCAAGGTAAGGTGGGATGGGATGTTAACTTTTGGAATTTGCAAAGCAGACAGCCTTACCAGGTTGGAACAGCAGAGCCATCCATAAAATGTCAGTCAAAAATTTACTGTTTAAAAGAAAAGAAAATCTCATGTTCAATAGCTCATCACCCTTATGTGAGAAGAGGCTAAAGTAGACAAATGAAGAAAAAAATAGACAAATAGAGAGAGAAAGGACCTTAGTAGCAGCCTAGTTCCTGGTGTTCTAGGTGTCTAGGGCTGCCCTAACTTTTGCATATTTCAACTGAGCTGAGTCTCCTAATAGAACTATCTTGGTGATAGGAAGAAAAAGTTCCTGTAGCGGCTTAATAAAACCCAACTGGACTCCTGCAATTGGAGCCAAAGCCAAGTGCAAGGGCTGAGAACCAGCCCTTCCTTCCCTCAGTGGAAAACACTTACAGACCTCATGCTGGTGGTCAGATTAGGAAGCTGGCCCTAAGTCAATCTCTACCTTTGTAAGGTCTCACTTTACTAATAATTATGAAGTAAAACAGTGTTTATTTTATTATTATTATTATTATTATTATTATTATTATTATTTTGTATTTTAGGGAAGAATCTACAGGGTGTTCAGGGTCTCACTACTAGATTGGACTTGTAGTGATCTGCCTGTTTACAGCCTCCCAAGAGCTGGGATTTCAGGTGCACATCACCATGCCCAGTCTCAATTGCCATCTCAGCATGCCCTGGGGGTGCGGTTGGCATGGCAGGCCTGGGGATTGAACCCCTGGCCCCTGTGATTTATTTTATTTTTGTACTAGGGATTGAACTCAAGACCTTGCACTTGCCAGGCAAATGCTTGTGCTGCAGAGCTATGTATATCCCCAGCTGAAGTAGAAGAATATTTTGCTTTCTTTTGTTTTTTTGCGGTACCAGGGATCAAATTCAGGACCTTGTGCTTGCCAGGCAGATACTCATACCACTGAGCTATCTTCCTGGCCCAAAGAGTGTTAAAAGGAACCATTTTGCTCTGCGTGAAACCACCAACAGATGTTACATGGCAGTGAGATGCAAGCTGGCCCTGGTGTCACATGTCTGTAATCCCAGCAGTGGGGAGGCCGAGGCAGGAGGATGAGTCTGTGGCCAGCCTGGGCTATATATGAGCCAAGGCCAGCCTGAACTACATGATGTGACCTGTGCCCATAAGAGGAGACACATTTGGGGCCGGGGAGATGGCTCAGTGGAATAAGCACTTCCCTGGCAAGCGCAAGAGCCTGAGTTCAATCCCCGGTTCCACCAAAAAAAAAAAAAAAAAGAGGAGACACATTAGAAACCAGATGTTGGTGAACTGAATCATCCTCTCACACTGGTCAGTGCAAAATGCGGGAATCCCTACTTTAAACCAAAACTGAGGCAAAGAGACCACCAGGCAGAGGCTGGGTGGACTTGTGCCTGAGAAATCTAAAGTATGCTTTGGCTCTCAGTTCTTCTAAGTGAAGATCTTGGCAGTTTGCAAGAAGGCTTTTTCCCTCATAGCTTGCAAGCATTTCCAGGGGATGAGGTGTTGATTTTGTGCCAGAGAGAACTTTGCAAGGGCTTAGGTCTTGTCCAAGGAAGCCTCCTAGGGATAAGGGCATGTTAGCAGAGAGAAGACATACGGAGTGTTCTCAGTTTCAATATAAGCCACCACTAGAAACACATTCACTTAAATCCACTGAAATACAGGTGGGATATCTCCAGTGTCTCACAATAAAGGCAGTCCAAAACATTTGCCAGTCTTAGAAAGTTCTGGCATCTGTCTTGACAGTGTTGGCTGCCTTAGCTACACCTTTGTCTTGAGCATACCTACTCTATACCTCTGTCCAGTCTTCTGATGCTGCTTTTGTGGGGTGAAGGTAGGCCCACCTTGCCCAGCGAAGCTCTGATTTATATCTGCATGCCTGGCATGCTTATTAATAGAACCCCCTCTCACTCTCAAAAAGGTTCCTTTTTGGAGAGTAAATTGCATGTTGATCTTCCTCTTGGAAGAACTGAAGTAGCCAGTTAGGCAAGTGCCTTAGTTACTTTTCTTTTGCTGAGAGAAAATACCTGAAACCTAAAGTTAAAGGATGAGGTTTATTATAGATCAGTTTGTAGAGGTTTCAGCTCATATTTGGCAGGCTCCAAGGCAGAGCAGGAGCGCAGAGGGGAAGGAGTGCATGGCAGGCCGTAGGCAGCAAGGCAGCAAGCAGCAAAGCAGTGAAGCATCCAGCAGTAAGTGATGAGCAGCAACAGCAGCGTCTGTTCTGACCTTTATAGCCTATCTAGGCTACCTGGCTAGCAAGTAGCTTCCACACCCAGGTCAGGGTACTATTAGTTTTAGCACTGTGCATAAGTCAATTACAACATCACATCTTTAATCCCAGTATAACACACTATAGATCCAGCTATGGGTATGGCCCAGAGTGACTTCTCAGGGCTATAAATATCTTTTAAAAGAAGGTCATGATGTCAGCTGCTGCGTGGCACCCTGTCATGAGTACAGAAGGGAAGTTGCATGTTAGGCACTTGTTCTCAGTTATGAGAAGTAAGTACAGTACAACTTCCTGAGAAACTTCTACATGCAGAGCACTGTATTCAGAGATTTTGCAGGGCCACAGGTGGGGAGATACAGTTCAGTGGTACAGTGCTTTTGTAGTGTGCAAAGGACCTGGATTCTGTCCTCAGATGCATACACATACGCACACACACGCCAAATATTTGACCCTCGTGACAATATTGTTATTCTTATTTTAAATTTGGGGATAAAGCAATTTGTGAACTGTTAAAAATTAGAGAATTGTTACAAAGTTATGCTCGCTTAACTTCAAAATGCATGGTTTTATCTATCATATCATTCACTAAGTGTTCTGGTCCAGCAAAAAGTAACACTGACAAATGATAAAGCAGAGGGGCTTCTGAAATACCCATAACTGCATGGAGCTTTGGAAGGACATTTAGATACAAACCAGAACAACTGTATTCTCATTTTTTTTTTTTCAGTTCAAATTCTGGGTTGATGCCTGTAAACTGCGCATGGCAAGTAGCTTTCTTATTAATATTTAGAACCCTCAGAAAATCACTACATGTCTGAGGTGTCTACCAGATGTAGCTGGGTTTTGGGTTTTGAGTCTACTGCAAGGTCCTATGTCTTTAATTTATTGGGGATGGGAAGTTGCTACCTATTTGGCCTGGCCCATTGCTGTTTGCACTAGCCTATGGTGTTCTTTGTGACCCTCAGGCAATCTCAGTCATAAAATATGAGGAAGAATAAATGAGTAGAACAACTATGTCACCACAGACAAAGTAGTAAGTCAGTAATAATAATGTCATTAAACACAGCCTAGAAAGCTACAAACTGTGTAACATGGTGTAAATAGCACATTGTGTCTCTGGTGTGAGAAATCAAAAGTATATAAGGACCAAGTAAATAAGGATCAAAATGTCTATTAGATATTGTAAAATAGGAAAAAATGGTTGAATGAGGAGGGAAACAATGACAAATGGAGGAGGAAAGGAAAGAGGTAAACATAAAAAAGGTGAGAAAAGGAAAAATAAAGACTCAACAGTTGGAATCATGTCAAATTAAAAAGCTTTTGCACAACAAAAGAAACCACCAACAGAGTGAAGAGACAACCCGCAATGTGGGGAGAAAATGTACCAGCTGTTAGACAAAGGACCAACACGTAGACCATATAAAGAACTTTAAAGATTAGACTCCCTGAGGTCTAGTGTGGCACATGCTGGCAGGCAGGGACCAGAGCCCCAAGTGGTTCACGTTGACAGGTGGGGACCAGTGGCCTAGCGTGGTTACCACTGGCATGCAGGGTCCAGTGACATGGAAAAGTCTGAAGCAGCATGTCTTAGTTATTTTTTACTCATTGCTGGGACAAATACCCGACACTCAAAACGAAGGAAGGAAAGGTGTATTTGTTCACAGTTGTGGAGGTTTCAGTTCATACTGGCTCCAAAGCAAAAGGCAGCAGTTCATGGCAGCAGAAAACAATGAAGAGCAGAGGAGGAGCAGCAGCTGTGGCGGCGTCCATCAAGCCTCTCTCTTCCTTCTGTGCTAACTGGGAAGACCAGCGCTCCACGGCAAAGATCGTTCTGAAGTGGCCTGGCTGCAAAGATGAAGCACCTCCAAAGGCTTGGACTTCTCCAAGGAAGCAGGGCAGAGGGGCAAGAAGCCTTTCTTAACTTCTTTATAAACCAATCGTGCCCCAGTGCCGGCCCAATCGTGCTATAGGGTGGAACCAATTGCACTGGTCCAATAGCACCCCAGGGTGGAACTAATCGTGCCCCAGGTTGGGCCCTTCCCGCGTGCAGGGCGGGGACTCCTTGCCTGGAGCTGCCAGAGCGGATTCAGCCAAGTTGACACACTGTATCAACTACCACACAACGAGAGAGACTATGTGCCAGAAGTTGGTCAGGGAGGTGAATGGACAGTGTGCAGCTGCCCATGGACCCGTGGGGATGATGGGACAAAAGAGACTCAGTTTTCTAACTCCATTTTATTTTATTTCTGTATTTTAGGGAAGGGACTAACTCCATTTTATAAGTCACTTAAACTTTAGGTGAATTCACTCCTCATCTCCTTCCCTGTAGTTAACCATAAAACCCACAAAGGAGAGCAAATCACTAACCTAAGGAGCAAATAGTTAAAACAAATTGTAAATAAACTAAAATTTAACCACACTAACAAACCCTGGGAAATGTAAACTTTGTGACATTTTGGTAAAATTCCAAAATGAAATAATGTGGTTACCATGGTTATTTGTAAAAGTATAAAAACCTACCACAAAATTCTCCAGTGGTTGATATTTGTCATCCTGCCCTCAATAAACGCCTTGTTTGTTCTTATTCTTGGTCTCTTGTGAGTGTTAGCTCACTGAATTTTGCTGCAAGATTTTATTTTATTTTATTTTATTTTTAATTTA
>NW_004524606.1:19985940-19987448 GCF_000260255.1 Octodon degus
TATGTATGTATGTATGTATGTATGTATTTTAGGGAAGGGTCTACAGGGTGTTCAGGGTCTCACTACTAGATCAGACTCAGTGATCACCTTTTTACAGCCTCCCAAGAGCTAGGATTACAGGCGCGGGCCACCACACCCAGTCTCAATTGCCATCTCAGTGTGCTCTGGGGGCAGGGCTGGGATGGCAATTGAACCCCTGGCCCCTGTGCTTGCTTGTAGGCACTTTAATCTGCGGAGGTATTTGGCTGACCCTGAGGGCCACCATTTTAATTCAAAGGTATTGTGGCAAACTCTAGGAGCAGAAGGACCCCAAGCTGTTGCACTACAGGAAATCCAGAGTAGAGTGAGGGAAGAGCCATCCTGTCACAGAAGACTGCAGGCAGGTGGGAAAGGGACTAGCGGCAGGAACTGGGAGTGCCTAGACTCTGCTCCACTGACCACCAAAAGCCAGTCGTAGTTTTAGATACAAAAGGACTGAAAGTGGTCCCTGGTCTAAGACCAGCAGAGCAGCTTTGGCCCAGCAGCATAAGCAGGCAAACAGCACTGCCCTGCAGCAGGACAAGAGTACTCCTCCTGCAGAACAATCAGCATGTGAGAGAAGTTAGCAGTGTAGAACAGAGAAAGCTGTGCAAGATCTGAGGAAACCAACCATACACAGGTCTGGGTACAACCCTGTCTTTTCTTACTTGAGGGTGCCACAGCAGCTGGGAGAGGACTGTAGAGACAATCACAATACAGAGAAGTGGACATCCAGAACATTGTCTACTTAAGACCAGTCCCAGCCCCCACATCCAGAGGCCAACATAAGCCCTTCTCCCAGCACAAATCTTATTGCAAACGTGGCAGGATTAGCCAGCACATTTTGGAGATCTGACTTGGACACTACCATAGAACTGTGAACACCACAGGAACTTTATTATGTTTCTTTTTCTTTGTTTGTTTGATTGATTTTCCTTTTTCTGTCTGATTGGGGTATTTTTTCCTTTCTCTTTTCTTTCTGCTATTTAGCTTTTTAGCCTTTCTATAAATTTTCTTTTACTTACCTTGTTTCTTTTTCCTCAACTATCTCTCTCATATCAATGACATTTTCACTTTCTTAGTTTACTCCACTATTCTGCTTTCTATATTATTCTTTCTCTGATGTGTTTTTCTGCTTCCCAAATCCTTTTTTTCCCCATAATTTTATTGAGAAAGAAATACCAATGAGGCAGTTTCAAACCAAATTGGCAGGACAGTTTCAATAATTAACACACTGCATACATTCTTCCTAGCGGTTAATTGCTCTACAAGATGTGGACTTGATATCCTATTTACAAACACTATTAGAACAAATCCCTCTATTCATAAAGAGAATGCAACTATATATCTATCCTAACCATATTGAATACACAGATACAAAATGAACATTCATCTGTATACCCTTTTTTGGTTAAGTTCCCTTATTTGAATATTATAGATGTGTAAACTCAGCAAAATATTCTAAAACAGTCCAGTAGCCCATAATAGTA
>NW_004524606.1:20015170-20018536 GCF_000260255.1 Octodon degus
GCGGTGCACAGCTATAATCTCACCACTGGGGAAGGTGAGATAGGAGGATCATTATGAGTCTGAGCTGTGTAGTGAGACCCTTTACTAAATAAATAAATGATTAAAAATATATTTTTTTAAAAAATAGATATTCTTAGGAAAATGATAGAAACCATAAATTCCCAACATACAAAAGAAATGCAATCCATGAAACATATCTAACAGAAATCCAGGAGATTAAAAACTACACTGAAAGTATATACAATAGATTGAATGAACATGTGGCTAGACTATCAAATGTACCACATAGGAGTTTGGTTGGCAACCGTAAAACAAAAGATATCTTAAAAATGGCAAGGAATCATGAAAAGTCAGTTAAACAGCTACCAGATGAAACAAAGAAGAACAACATAAGATAAATTGGAATAAATTACAAAGCTGAGGATAGCACAAATGTTATTAAAAAAATCACAGAAATAATACAAAAAACTTCCCAAACATGGTTAAAGAATTTGACATATGGGGGCTGGCCAAATAGCTCAGTGGATTAAAGCACCTGCAAGCAGGTGCAGGGGTCAGAGGTTTGATCCTTGGGCCTTCAGGCAATTGAGACTGGGTGTGGTAGCACACACCTATAATCCCAGCACTTGGGAGGCTGTAAACCAGGAGAATCACTATGAGTCCAATCTAGTAGTAAGGCCCTAAACACCCTATAGACCCTTCCCTAAAATACAGAAAGAAAAAAAAAAAGAATTTGACATACAAAAAAAAAAATGAAGCATATAGAACTCAAAATAGCCATTACCAAAATAAAACTATTATAAGGCATATCATGATCAAGATTCCAGAAATTCCACACAAGAACAGAATATTAAAGTGGTTAGATAAAAGAAATACACCACCTAAGTGGAAAACCCATCAGAATCACAGCAGACTTGCAAACACAAACCTCAAATCAAAGACAGCTTGGAGTAACATATTTCAAGCCCTAAAAGAAAACAAGCTCCAACCCTTTTATGTGCCCTGCAAAGCTACTTTCAAAATCAATGAAGAAATAAAATGCTTCCATGACACACAACAGTTGAAGAAACTCATGACCACCAAACCAACTCTCCAAGATGCTCTTAAGGATATTTTAGAAAGAACAAAGACTGCAATTACAAGACCACCAATAAGAAGAAGATACCAGGCAGAGCAAATAATCAGAGAGGAAAGAGGGGGAGCCAACAACAGGAAAATAATATGAAAAGGATAAGCTAATACATATGTTATAACCATCAATGTTAATGTCTCAATTCAAAAGAAATAGACTAGCAGAATGGATCAAGAAGCAAGATTCAGAAATATGCTACATACAAGAAACACATTGGACTCAAAACAAAACCCATGCACTGAAAGTCAAATGATGGAAAACAACACTTCATGTGACAGGCCCCCAGAGAAAAGCAGGGTAGCTATTCTTTTTGCAGACAATGTAAACTTCAAGCCAAGGCTGATCAAAAAAAAAAAAAAAAAAACCAAAGTCACTCCATATTTGTTGAGAGAAAATTCCAAGAAAAAGAGATAACAACTAGAACTATATATGCACCAAATACCAGTGTACTCAACTACATAAAACAAATACTGGGGCTGGCCAAATAGCACAGTGGATTACAGTGCCTGCTTAGGCAGACACAGAGGCCCAGGTTCGATTCCCCACATGCCGGGCATGCTGAGACAGCTATTGAGTCTGGGCATGGTGACATGCACCTATAATCACAGCTTTTGAGAGGCTGAACACAGGTGGATCACTATGAGTCTGATCTACATAGTAAGCCCCTGTAGACCCTGTACTAAAACACACACACACACACACACACACACACACACACCCTAACAGATGTGAAAAATCAAATAATCATCAACAGAATTGTAATGGGGGGCTTTTATAGCTACTATCACAAACAGAGAGATCAACTGTGCAAAAAAATTCAACTAAGAAATATCAGAACTAAAGTAAAACTCTAAAAATATAGACTTAGTAGATATCTACAGTGTAAAACCCCACAATATCAGAATACACATCCTTCTCAGAAGCACATGGACTGTTATCCAAAATAGATCACATACTAGCTCATAGAACTTGCTTAAGTAAATGCAGAGGAATTGAAATTATCCTGTGTATATTATCTGACCATAGTGTAATGAAATTAGAAATCAATGGCAAAAGAAACCACAAAAGCTACATAAATACATGGAAATTAAATAACACATTTCTGAATGACCAATGAATGACAGATAAAATTACAGGTGAAGGGAAATAGTATTTAGAATTAAATGATAATGTTGATACAACACACCAGAACTTGTGGGACACAATGAAAGCAGTCCTAATAGGGAAATATATAGCAGTGAATTATCATATAAAGAATTGAAAAAAACATATAAAAAGATATTTTTACAATTGTCCAACTCAGTTAAGGAGCAAAAAATTTTCATTAATCATGAAAGTTACTGCAAATCTAGATAAGACTGAAAATTTGCAATAGATAGAATAAAACTTCTATCTTATAAGTGGAGGATGTATTTCTCAGGAAAAGGGATCAGGAACAAGTTAGGATCTGTGTTTTTTTGGAAGGAATGTTTTTCATCTAAAAGCAGAACTGGCCAACCCCAATGTAAAAAACAAACAAACAAATCAGGTGAGAATTCCAAAGGTAGAAAACAGACTCAGCAAAGAGAGGTGTGGAAGGACAACAACACTATTGGGAATAAGAAGAGCATGCTGTTAGACATTAAAATTTTTACTTTGAATTTTAAAATTCTTGTGGTACATGTCTATCATCCCAGCTACTTGGGAGCCCTTTCAGTTTCATTAAACAGTTTCAGGAGTATTGGCATAAGATCTTTCCTAAAGTTCCTATCATATTCAGGAGTAAACCCATTCAAACCAGAGCCTTCCTTGGCTGGTAGTATTTTTATTACTTCTTCATTCTTGTCTCATGATACTACATTATTCAGGAGTTTTATGTTACCTTGACTTACCTTTGATATTTAATATCTAGGAATCTATCTATTTCTTTTCTTTTTTATGTATGTAGTACAATGTCTACAGGGTCTCACTACACAGATTGGATTCGTAGTGATCCTGCTGTTTTCAGCCTCCCAAGCACTAGGATTGCAGGCATGTGTCTATACACCCAATCTCAGTCCCTGTCTCAGTGTGCCCCGGGGGCAGGGCCAGCACAGTATGCTGATACTGAACCCTGGTCCCTGTATCTGCCTAAGCAGGTGCTTTAATCTGAGCTATCTGGCCAACCCTTCCATTTCTTTTCAGTTCTTCCATTTTACTAGAATTCTGATTCTCAAGGTAGTTACTAATAAGTTTCAAGATTTCATGGTAGTCCA
>NW_004524606.1:20018757-20037706 GCF_000260255.1 Octodon degus
CTTCTGAACTCAGGCCCTTGCGCTTGCCAGGAAAATGCTTATTCCACTGAGCCATCTCCCCAGCTCCGTAATTTTAACTTCTGAAGTTCATGGAGGCAAGGCTTTCTGAACAGAAGCCCAACTGCAAAAGCAGTAACACAAAGAACCAACAAATGGGACATACTGTAGCAAAAAGGTTCTTCACAGCAAAGGAAACAATGAGTAATGTGAAGATACAACCCACAGAATGTAAAAATTGCTGATTATTCTCCAGGTAGTAGACAAATGTCTAGACTATCCAAATAATCTGAAAGATAGACACTCCAAATAAAAGACACAATAAAATAATGGGCAACTAACACAAACAGATACGTCTCATAAAAAGCAATATAAATAGCCAACAAATGCATGAAAAATGGTCAAGCTCTCTTACTATTCGAAAAATGCAGATTAAAACAACACTGGTATTTCATCTTACTTCACGAAGAGTGGCTATTATCAAGAAATTAGAAAGCACAACAAATGTTAGAGAGGGTTTGAGGAAAAAAGAACTCTTTTTCATTGGTGATGGCAATGCGAACTAACGTAGGGGTAATTAGGGAGGAATAGGCAGCGCAGGTTCCTGGGTGGCTCATGTAATAGCGATAGCCACATGCTTACACATGGCATGATGTCCTTGAAAGGGCTGGCCTTTGTAGGACTTCACATACTTTTTGTGATGTGCCCACACCTCCTATGAAACTTGGCTCACCCAAAGACAAAGGTGAATCCCCAATTGTATGAATAACTAATAAGAGTTATTTTTAGAAAATCAGCTTCTCCCTATAAGTATAGGCAAGACAAAGATGTCACGCTGACAACCTTACACGAAGGTTCTCCTTGCCTTACTCCACCTCATGCATTCCTGCCATGGTGGAGTGAGGAGCTAAGGAAGCAGAGTCACTTTACCCCAGAACACCCCAACTCTGCCTGACCCAACACTACAATAATCACTGTAGAAGGGCCAGGGAGATAGCTCAATAGAATAAATGCCTACCTGGCAAGCGCAGGGTCTTGAGTTCAATCCCTAGTACTGAAAAGAAAAAAAAAACAAAACGAAACAAAACAAAACAAAACAAAAAAACAACAACAGAAAAAAAACATTGCAGAAAACATGATCAGATTTCTTAAAGATCTAAAAAAAATAGATATTCCTTTGATTGAGCAATTTTCTTCCTAGGTATCTTCTTGAAAAATGTAAAGACATACTACAGTGATTCAGGCATACCCATGTTTATAGTAGCATAATTCACAAAAGTTAAATCTTGGAAACAGCCTGTATGTCCATCAACCAACGAATGGGTAAAGAAAATGGAGAGGTTATACACAATGGAATACGACTCTGGCAGAGAGAAGGACAAATTTGAGTCATTTGTAGGAAAATGAACATACCCTGAAACAATAATACTAAGCAAAAGCAATTAGATCCATAAGCTTAAATATCACATGGTTGCTCTCATATGAAAAACCTAAAGTACAGAGAGAAAAATGAAAGATAGATAATGTGAAAAAATAGAGGGAGCGAAGGGTGGCTGGGGTGAGATCCGGCAAGGGGAGGGAAAGCAGGAGAAGGGGATGTTAAAAAGAATTCACATGTATTATGTTGTACCCAGTTATGACTTCTCACAGTGAATGTAATCATTTACACTGTATTACACTAATGCATTAGTAAATAAATAAAAGTAGCTTGGGCTGGGAATGTACTCTGTGGTAGCACACTGGCCTACAAGCACAAGGGCCTAGTCTTCAACCCTGACACCACAAACTAAAGATGCACTTGAAAATAAAATTAACTTACTACTTTACTTGTTCGTTGTCTGTTGCTCCTGTGGGGACACAGGCCTTGTGGCAGCCACCTAGGGTGCTTATGAAGGCACAGTCCTGGTTGGAATGGGTTGCTTGGATTTTGAACTCAATTAGGCCATTTTCTGCAAATTAGTAACAGGGTGCTCAAGACCATTTAGAAGTTTAAAAAAATTCAGCCTGAAGCCCTCAAGTCTGGGGAATTCCCCCAAGACCGATGAGTTCTTTTTATAACTGCCCTTATCAAACAGGACATAGGATGAGTGTTAAGTTAAAGGTTAATAGCCTCAGAATGTGTTAAATTGTAATAACGTAAAGCACAGTGATTCATGCTGATGTATAGGTACCTGAGACAATCAGCCCCTATATAATAGGTGATAATTAACTTTAGGCCCCACTGCCTGTTAATCCGTGTAGGAATGTAACTAATGATTTTGCTTTGTTAAAACTCAAAGAAAGTTCATCTGGATATTGTACTCAATCTATTCTCAAGTTAACCTGTGAATTGAGCCTGTATGCATTGCTAGGTCATAAATGATTAATTTTAAAATATGTACAGGTGCTAGGCAGAGTAGTTTGTGTTTAAAAACCCTGTTTTCTGTCCCTCGGTGGCTTCTCTGTCTTCTCTCCTGCGCAAGAAGTCACGAAGGCCCCGAGCTCGGTATTAAAAGCTCATTTTTAATTCTCAATTTGGAGTCTGGTCTGGCTTCTGTGTGAGAGCCCCTAATACTGGCCACCACCCTCTGTCCCTAGGCCGAGGCTGCAGCCCCTGGGTCCCCTCTCGCTCTCTGTTAGTTTGTGAGGACTGCCACAACGAAGTGCCTCAAAGTGGGTGCGCAAACGAACAGTTTCACAGCCCTAGAGACTGGGTGTCTGGAGTCAAAGTCTCACGGGGCCGGGCTTTATCCGCAGGCTCTATGGAGGCGTTGTCCTCGTTTCTTTCAGCTTCTGGCGCTTGCTGGTGGTCCCGGGTGTTGCCTGATTCACAGCTGCCCCACTTCCATCTCTGCCTAACATGTCACAGGCCTTTCCAGTTTGGTCCTTTTGGGAGGACACCAGTCACAGTGCATCAGATGTCCATCCCATTCCAGTATGATCTCAACTAATAATATCTGTAGTGAATCTATTAATCAAAAATGCTCACTTTTTAATATTTATTTATTTATTTATTTATTTATTTATTTATTTATTTATTTTGGTGGTATGGGGATTGAACTCAGGACCCTGTGCAGCACTTATTCTACTGAGCTATCTCCCTGCTCCCTTAAAATTTATTTTTTAGGTTTTTATATTTTGCAGTGTTGGGATGGACCCTAGGGGCCATGTACCCGTCAGCGCTACCAGCGAACCACACTGCTGTGCTAAAAAGACCACGATCTGGAGTAACGACAAATAGGACTTCAATAAATCTTCTGGAGGGAAAAAGAGTGAAGGAGCGGCGGCACAAGGTGAAAGGCGGTGGGCTGCGATCTGGGCCCACCAGGTGGCGCTGCAGGCCGGGACGTGCTCGGTCGGGCGGCCGCGCCGCTCTTGTACGTAGAGGGCCTGGAGGTGCGTGGGTGGAAGGGGCGAGTCTTGCGACCGACCGACAGGTTTCCGGTCTCTTGGAAACCGCACGCCTTCGTCCGGAGGTGTCGCGCCCGCGCTCCTGCGGAAGTCCTTGTTGTCGCTGTTTTCCTGGCTGCCGTCTGTCCAGTCTCCCGACCACCAGGCTTGCACTCATTTCTCGCCCACTGGTCTGGTTCTGTTGGCTCTCCTGGAGGGAGGAGACGGCGCTCGCGGTGTGGAGCTGAGCACTCGGGTGAGACTCCTCACTGAGCGTCTTGGTGGTGGGCGCCCGCCAGCTCCTCGCCTGTTTCCCACCCAGGAAGCGCTCTGGGCGCCTCCCTCCAGCCTCCCGCAAGCCTGCCTGTTTCCTCCGGGATCGGGTTCGGGACCGGGTTCGGGACCTGGATGGGGCGGAGGCGGAGCAGGACTGGGAGTTTCCCCGCTTGCTGGGGGCGCACGTTGCGGCTGGGAGCAACTGAAGCGGAAAGGTTTAATTCCCTTTAACCTTGGAAGGGTTGTTCGTTTTTCAGTGGATGCCTGGGAAGAGTGAAGTTGAGCATGTCATTGTGTGTGTGAGACGGCGATTTCCTTGCCGAGTTTGTGGGAGCAGCCAGAGGTGTAACTTCAGTCGGTCTCTTTCTTTAATGGTGGGATTTCGGCAAGTTCATCCTTTGAGAAAGCAAAAGCAGAACCTCTGTTAAGTTGCCACTTGAAGGGCCAGCCAAATAGCTCAGCGAATTAAAGCACCTGCACGTCGGCGCAGGGTCGGGGGGTTCGATCCCCAGGCCTGCCGTGCCGGCCTCGCCCAGGGCACGCTGAGATGGCAATTGAGACTGGGCATGGTGGCGCGTGCCGCCTGTAATCCCAGCTCTTGGGAGGCTGTAAACAGGCGGATCGCTACGAGTCCGATTTAGTAGCGAATAAATACCTTGTAGACCCTTCCCTAAAGAGGAAAAAAAAATGCCTTTCGGGGGGAAGGGCCCTGCTATGAAAGCTCGAAACCAGGATGGCGCCTTCCTGATTTTGTGCGCCCTTTTGTTACAGTTGAATGAGCCCAAAATAGTCCAGGTTCTTTTGTAGGAGGGGGCATCAATTGCTGAGTGTATAGCTAGCGCCTAGTGTGTAGTAAGTAGCTATCATTGTTGAAGGTCAGGCGAAAGGGGGAGAGAAGCCTATTAGAGCCTGAGACCGAAGTGTCTGCTGCAGGGATCTGCAGGAGCCACCAGGGACCAGGGCTCCACCAGAACCACATTTGGCACCGTGGGGTTGTCTCCAGACAGCAGCAGAGGATAAATTTACCATACAGGGTGTGAAATTGGCCTCCACCCATTACTGATTTTTAAACTGAAAACACAGTGTGGATCGTGCCTTAGTTACCTTCTCGTTGCTGAGATGCAGTATCTGACACAGCTTAGAGGACGAGAGGTGAATTTTGGCTCTCAGTCTGCAGAGGCTTCAGTTCTTGGCCAGCTGCCTCTGAGGCAGGGCGATTGGCGGAGGGGCTCTGCAGAGGAGAAACCGTCCACTGCAGGATGGCAGGGAAGCAGAGCTCAGAGCGGGAGGAGCAAGCGCCTCCAGGGCCATCCAGCAGCCTTCACCTCCTGACATCACACCTAGCTATAAACGCACCTGTGGACTGACCCGCTGATGAGCATCACAGACTCACGATCCAGTTCCTCCCAAAGCCCCATCTATGAGCACCTGAGGATTGGGGAGGACCTTAAGACATAAACTGTAACAGATTGCTTGTAATAATGATAATAATAATCCCTTGGGGCTGAGGGTATGGCTCAGGAGTTCAGTGCCTCCCTGTCAAGCACAAGGTCTTGAGTTTGATTCTTGATACCAAAAAAAAAAAAAAAAAAAAAATCAGGCAAGGTAGCTGCAGCAAGAAGCAAAAGGAAAAAAGAAGGACTTGAAAGCTCAAACTTCGCAGTGTCTGAGGTTGAGACACCACTGATTCAAGGTGCCTCCCATGGCTTCCTTCCTTAACCTGCAGTAAACTGGTGTCAGTAATCTGCAGCCTCTAGGGTCATCGACTTGTTTTATTTTGCACCTAGTTTAGTAAACTGGAAACATGAATAATCAGCATGGTGTTTGCAGTTGAATAGAGCGAAGAGAGTGGCTCACTTAGATCCTTTGTTTCTAACTATGCTAGTTTGACTAATTTATTCATTTTCCACTCCTCTAGAGTCAAAGATCAAGCTGCTGATCTCTGGGATAGAAACTTGGCCTGGACAATTCCACCTTGTCTCCCTAGTCCCTAGTATTTATTAAGTCCAGGAGTATGAAAGTCTGTCGTCCAGTAAAGCTTATTGTTTTATGCCAGTCATTAAAATGAATTTGCAGTAAGCATAAAGTTTTATCTTGCAGAAGAGCCATTCCAGTTCATAACCATTTTTGTTACAAAGATTCATTGCTGTAGGTGTTTAATTCTCACTTTTATTCTTTAGAATATTTTTATTGGTGAATTCCTAATTTTAATTTTGAGTTTTATTATACTAAGTGATGAGTACTTAACAGAAAAAAATTGAAAAGTATTGAATATTTACTATTTGCTTATTTTTTAAAAAGTATCAGAATTTTCAAGATCAACTGGTTTTTGATGTACAGTCTAAAAAATAAAAGAAATTCCTATATGAACTACGAAAATACTGGAGAAAAAACATACAAAAGAAAAAAATAATCCTTCAGTTATCACATCTAAGACAGTCTGGACACATCCCTACACTGCTCACGCATCCATGCATGCATATCCCTTATACCTACAGCACACAGGTTTTGCTTTCCTGGCCTATTTGTAGGACACACTTGACATCTTGCTGGTCTTCCTAGTTTGTCAGCATGTTCATATTATACAACATGCAGTTAACAAGAAAAGAAAATAAAGTATTCTTAATATGGGGGCCAGGGAGATGGCTCAGTGGAATAAGCACTTCCCTGGCAAGCATAAGGGCCTGAGTTCAATCCCTGGTTCCGCCAAAAAAAAAAAAAAAAAGAAAGAAAGAAAAAAAAGTAAATTCTTAATGTGTATTACTCATTTAGAGTAAACATGAACAATTTTACATCAGCTATGTACTTGCTTACAAACCCTAAAAGATTAGAAGTAAGTTCCTATATGAAATACAATGAAAGTTTTAGTAAAAGTAATCTTTGCTTCAGTTGTCTCATGCAATACAATCTTCACATAGAACTGCATGTTTCATGGCCACGTCTCAATTACTTGGACAGCTCATGTACTTAGCTTTCCTTCTGTGTGGCAGCTGGTTCTTGTCTCCTTTCTTATCTTCCTCCTTTGTCAGAAGCTTACTATATTGCACATTGTGCACTAAGCAATAAAATAAGATATTGATAAAGTATGAAATATGTAATGAGTACTTTGAGTAGACAGCAACATTTTCACGTCAGCTGTTCACCTGCTTACCTAAAAAATCACACGAGAAATAAAAACTTCTGTGAACTACAGTGTAAGTACAAACAAAAGTCTTCTACAGAAATCTTTGCTTCAGCTGTCACACCCAAGGCAGTCAAACCCTGGCCCCCGTATCTGCCTAAGCAGGTGCTTTTAATCTGCTGAACTATCTTTTTTTCTGGCGGAAGCAGGGATTGAACTCAGGATTTAGGCCCTTGTGCTTGCCAGGGAAGTGCTTATTCCACTGAGCCATCTTCCCGGCCCCCGCTGAGCTATCTTGGCCTTCTCTAATTATTTATACCACTTGCATCATAAGAAATTACGTTATTTTCTTACTTGTTATAGGAATGTAAGTTTCATAGAAGAAGGGCTTTGTCCTTTTTTTTTACAGGATGATCTGCTCCATACCTCTGAGAGACTGCTGCCTGGGGGTGGGCAGCACATGCTGTCAATTTAATGGTTTGTGCTTCTCTGGGCCCGCCCCTCAAGCCACTTGCAACTCCTCTGGTAGCGTCTGCCCCATGATCTACACAAGACTTTAGGGGGACAACTAGACACAAACCATAACAGTAGGTTTATACTTCAAATTAGGTATTGCTTTTGTTATTCTGGGTGTATTTTGCTTCCAAATGAGTTCTAGGTTTGCTTTTTTTAATTCTGTGAGTTATGCTGTTGTATTTCGATTAGGATTGCATTAAATCTGTATGAGTTTTAGAAGGATGACTTTTCATTATATTGGTTCTGCCTATTCATACAGGATACCATTTCATTTTCAGATATCCTCTTTAATTCCTGGGGTTTCCCCTAAGAAAGTGTTTCACCAAGCATTCTATTAAGGGACCATGTCATCACCAGGACTAGAATAATTCACACCACTCTTACAGTGCGCAGCATCTCCTGTTCTGCTCCAGTGGTGCATGTCTCCCTGGCTTCCTTTGGAGTCATTCTTTCTCACCATGTCTTCTTTGTAGATTTGCTACTCTACTCTTTTATTTTGGGCTGGGGTATGTGTGATTTGCCTTCTCTTTCTGTGGTGGGCTTTGTGTTTTTCCTTTCTTTGCAGGTTCCAATCTTTCCTTCAGATCCTTCTTTGTTTCCTTGGAACCATCTCCCTCCTTCCTCTCTTACTGAAATTGTTATTTGCCAGTGTCTATTCTAAATCTTGGAGAGATTGATTTGTTGCATCTTACTGCTTTGCCATCTTCTCAGGAGTCATCTTTTGATTTTTGGTTATCTGTTACATGGTGTTTTTTCTTTCCCCATCTTTTAAAAGCATGTCTTGTATTTAAGGGGGATTTCTTGTAGACAGCATATAGTTGGGGGTTTTTTGGTTTGTTTGTTTTAAAATATTGTCCGTGGGTAAGCTTATAGCTCAGTAGTGGAACATTTGCCAGAATGTATGAGGCCCTGGGTTTGTTCCTCAGAACCACAGCTGCCAGGGAGGCTCTTTAGACAGCCTGTCTTTAATTAATAAGGTTAAACTGTTTATCATCAACACATGTTTTAAAATAGATTATCTAAGTTGTTTGTAGTCATTTGTTTTTTACTTTTAGTCTTTTTATTGATTCTATAGTCAATTATAATAATTGTACTTCTGATTTTATTTGTTCATCTTTTTGTTCATCTAATTTTGTTGATCATCTTTTTTTTTTTTTTTTTGAACCTGGGATTGAACTCAGGCCCTTGTGCTTGCCAGGCAAACGCTTATTCTACTAAACCGTCTCCTCGGCGCCCTTGTTAATCTTTTTGAAGAACCAACTTTTGTTTTGTTAATTTTTTTTGATATTTTCCTGTTCTTAGATTCCTTCCTACTGTAGTCTTTATTTTCTTTCCTGTTGTTTGCTTTATGGTTAGCTTGTTAGTAGTTCATTAATTTGTAAAGACATAGTCTTGATTTGTTTTTAAGTGTATTTTTTTTTTTTTACTATTTGTATGATACTGGGGATTGACCCCAGGGAGCACTAAGATGCACACCGCCAGGTCATTTTATATGTTGTTTTAAAAACTTGACACAGAACCTGTATAGGTTGCTCAATTGGTCTCAAGCTTGGGATCATACTGATTCTGATTCTTGTGGCTGGATTTATAGATGTATATGAGTATGCCTTTTTTTTGTATGTATTTAGTACAGAGTCTCACTACACAGATCAAACTTAGTGATCCTTCCTGTTTTTCAGCCTCTCAAGTGCTGGGATTACAGGCTCGCACCACCATGCCCAATCTCAGTTGCCTTCTCTGCATACCTGTGGGCAGCACAGCAGGCTGGGGATTTAACCCCTGGCCGTTGTGTTTGCTTAGGCAGGCACTTTAATCTGCTGAGCTGTCTGGGGGACCCCAAGTATGCCTTTTTTTTTTGGCGGTACTGGGGATTGAACTCAAAACCCTGTGCTTGCCAGGCAAGCACTTATTCTACTGAGCTATCTCCCTGGCCCTAAGTATGCCTTTTTTAATGTAAGAACTTTTAAGTACAAATTTTCCCTCAAGCACTACTTTCATCCTGTCACATAAATGATGATGTATGATATTTCCACTTTTTTTTTTTTTTTTTACCCAGTGTGTTTTAGTACAGAGACTATAGGGTCTCGCTACACAGATTGGATTTGTAGTGATCCTTCTGTTTTGAGCCTCCCAAGTGCTGGGATTACATGCCATCAAACCCATTCTCAATCCCTGTCTCAGTGTGCCCCAGGGGTGGGGTTGGCAGGGCATTCCAGTCCCTGCACCTGCCTAAGCAGGCACTTTAGTCTGCTAAGCTATTTGGCCACCCCAGTACTTCCACTTTAATTAATTCCCTAAGTATTTTCTAATTCTACTTGGGGTTTATTTTTTGATCCTTTTTTATTTATTTATTTTTAAAATTTTTTTATTTTAGGGAAGAGTCTACAGGGTGTTTAAGGTCTCACTACTAGATCGGACTCATAGTGATCTACCTGTTTACAGCCTCCCAAGAGCTGGGATTACAGGTGCATGCCACCACTCCCATGTTTATTTTTTGATCCTTTGATTGTTCAAGATTGTGCTGTGTAGTTTCCACAAGTTTATGAATTTTCTATGATTATTGATTCCTAACCCACTTCATGGTACTATAGTCAGACAGCATACATTGTATGTCTTTTAATATCTGATAAGATGTGATTTGTGGCCTAACATACAGTCTCATGAAGAATGCTCTGTGTACACTTGAAAGTAATGTATATGGGGCTGGAGAGATGGCTCAGTGGTCTAAAGCACCTACTTGGAACAAGCTTGACAAAGCATAGGGACCGCAGTTCGAACCCCAGCACCACATGCCAGCCAGCCCTGCCCCCTGGCGGGCTGAGCTGGCCACACACACACACACACACACACACACTAAATAAATGTTAAAATTAAAAAAAAAAAAAAAAAGTAATGTATGTTTTATGAATGTTTGGTAGAGTTCCCTGGACATGGCTGTTAGGTTTGGTTGGTTGTTACAGTTCTCTTATTTCCTTGTTGACCTTTCTGATAGGTCTATCCATTATTGAGAGTGTGGTATTAAAGTTTTCAGTGATTTCATGATAGAACTATTTCATCGTTAAATTTTTTAATTTTGGTGTGGTCTGTTAATTAGATGCATAAGTATCTATCTTCTTGCAGCACTGAATTTTTTGTTAGTATTTAGTGTTCATTTTCTCTTGTAGCTTTTTCAATTTAAATATTATTTTGTTTGATAAGGTATAGCCATATTCTACTTATGCTACTATTTACTTTTTTTGTCTTTTTAAAAATTTTTTTTTTATTTTTTGAGGAACCGGGGATTGAACTCAGGCCCTTACACTTGCCAGGCAACATTTACTCTTTGAATCATGTTACTTTCATGTGGTTAGATTATTTTTCTTTTTTGTTTTAGAAGTACTAGAGGTTGAACTCAGAGAACACTTAGTATACATCAGCAATCCTCCCCTTTTTAAAACTTTAGAGACAGGGTGTAGCTAAGTTACCATGCTATACTTGTAATCCTTTTTTGTATTTTTTAGGGAGGGTCTACAAGGTGTTCAGGGTCTCACTAATAGCTGGACTCAAAGTGATCCACCTGTTTACAGCCTCCCAAGAGCTGGGATTACAGACATGCCACCATGCCCAGTCTCAGTTGCCGACTCAGTGGCATGGCAGGCCTGAGGATTGAACCCCTAGCCCCTGCGTCTGCTTGCAGGTGCTTTAATCCACTGAGCTCTTTGGCCAGCTATGGAACTTGTAATCTTTTGCCTCAGTCTCCTTTCTTGGTAGCTGGGTTTACAGTTGTAGATCACCGTGCTGGGGTGTGTGTATGTGTGTGTGAGAATTCATTTTGCTAACATCTGTCTTTTGATTAGAGAATTTTATCCTATTTACATGTGTAGTAATTATTATTGAGGACGGGTCCCTGGTGTCTGTAATCCTAGTTCTGGGAAGGCTGAGGCTGGAGGATCATGAGTATAGATAGCCAGGACTATGTAGTGTTTTCAAGACCAATATAGAATGTATGAGAGCCTGTAATATTTTTGAAGCAATTGTGGATAAGGAGAAACTTAAATCTTTTCACTGTTATATATGCCTCATAGTATTTTTGTCTTTCATTTCCTGTGTTACTATTTGTTTTTATTTATTTTTTAATAGGGATCTATTTAAATTTCCTTCCCACTTTTTTGTGTAAATTCTATAGCTATTTTAATTATGAAGTTGGGGAGAGGTAAAGAGATCGTTTATTGCTTGGTGCAGGAAGGCTGCTGAAGAAAAGCAAGGATCCTCGGGGAGTTGGGGCAGGAGGTTTATTGTGTTGGACTAGAGGTGGCATTCCTATTTGCAGTATAGTGTTGCAGCAGGCACTGACTGTAGAAGGTTTGGCATATGCACAAAAACAAAAGCTCAAGGTAAACTAGGGGGAAGAAAACAGAAGTCAGTCTAAGAGTGGCTCATTGTTGGTCTTGGATCCCCAAGCCATGCTGATGCGCTACCCTGCTGACCTGGCAGACTGTTACATGGGTCCTGTCTTTTTGTTGTTGAAAAAGAGTAATGATTCTCTAACTACTTCTTGTAGACAGGAGGCACCATGGTAAGGGCTGGTGTCGTTGTCAGGATAATGAGTCAGGCCCAAGTGGAAGCTGCTGCCAGGGTTCTCAGCCAGGACAAAAAGCTTGGTGGTGAAAGCTTGTATCATGGATTGGAGAAAACTCAAAAAAAGGTTAAAAATACAAGGTGTTATGAGCAGCAAGAGAATGATCATGGTGAGAGGACCTAGAATAGGAAGGAGGATAAGGGCCAATTGTCCCCACGTGGGCCACCAGGAGGACCAGGAAAAATTGACACCCTCCTTTTGCTTACGGATGATGAAGTCTTGGAGTTTCTGTACATTATCCATAACAGTACTTGACTGGTTAACAAAGTAACAATGTTCTTTTCCCAGCATGGCACAGGTGCATCCTTTTTAGCTGTTGGGCTGTTGAGAGCTTGGCAATTTTGGAGAATCACAGCTATCAATAAGTTGATTTGAGTTTGGAGAATGGAGATGGACCCTGAGACGTCCCTGACAGCATTAGCAACATCAGTGGACAATTTAAAGCAAAAGTGATAGCTGTTCTGATGCCTCCTACTCCCAGGCCAAGGATTGAGAAGAGGCCTGTGCCTGCCAGGACTGGGATGAACTGTATTGTCCTATAGGATCTTGCATGATTTTGAGGCAGAATTTTAAGGTCTGTTAAGATTTGAGCCTCTGTGTGATGTAAGTCTTCTGGACAGACAGCCCAGAGCCTAGCCGCAAATTCCAGAAATGGCAGCAGGTAAAGTATCAGGAACCAGACAGGAAAGCAATGTATGAGGTTACTTGGGAATTTTAGGGATATTTGTAGGTAGGTCGGGGAGAGAAGGTGCAGTGACCAATCTGGGAGTGAGAGTTTGAGGTTAGAGGTATGGGGATTAGTAGGATACCACTTTGCCTGTGTAATGTTGGACCAGGAAGGAATGCCAAAGATCTGGACCACTGTTTCTGTTGTGGAGATGACCAAATGAGGGCCTGTCCACTTATGCTTCAGTCCTATAGGCTTAGAAGATTTGAAAGTTACCTGTTGGTTGTGGAAGGCAGAGGTCAGCATGTTGTCTTAAAAGGTATAGGAGAAAGAAGAGAGTTGGGATATAGTCAGCGATCAGAGGAAGGTTTTGTGAGATAAAAAAGTTGTGAAGCAGGAATGGTCTACCATATATAAGCTCAAAGAGACTTAGAAAAATGGGTGCCCTGAGTCCAGTTAGAGCTAAGGGAGGGAACTGAGGCCAGGGTAAGTGTAGTTCTAGAATGTGTTCTATGAGGTGGTATGTGTGGATACCAAGTAATGTTTAGACTTGAGGATCTCTGCAGGGTAATCTGAGAGAGAAAAGCTAGTCCATTGTCTTACTGGGTGGATGGGGGATAATGTCTTGTGTAAGAGCTTTACGAACTATGTCTGCAGTCTTTCAGGTGGTGGGAAAGGCCCCTATCCATCCTGAGAAAAGGCATACAAAGTTAAGATATTTATAGGTCTTATGATGAGGCATGTATGTGAAATCTCATAGTCCTTGCCTGCAGTATGTCCACAAAGTTGGTGGGTTTGGAAAGGAGGTGGTGTTCCTGAGGAGAGCTTTTGGCACAGACAAGGCAACTTTGGGTCACTTGGCAAATAATGGTTTATAGGCATGATGGGTAGTGATTGGAGTTAAAAGTTTATATAGAGCTTGGGTGACCGCAGGAATCTAATTGTGTGAGTAGTGATGGTTAAAGCCTATTGAACTGGGAGAAGAAGCTCTGACCATAGAAAATCTATCCCTGAGTTTTGATTATAGTTCAATTTGTGGAGTAATTGATGTTGAGGATGAGGGTTGTGTTTGTGATGGGGGTGCCTTGAGTGCTGATTTGTCTTTCTTGGCTGATGGCAGCATGGCAAGGAAGGACACTGAATGTGTACTTGGAGTCTGTATAGGTATTTAGGATTTTGTCTTTGGCTAGTGTGAGGGCCTATGTCAGAGTGGTAAATTCTGCCTTTTGTGAAGAGTCTCCAGTGGCAGTGGACTTGTGTCTTATTCTAGACCTGCTGACTATGGCATAGACTGGCCCTTTCGAGTATCTGTGTTGGTTGAGCTGCCATCTATAAACCATGTGTCAGGCTGTAGGGAGAGGAGTGCTATTAATATGGGGGAAGGATGTAGGCATCATCTCTAGGACTTCAGTTGTGATCAGGAGCCTCATCAGAGGTGAGGAGTAAGGTGGCCGGGTTGAGGGGCTTCCTGCTTTGGAGATCATGATGGAAGGGTTCTTTGTGAGCAACATGTGGAACAGGTGTAAGAAAGAAGGAGTCATTAGGGCAGGCAGTATCTTGTGTCAGATGCGTTCATTAAGACAATGCGGTTTGTGTCTGCATTTGACTGCCCCAGAGTGAACTTTTTGCCTCTTGTGTTAGTGTGGCTGCTGCTACAAAGGCCCAGAGTTAGGGGGACTATTCATGTACTGTGCTGTCTATTTTGGTAGATGTGCAATTTCTTGAAATGAAGGTCCCTTTTTATATCCTAGGACTACTATCACATTATGATTTTAAGAGGTCGTCTATCAAATAAACGGTTGGGTTGAGTTTGGGAAAGTGAGAGCTGGGGCCTTTAAAAGGGCCTCTTTGTAGCTAGCAAAAGGAAGAATGTATAGGAGTAGTAAGGTCAAGAGGTTCTGACAAGAAGCCCTTGGATGCATTATAGAGGTTGAGCCAGGGAAGCAAAGTTAGGAATACAAAAGTGAAAGGAGTGACGTAGACCAAGGAAAGGCAGGACTTGTTTTCTAATAGGCACTTGAAAGTTGCAAAGGAGGGATCAATAGTGATTTAGCAAGTAGTGGGAGTAAGGGTAAGTCCTAGATATATGACCTTTGGTGAAACTATTTGAGCTTTGACAGGAAAAGCCCTGTGTCCACAACATGAGAGAGAGTTGAGAAGAGTAACTATGTTGGATAGCTAGAGCATGGAAGGGGGAACAGAGAAGAAGAGTGTATATATTGGAGGAGAGTGCTATGTTTGAGATTGAGGGTTACCAAGTCAGTAATCAGTGACTTAAAAAGCAAGGACTATCCCTAAATCCCTGATGCAGGACTGTCCATGTGAGCTATAGGGAATGGAGAATGTCTGGATCTATCCACGAGAAGGTGAAGAGGTGGTGACAATCACAGTGTAAGGGGATAGTGAAGAAGGCATCTTTGAGGTCCAGGACCATAAAGTGGGGGTGGAGGGAGACATATGAGACAGCATGGTGTAGGGGTTTGGCACCACTGGGTGGATTGGTATAACCACATTGTTGAAACTGCCAAAGGTTGTCTTTTTTTTTTGACCTGGGAATCAAACTCGGGGTGTAACCACATTATTTATAGCCCTGAGATCTTGAACCAAAGGAGGTTTGAGTACAAAAAGAATAGAGGTATTGTAAGGGGGATGGGAAGTTTTAAGAAAACTACTGGCTAGAAGATGTTTATGGGTTTAAATTCTCATTGGTGTTTGGGGGCTATTGGATATTGAGGAATGAAGGGAAAGGCCGAGGGATCCCTAAGGTGAACTAGCACAGGGATAGCGTGTGCGGCACGAATGGGAACAGAAGTGTCCCAAACTGGATTGGCAAAGGAAGAAAGAAGGGGTGAACTGGCAGTGCGCAGAGGTTGATTTAGGACTGGAGGGAGGACAAGTGCCCTGGGAAGAGAGAAGGTGAAAAGAGTTTTTGGAGGAGATTGCTACCAAAAGGAGTGTGGGGCAAGTTGGGATGACAAGAAAACTATGAGTAAAGAAAAGTATGTGGGCTTCCACAGGAGGCCTACACGCTGCCATCGCTGCCGCCCTCATGTCTTTAGTGATCCCTGAGAAGTTCCAGCACATTTTACGAGTACTCAACACCAACATCGATGGGCGATGGAAAATAGCCTTTGCCGTCACTGCCATTAAGAGTGTGGGGTGGAGGTACACTCATATGGTGTTGATGAAAGCAGACATTGACCTGACCAAGAGGGCTGGAGAGCTCACTGAGGATGAGGTAGAGCGCATGATCACTATTATACAGAATCCTCACCAGTACGAGATCCCAGACTGGTTTCTGAACAGGCAGAAGGATGGGAAATACAGCCAGATTCTAGCCAACGGTCTGGACAGCAAACTTCAGGAAAACCTGGAGCGACTGAAAAAGATCTGAGCCGACAGGGGCCTGCGTGACTTCTGGGGTTTGTGAGTTTGAGGCCAGCACACCAAAACCACTGGATGCCGTGGCCACACTGTGGGTGTGTCCAAGAAGAAATGAGGTGGCTGGGGAGATGGCTCAGTGGAATAAGTGCTTCCCTGGCAAGCGCAAGGGCCTGAGTTCAATCCCCTGCTCTGGCCAAAAAAGTAAAAAAAAAAAGAATAGCTTATTAGGGGCCTGAGAGATGGCTCAGTAGAATAAACTTGCCTGGCAAGTGCAAGGGCTCGAGTTCAATCCCTGGTTCCACAAAAAAAGAAAAAGAAGAAGAGGCTGTAAGCTTGCTCCGACAATAAATAGTATATATACTTGCCAAAAAAAAAAAAAAAAAAAAAGTATATGGAATCCACTGGGGAGGTGTTGTGTCAGTTGGCCATCAGCTCCCACAATGAACCTAGCTCAAGTGCAGCAGCCTGAAAACTCAGGAAGAACACTAGATGGTGGCTCTTTGTCAATAAGAGAAGAGTGTCCTATTTGAGATGTCCAGCAAGACTTGGGGCTCAAAGACACCTCAATGAGGGCAATGGACCCTGAGCCCTGTCAGTTCTCTTCAGCAGTGAGCAGGTCAGTTAGGGATGAGTCTGGCACTTGTGGTGAGATCTCCTGTGAAGGTACTTCCAGTGAGCCTCAGGCTTGCAGATGGGATAAGGTCCTGGTGGTGGCCACAGGTTGGGGCGGGCTCCTCGTGCCCAGGGATCTCCTTTGCCACTCTTGAACCATGCTGCAGGAGGGACTCTGGTGGCACCATGTTGTCTTAAGTTTGGCTTTGTCAGGAGCCCCAAGCACTGCAGCCAAGAACTGACATTTATGTCTAGCATGCTGTTCTTTACCCTGTTTTAATGGTTCTCTATTGTTAAAGACATGGAAAACCAGATTAAATAGGTCTTCCTGTGGGATCTGTGGGCCAAGATCTGTCTTCTTTTAGTTTAGCACAAATGTCAGGAGCAGATTGGGCAATAAAATGGTAGTTATTCATAAGGGTCAGTCCTTGAGGGGACTGATGGGTCAACATTAGTGTATTTGATTAAGGTGTCAGGTGAAAAGAATTCAGTGGGGTTTTCATCAGGGCACTGCGTTCATAGAGTTTCTGGTAATGGGTGTCCTTGTGTGAAATTTTTCTAAATCTTGCAATCAGGCAGCCAACCATAGTTTCCATGCAGGCTGAACCATTGGACCCCTGCTAGTCCCAGTAAGGATCAGTGTCTGGAACTACAGTTGTGCCTGCAGAGCGGTTAGGGTCATTGTGGTGTCTCTGGTCTGCTTCTGCCTGAACAGCCTGCCAGAGCTGGATCTTTTGCTGGGAGGACAAGGTAGAGGTGAGGATAACATAGATCTTTAAAGTGGAGATCATAGGAATTAATGATGAATTGGAGCTCCTTTATTTAGGGAGGATCAGCAGTGAAGGAGCCTAACCAATGAGAAATCTGGACTAGATCAGAGAGTATAAAAGGGACATGAATGTGAGCCAGCCCCTCAGGACCAGCCTGTTCCCATGGGCGGGGGCAGTGGGGGGAGAAGGGACTGGGGCAGAGAAAACAGTAGCTGAGTCCAAGAGGGTGAAGAAAAATTGGCTGCAAGATGGCAGGCATGGGCAGGGTGAGACCAAGTATGGTGTGTGAGAGGAGAAAATGGCAACAGAGGTGACTGAGAGATCTGCTGAGGAGATTGAAGAGGCTGGGCTTGAGGGTTTTGTGAAGGAGGAGTGAAAGTAGGGGCAACATCATTGAGAGAGTCTGGAGAGGGGTTTATCCTCTATTGAGCAAGAGCTAAATTGAGATAATCATAGTTTACCATTCAAACTTTATCCTAGAGGTTGCAAGCTTTCAAGATTTCAGAATTCTAAAAGTTAAGTTGAACAGATCTTACTACTGCAGTTGTCCAGATAGGGAGATAGAAGACTTGTACTTCCTAGTCTACTATTGTCTCAGCGTCTTCCTGTGGCTCCATTTTTTCTTTTTTCCTTTGAGATAGGTTCTTGTATATTTTCCAGGCTGGCCTTGAACTCCCAGCCTCCCAAATGCTGGGATTACAGGTGTGTACCACAAGACCCAGATATCCCTTGTTTTACTGCAGTTCATTTGTTTTACTACAGTGCTAGGTATTAAACCCAGGGCCTTCTATGTTAGGCAACCCATCTACTACCTATCTACATTACTGATCTATCTTCAGTTTCCATAAGTATCCTGTGATTATTTCCATGCTTCGTTTGAATCAACCCAGTGGTTTTCATTTTAAAATTTTGTTAGCTAGATGTAGTCAGCCACCCTTATAATCCCAGCACTGAAGGGGCTAAGACAAGAGGATTGCAGAGCCTGACGTGAGTTTAGGCTATGTAGTGAATTCAAGGTCATCTGAAGCATATGGTAAGGAACTGTCTCAGAAACCAAAACATTGTGCTGATATTGTCTGGATATTATTTCACACATATCTCTTGTACTTTCAGTAACTTTATGAAGAAAAACAATATTTAATATATTAGGTTACTCTTGTATTAGCCTGATTTGAAATGGTTTTCTTTTTTCTCTCTTTAAAATAACACAAAACAAAAAACTTGTATTTGCCCTTTTCAGGGTGTTGTTGTTTTTTTTTTTTTTTGTAATTATATATGCTCTGATTTAATTTTTCCCATAATTTTATTGATAAATAGCAATGAGACAGTTTCAAATCAAATTGGTAGGACAGTTTCAGTAATTAACACATTGCATACATTCTTCTAGTGGTTAATTGCTGTACAAGATGCAGACTTGATATCCTATTTACAAACACCTTTAGAACAAATCACTCTATTCATTAAGAGAATGTAACTATATATCTATCCTAACCACTTTGAATACGCAGATACAAAATGGGCATACATCTGTATACCTTTTTTTTTGTTAAGTTCCGTTATTTGAATATTAGAGGTGTGTAAACTCAGCAAAATATTCTAAAACAGTCCAGTAGCCCATA
>NW_004524606.1:20038095-20048012 GCF_000260255.1 Octodon degus
AAGGCTAGGGCCAAAATGTTGGCTTTCCTTGCAGCCCTCATTTTCATCTAATTTTGGTCTGCAAACTTAGGTTGTTAACCATCCAGAAGACAAGCTTATTGTTATTACCATACAACTTAGGCTGTAAGCTTAACCTCACTATCTGTCTGCGTATCAAACATCTTAGCATAATATGGAACAGGTATTTTTCATCAAGTATTGATATGTTGAACTTTAGTCCCTACAAAATATGATAAAAAACATTTAAAAATTAGAATATATTTTAAAAATAAGCATAAAGAATTATATACTTCTTATGTTTACACATAAGTCCAAAAATCTCACCATATACAACCTTGAAGCAGGACAGTCCCACAATATTCCCTTTCTTGTCTCTTCCTTTCATTACCACCCCCTTCTTTTTGAACAACCAGCTACCTGAGAGACATCATAGCAGCTTTTTTGTACTTTTTAGTAAGGATCTACAGGGTCTACAGGGTATCACTATGTAGATCTATCACTATATAAATCGGACTCTTAGTTATCCACCTGCTTTCAGCCTCCCAAAGAGCTGGGATTACAGGCATGTGCCACCACACTCAGTCTCAGCATGCTCTGGGGGCAGGAGTGGGGCCAGTATGGCACACCAGCTATTTGACTGGCCCTCACCCCATTTTTATTTTTTATTTTTTATTTTATTTATTTATTTTTTTTTTGCGGAACCGGGGATTGAACTCAGACCCTATGCCAGGCAAGCACTTGTTCTACTGAGCCATCTCCCTAGCCCCTCACCCCATTAGGTTTTAAGATTGCCATTTGGTTTTATCTGATGAGTCTTCAGTTCCTTGCAGTGGCGTCCATTCTTTCTTCTTGGAATGTGGCTATGGTAATCAATCTGTCTTTGTGTGTGATTATTCCAACGTGCAGACATCTTGTTCACAGTTCATGGGTATCTTTTTCCTTGTTCATTTTTGATGTTTTATTGATTTTTTTGTTATTTTTTGACTTTTTTATTATGTATTTAGTTATTTTAAACGTTATTAAATCTGTTTTACTTAGCACGTAATGAATGCAGGGTTCAGGATAGAAGGTCCTACTTACCTTTTTTGGGGGATTTATATCTAATGTTCTAGTTTTCAAAGACTATATTGCTCTTCAGATCATTCTTATCTAATACTTTCAGAGTCAACAACATAGATCTATGCTAGTTTATTCCCTAAAGAATATGTACTGTGTAGTGTCATATCTGTGTACCATCGGTTGGGAATGAGCCGAGGAATTTACACACAACTTAAAATGGGATCAGTTTCTGTAGTTCTTATTGCTGGGGCTGAGGAGATAGCTCGGAGGCATAAGTGCCTGCCTGGCAAGCATAAGGACCTGAGTTTGATCCCTGATACCACATGCCATGTGTGCCCCAGAACTCTGGGTACAGTGGCACACACCTGTAATCTCAGCACTGGCGAGGCTGAGACAGGAGCATCACTGAGTCCAAGCAGCATAGTGAGACTCTGCACTAATTAATTAATTAGGTGATATTTAAAAACTGCATGAAAGGGCTGGTATGACTCAGCAGCATAAGTGCCAGCCTGGCAAGTGCAAGGTCTCAAGTTCGATCTCCAATACCGCAAAAAACAAACAAAAAAACCCCAAAAACTTACTGCTTATTGAAGCTTAATTGTTGCTACTTTGCTATGTTTCACCCTGATAAATCTATCTAAGACCAAATGGCAACCTGGGCAACTTAGTGAAATACTGTCCTCAACATAAAACGGAATACTGGGGATTAATGTAGCTCAGTGAATAGAGACTCCTTCTACACAAATCCCCACTCACCTCTAAGCACACTTTGGACCATAGTTTTCTTCCCTGAATATCTGCTTGTCTGTTGTTGCTATAAGTATGTGTAGCTTCCGGCCTAGTCTGTCTGGGGTAGTGGTAGGAGAGTAGAGGGAATATTTTGGAGGATTTCTCACTTTTTGTACTGTACTCCCTACTTCACACCTCCTTCTTTAGACCATACTAGGTTTTTTGTAGGAGTCATTTCTGCTGACGCTGGCTTGCATTTGTGCTAGTTGGACTATTTTCAAAATCAAGTAGGGAGATTGAGAGGAAGTAAAGAGCAAAACTAAGAAACAGCCCATATTTGTGCTTTGAGGTCTAGTTTCCTGCTGTAATCTACCTTATCCCAATCACTGTTCTGTCCTCAGATAGGTGCTGCTGTGTGTATTCCATCCAAGGTTTTTCCCTACATTTAGTGAAAGGAATAGATGGTTCTCAAGACCTTGCTTGGTAATGGTGGTGGCAAATATAGAATTATTTCTTCGTGCCAGGCATTGTTAAAATATTTAATGTGTTTTAATGCATTCAATAGAACTGAGGTAGACTGCTGTTATGTCTATTTTTCATTTTGGAAAAATAAGGTGTTATAAAATTAAGGAGTATATGAGAAGGACATGCAGACAGGCAAGTGTTAGAATTGTAATCTAATAAAACTTTTGAATCCCAGCAAGGTCGTGCCACTAAAATGCATATTCTGAGTATATTGAAGATCCCTCACTCACCTTTTTCATAACTTCTGCAGGCTGGAAGCTGCACTGAAGAACCCTGGGAGACCCTCAAGGCATGAAATGAAGGCCCTGTCCTTTGAGGATTTGGTTGTGAAGTTCACCAGGGAGGAGTGGGCTTTGCTGAATCCATCCCAAAAGAAGCTCCACAGAGATGTGATGTGGGAAACATTTATGAACTTGGCAGCTATAGGAAGAACATGGGACAACAAGGCAATTAAGGCATATAAAAGTTGTTGGAGAAATGTAAGAAATGAAGAGGTAGAGAAATGCTATGAATATAAAGCTTGGGATCAACATGAAGAGATACTGGTTGGAAATCCAGATGAACTAGCTGAAAACTTTGCTTGTAGAAAGACCCTGATTGGTCATTCATTGCTAAATGTGTCACTCTTAGCTAACACTGGATACAAAAAATATGAGCATGAGGAATTTAAAGAGAAGCCATCTAAATATAGTGAACATGCTAATTCTCAGTTCTGTCAGAAGTATACAAGAACAAAGGCTACAAAGAAATGCTATAAAAATAAGCAAAGTGGGAAACCCTACTCTGATCTGAGTGAAAGAACTCACTATGTAACAAACACTTTTGTTTGTAAGAAAAGTGTGAAAGCTTCCAGCACACACAATAATGTTGAAATCCATGAAAGAAATCACACTGGGAGTAACCCATATGTATGCAAATATTGGCAAAGAAATGAAAGTAGTCACACTGGGGAGAAGCCCTGTGAATGTATGCAAGGTGGGGAAGCATATACTACGCTCAACTATTTGAAAGTACATGACATACTTCACGCTGGAGAGAAACCCTATGAATGTAAGCAGTGTGGGAGAGCATTCATTAGACTCCAATGTCTGAAACTGCATGAAAGATCTCACAGTGGGGAGAAACCCTATGTATGTAAGCAATGTGGGAAAGCATTTATTTCACACAGTGCATGTCAAACACATGAAAGAATTCACACTGTGGTGAGATCCTATGAATGTGAACAATGTGAGAAAGTGTTTCTTAGACGCAGTGATTTTAAAAGACATGAAAGACTTCATTCTGTTGTGAAACCCTATAAATGTAAGCAGTGTGGGAAAGCATTCTCTGCACCCAGTCATTGTCAAAAACATGAAGAAATTCACACCGGGGAGAAACCTTATGAATGTAAGCAATGTGGGAAAGCATTCAGAGGACACTATTATTTTAAAATACATGAAAGGATTCACACTGGGGAAAAACCCTATATATGTGGACATTGTAGAAAAGCATTCAGCACACTCACCTACTTGAAAATACATGAAAGAATTCACACTGGGGAGAAACCCTATGAATGTAAGCAGTGTGGAAAAGCATTCATTACACGCCAGTATTTGAAAATACATGAAGCAGTTCACACTGGGGAGAAACCCTATGTATGTAAGCAATGTGGGAAAGCATTCAGTATACGCCGTTATTTTAAAAGACATGAAAAAATCCACACTGGGAAATAATTAAGCAATGTGGGAAAGCATTCACTTCGTGTACTTCTTTAGAAATACATGAAAGAAGTCACACTGGAGAGAGACCCAATGCATGTAAGCATGGGAAAGCATTCATTGCACTCCAATATAGGAAATATGAAGTCATTCACACTGGAAAGAAACCCTATGAATGTAAGCAATGTGAGAAAGATTCAATACACACAGTGCTTGTAGAAGATATGAAATAAGTCACACCTGGGAAAAACCCGTCAGCATAAGCAGTGTAAGAAAGCCTTTAATACACACAGTGATTGTTAAAAGACATGAAAGAAGTCATACGAAGTAGAAATCTTACGTATATAATATGACAAAGCATTTATTAATAACATATAGACCTAAACTCACACCTGGGAAAAACTAGATCTGTGTAAGCAATGTGGAAAAGTGTCCAATATGTACAAGTACTATCAAATACATGAAGTCATATGGAGGAAAAAATGTCTTATTTTGAAGGATCAGGAAATGTACACGTAACATTTGGTTTTTACAACATCAGTACTACTGTTGCAATGTCTAATGCCATCTGATTTTAGATGATGGTCTGTTAATTTTATTTTTTTATTTAGGAGATAGAAACCAGCTGTGGTATCACTTAAGACCCACTGAGTATAGTCAGTTAACACCTTGATATGTGTCATGTAATGTTTTCTCTAGACAACTTTTGGTGGATCCAAGTAAAAAGAATCTAAAAGTAGTCCAACATATTTACCTGCATGACTACCTGGGGGCAGGTATCTTCTAGGCAAGAACAAATTTTCTGAGAAATAAGAGCATGCATAATCAAAGCACTAGCATTTGTGCTGTTAAGTTTAGAAACTTTTTAAGAGTAGCAGTTAGAACCTACTGGCTCTTAGGCTCCTTTACTGATGGAGTTCTGACATTGTGTTGCAGATCCCTCTAGCTATAGTTATAACTACCTCTAAATTTTGAGGACTTAAGAAAACTAGATTAATATCTTTTTACTATCAGTAATTTCAAGTAATGTAAGTATAGTATGGCTGATTTTCCTGGTTACACCTTGTGAAAAAACAATGACATTAGTATTTTATTTTTTACTTGTATGGTTTTGACTTCACATCTTACTTTGCTTTTAAACTTAAGATTTAGAAATTTGCGGAATATTTGCAAAAAATAGGGAAATATTTGTCTTTTAACTTGAAAAAAATACTAGCGAATACTGACTGAAGTCATGACATTTTAGCATCTACCTGTGTTTATGTTAAGTAGAGATGGGGAAGGATAGAAAGACTGGATACTATATTTTAAAAATGTAGTCTTCATTTTTACCAGTCAAATACACAATATATCTTAGTATACATTAGGCAATATTACTTTTGATAAATGTAATCTGAAATGTCATGCCTATACTTCTCAGCATGAAATGCCAGAGGAGTTACATCAGAAGTCAACCTTGTGAACTCATGCACTATTATCATGATGTATATAGCATTTAGTCAGATTAAACCTGTATCCCATTCAGTATTTTACATAAGGCCCTTGAGTGTCAGCAAGGGGCCCTGCTGAGGGATTTTTCCTTTTAACACTGGGGCTCTGGTTTATGTTCCAAAGACAAGGCCTGGCTCTATCTTTAGGCCCAAAGCTATTGGATTTTGTGCAGCTAGTGTTTCCAGACTTTTTCTACTCTGCAAGGGTTACATCTGTGCTTGGGAACCTGCTTTGACCAATAAAATACTCTTTAAGTCTTTGTACATGAGCAACATATGTTATATTTGCAAAACCAGTTTCAGCATAATTTTGATTAGGTGGTAAGCTGGATATGTTACAGTAGACAGATAACATCTCTGCAGGATGAGAGCTGGGCTTTTAGGCCTAATTAAGAGGAATAGGTGAAGAGAAAGTTATCCTAGTTACAGCTTAAGTAAGGTATTTTCCGAAGTCTTGAGGTATGAAGACCAGAAGGAAGATCAAGGTTGGAGGAGGACAAAGGGACCACCTGGGAAACAGAGTCTGAGCTCTGGGGCTTCTCACTTAGAGAGCAGTCTCACTTCCAGTGGCTGCTGTGGCATTCAGGGTATGGCTTGTGGGGCCTCTTGAAGCAGTCCCTCTTAAGATGGTCTGGCTTTTGACAGCAGTAACAGATGAACCTAGTCATTGAGGTCTTTGTAGAGCCCAGAGAATCAGACTTAAGGTCTCTTTATTTTGAGACCACATCAAAAGCAGCTGGCTTTTATTTATTTATTTATTAGGCAGCTGTTTTATATCTGTTTTCTCTCCGTGGTTTTCTCCAAGTCCAGTTTAGTAAGAAGGCAGTTTTTACTAAAGTATCAAGAGAACTATCTGGAGCAAAAGCTGTCTTTTCTAATATCTGGAGCTCACTGAGTAATGAACTTATCTGTAAGAATAATCTGTCCCTCTATTGAATTAGGATCTTGAAAAGTGTTTTACCACTGTGTGTATTAAATATTCTAATGGATTTTTCACCTTTCTCATGATGAATAGCTGAAATTTTAAAATAACTAGAAGGCTTGGATTTAGTTCTTAGACTTTCAAGGATATATACTTGAAAATGTCTCCTTCTCCAATCCCCTCTTGGATAGGGACTGCTTGGGCTCCTGTGGAAATGGTTGTTCCCCTGGCTGTCTTACCTTCTGTTTGTTGAAAATTAACAATATGGTATTTATCTCCAAATGTAAAAGCAGGCTTTTAATATTGCTTATCTCATTAGAGGTCAGTGTTGGATTTAAGAGTAACATTACATACTACTAGCGTAGCTTATAGGTCTGAGTAAGTCCTCTAAAGATAGCAATGTATTCATCAAGGCCCTCTAACATTTTTTCTAACTTCTAGTTTTATGTGTTTTAGGTCATTGCAAAAATGAGACATATAAACTTATGTAGTATCATATGGATTATAATTATACCTTGAGCAAAAATACAGATTATTTGTTAATGTAAAGAAGATTTGAGCATAACACAATTCTGACCATTTTTTAATAAAATCTTTCCAGATGTAAAAGACTATCAAAATTAATACTGTCCTCCTTATTCCATTTTGGCGCTAGAAGGCACATTGCCCCTTTCATAACAACCAAAAGATGGGAATGACAGGTTCTGGCCCTAGTATAAATTGCTGAAATATTATGGTGGTCATCTCTATATGGCTGAAGCCCTTAACAGCTTATCTTCCCAGAGACCACCTCCCCACTTCTCCAACCCACCCTAAGGTGCAGTTTCCTTTTGCCTTTCCACCACCTCAAAGAAGACCCCAGTCAGCTCCTCAGATATTTCTTTCCTTTTTTGGAGTACCAGGGGTCAAACTCAGCACTTCGCGCTTGCCAGGCAAGCACTTACTCTGCTGTGCTATCTCCCCAGCCCTCAGATATTCCTAAAACTCCTCCTCTAGCTCCACCCCTAACAGAAGTCCAAAGCCCCAGCTTTCTTTGTCTCAGGCCAGCGGGTCTTCCTGACCCATCTGACCTCAATCCTTTCTGTCTTGGAGTCAATAAAGGCTGCTTTTATCTTTACTATCTCTTTACTGTGCCTCTGAAAAACCTGTCAGTCAGGTTTGATGATACATGCCTTTAATGCCAACACTCAGGAGGCTGAGGCAGGAAGACCCATGAGTTTGAAACCATTGTTGGCTACAAAGTGACTTTAAGTTCAGCCTGAACCATGTAGTGACTCCCTGTCTCAAAAGACAAAACAACAGCAACAACACAAAGAACAAAACTCCCAAACCTATTTTAGCACCTACATTGCTGCTGTTTGTGATGTTATATATCCTCATGGAATAAGTAAAACAATAACTTGAAAAATAAAAATGTCTACTTCCTGTAATTGGAAAGTGGATTTAAAAAAGTGATTTGATTAGGAAATTATTATAGTCTGAACAGAAACATCAAGAAAGGGTGCTATACTATTCATCACACTACCGGTAGTGACGTCAACTACTGTCACTTGCAGTTTTACTGTTTACATGTGGGGCCTTGCCTTACTGAGGACTGACATTTCAGAAGTGGTGCTCAGCTGAGCAGTACATAGGCAATGTTGAGTGGTTCATGTGGAGCAGTACAGTAGTTAGGAATTAAGTACATTTATGTATTTGTGTGGGACTTTTTGCCTCATAGATGAACACTTTCACTAAAAGTCAGCCTTTTGGGAACAGAAATACCAGTCTGTATTGGGCTTTGAGACTTGGCAAAGCAGTTATTGGAGTGAAAGGAGCAGGGAATATTTAGGGTGATGGAAGAAACTAGATTGTGTAGACTTAGGAAAAGCAGGTGGAAGGACAGAGGAGACAACACTTATATTCTGAGGTTTTTTGAGCTGTCTTCTATCTGTTGTAAAGAAAAGTGAAATAGTTGAAACTAAAATTTGGTTATCTCTATACATTTTCAAGCAGCACAATGGGTGTTTTGGAAAAATTGACCTATCATGCTATTTACAGTTTATATATCTAAAGTTTTAAAAAATGTATTTCAGTATATCTGTAGAGATAGTTGTTGAACCTTTTATGCATATTGTGGTATTTTAATAATTATACATTAGTGATGTTTAAGTCATGCAATATGTAATGTTGAAATATGTATGCATTATGTCAGGTTAAACATGATTTTTTAAAAAATACGTTTATCTTTGTCTTTGATGAGAACATTTACACTAATTCTGACTTTTTAAAAATGTATTTAGTATAGGGTCTACAGGGTCTCACTACACAGATGGGACTTGTAGTGACCCTTCCTGTTTTTCAGCCTCCCAGTCACTGGATTACAGGTGCGTGCCACCGTGCCCAGTCTCAGTCACCATCTCAGTGAGCCTGGGGGCGGGACTGGCACAGCAGTACTTCTAACTTTTTGAAATACATAATGCATTATCATCTATAATCACTTCACAGACTTTAAATTATCTTTCTGGGATTACATGTCATTGCTTCAAAGAAGCATTGCTAGTCCCCTTTCACTGCACATTGCCTTCTCTGTTTGGCACAGCATATTGATAGGTATGGCCCTTGTATGAATTGCTGAATTATTATGGTGGTCATCTAATATGGCTGAAGCCCTTAAAACAACAGCTTATCTTCCCAGAGACCACCTCCCTCTTCTTCTCCAACTCAGCCCAGGGTATAATTTCCTTTCACCTTTCCTGCCACCTCAGGGAAAGCCCCAGATACCCTCAGATACCCTGAGCTCCTCAGGTGTATCTAAACGTCCGCTTCAAACTCCACCTCTGGCAGAAGATCATAAGAGCCTCAGCCTCCTCTTTGTTCCAACCCAGAGAATTTTATCTTTCCATATTCTCTCCATGTCCTGCAAGATTAAGTCCCTTCCCCTTTTTCCTTCTTCCTGTTTCTTGGCTGCAACACCATTGAAAACCTATCACATAATAATTATTGAAGTGTTTTTCATATTTGTTTCTTAGTTTCTTTTACTTTATGCTTAATAAGTGAGTGAAAGAGGAAAGAGATGAAGTTTTATGGGTTTATAAGAGTGAAATGTATTTATAAATATGATACAGATTCAGAATGCATGTTATGACAAAAATCAGATGTATACTGATCACTGGGTCATCCTTGTGTCACTCTTGTAACTGGCCTGCCTACCTTAAAACACCTAAAATTCACCAAACCCATTGCATGAAATCTGCAGCCACTTCTTCTTTGTACAGATAACACATATGAAAGATCACAGAAACAAGTGACACAAAGGGAAGCTGTGAAGATGGTGCAGTGGTAAGCAGCACATACAGAGCCTTTCTGAAATTTGACATCCAGACACTGGAGTGCAATATGAGGAAGAAAAGAAGGAAGGAAGTTGGTCCTTGAAACTCATGAAAGATCTGACGTGAGGGAAGAGAATCAGCATGCTGAGACTGGGTGTGGTGGTGCATGCCTGTAATCCCAGCG
>NW_004524606.1:20048162-20062452 GCF_000260255.1 Octodon degus
ATCATGGAAAGGGCAAATTGAACCTGAAGATACATGGAGACTTCTAGCTAAACGAGAGACCTTCACAGGGAGATGCTGCACTGGAATGGAGCAGTAGATAGAGTAGACTATAGTGTCTAATGAGTTATTCAAGTTCAGACATCCTGTGCGATAGGGCAATTGCCTGGTAGATATTGTGGAGAAGGGCTGACTGAGCTCAGAATATGAACAACTTCTGGCTTCATCTAGTGGCTTCCCACCAGCTTTAAGCCTGCAGGAGGCACATAGATCACTGCAGGCTAAATGGGTCTGGTTTTAGCCCCAAGAAGAGAAACCAGCCTCAATTTTGGTTAATGGAAATACAGGCTCACTAGGATTACCTACTACCCCCTATAAATCTACTTCATGCATGCTGGGATTAATTAAGGATTTGGACTCTGTCTGTTCCCATTGTTTATCAGTGATAGGGCAACACATTGAAGTGGGCTTTTTTCTCTTTTTTTGGGTTTTGTTCTTTAATTGTTCTTGTTTTTATGTGAGTGTGAGTATGATTTCTAGGTTTTTAGTATTCTGGGGTTTTTTTGTTTTTGTTTTTGTTTTTTTGTTTTTTTTCCGGAACTGGGGATTGAGCTCAGGTTGAGCCATCTCCCTGGCCCCTCTTCTTGTTTTTTATTTCTTCCTCTCCTTCCTGTCTTCTGCACCATTTTCCCAAAGTTTGCATGAACCTGTTTGCCCTTCAGCCTTGCTTCTAATCTCTTCCTCTTCTTTCTCCCAACCCCTTTTAAATTTTCTCTCCTGAGCATAAAACTGGAATACTGAGGGCCTATTTAGTACATTAAATTTTCTAGTTCATTTTAGATTTTTTTTATATAACCACACAACTGATTCAAACTGCTAAAGGGACAAATTGATAACTTGGCTCAGTTTGTCATTTTCTAGACTGTTTGATGCAACTGTTACTGCTCATTGTACCATGTTAGGAAAAGTGACATAATTATTCTTACCAGTTTTTCTTCCTGGTATCCCAAGGCTGAGATGGTGTACACGTCATAAAAAATACTACAGGCCAGTGTTAAAGAATCAGGGACTGGGCCAAGTAGGAAGCAACTTCTCACCCTAATAAATTGAAGAGGCAGGATCTTGCAAAAGACTGAAAAGTCCAAAATCCATTTACGCCCAGAAGACACTTCTGAGTTCTCATTTCCTGAGGGTTCTTAATTCCAGCAATAAAGCTACCTACCATAAGCAATTTAGAAGCATCAAAACAAATTAAACTAGAAACAAAAATAGAAAATGAGAAGACACTTAAAAGTGCAACCCCAGACATTTAGCTTGCCAAAGGCAAACCCAGGTAACAATGAGGTGGAAGAGTTAAAAGAATCACCTGGACTATCTGCAGTGCTAACAGCACGATACTAAAGCATACCAATGAGGCTGTAGAAAAAAATCAGAAATAATGTAGATAACTACAGAAATGGTGACCATAATGAAAGCCATGTTAGTGACTAGAACAGGTACAAAAAGAAAAAGATTCTTAGAAAAATGATGGAGACTATGAATGTCCAACATGGAAATCTTTCATAAAACATTTCAACATCCATAAGTTCAAAATACCATAGAAAATGTATGAATCAGCCAGTAGGATGAGCCAACATGAGGACAAAATCTCAGATATAAAACAGGATTGTGTTTAGTGATCATGATAGATTTCTTTAACAGACCATGAAAAATCAATCCATCAAGTGCTAGACAATGAAAAAAAGAATATAGGAGTGATTGGAGTCAATGAAAAAGGAGATAGGGCAAGTCACATTAAAAATACCTGTTTACAGATGTCAGGGCAGAAAACTTCCCTGTCAGAGGAAAGAGTATGAAGTACAGGTAAGTGAGGCTTAGGTAATTCCAAGTAGCCATGATAAAAAAAAATGTATAGCACGGTATATCGTACTCGATTCAAGAAAACACAAAAAGATTATTAAAACTCTTAGAAAAAAGAAACACATCACCTATAAAGGAAAGCCCAGAAGAATAAAGGAGTCCACCAGGCAAGACAGACAAGGTGGGAGAGATTTTTTTAAAAAAGGGGGTTGGGAGTCAACAACAGGAAAGTCACATGACAAGCATAAGTCAATACATACTAGTTAAATCCTTGTCAGTGATCTCAATTTAGCAATCTCAGTACTGGCAAAATGGATCAAAAAATGATTCAACAATATACTGCATACAAGAAAAACATTTAATTCAAAAATAAATTCATACACTGAAAATTAAAGAATGGAAAACAATACTCCATGTGACAGCAGCTCAGAAAGCAGGGTTAGTAATTCTGTTTGCAGACAAAGTGAATTTCAAGCCAAGATTGATTAAGAAAAAGAAGGGCCGGTGAGCTAGCTCAGCAGTCTAAATTGCTGCTTAGGCAAGCATACAGGGACCGCGGTTCAATCCCTGGCACCACGTGCCATGCCAGCCCTGCCATCAGGGTGAACTGAGCCAGACACTGGGAAGAAAGGTCCTTGCAAGAGGAAGAAATAATCATAAATATGTATAACACAAATACCAGTGTACCCAGCTATATGAAACAAATATTAATGGGCATAAATAATCAAATAAGTGCTAATACAATTGTATTGGGTGATCTCAATACCCACTGTCACAAAAAGATCAACTGGACAAAAACTCAACAATAAAATAATGGAACTGAACCAAACTTTTGACCAAATGGACTTTTTTGATGTCCACAGACTGTTCCACCATACAAAATCAAAATACATATTCTTTTCAGCTGCAAATAGGACATTTTTGTAGACCACATACTAGCCCATATAACATGGAAAAGCAACTGAAATTATCCCATGCATATTATTAGACCATAGTGCAGTGGAATTGAAAATCAGTGACAAAAGAAACCACAAGAATGTCATAAATTAAATAGCACCCTCCAGAAAAACCAATGTGTTACAGATGGAAATAATAAAGTAGTTACTTTCTGCAATTAAAAGACAATGACAATGCAACATACTGGAACTTACGGGACACAATAAAACAGTGCTAAGAGGGAAATTTATAGAAGTAAAATACCTATATTAGGAAGAGAGAATAAGCACAAATTAAAAAAACAATTTTTTTAAATTTTTTTTTCGGAACTAGGGATTGAACTCAGGCCTTTGTGCTTGCCAGGCAAGTGCTTATTCTACTGAGCTATCTCCCTGGTCCCGTTTCCTTTTCTTTAAAATAACATTTTAGAAATAACACTTTGCAAACATATGGAAATAATTAAACATACAGATAAATGAAGAATAGAGAACCCCAAATAGCCAAAAAAGGGACAGAATCTTGAATTCTTTCAAGAAAGCAATGAACCACTTATAAATATCAACCCATTGGAATTATAGCAGACTTCTCAACACACACTGTAAAGATGGTGCCAGGGATATACCTCAGCAGCATGAGCACCTGTCTGTACAAGGTCCCAAGTTGGATCCCTAGTATCAAGCAAAAAAACAACGAAGGTCAGGAGAGCTTGGAGTGCAGGGTTTCAAGCTCTAAGAGACAATAAATCTGTTCTATACATATATGTGCTGTAAAATTCTTGTTCAAAATTGATGGAGAAATAAAATATTTCTTTAACAAAGAACATACGAAAAAAATTCATGACCAAACCAGTACTATGAAAAATTCTTAAGGATATCCTGACAATGCTGCAAAATCTTATAGGGTGAGTATTGGAGACCCCTGCAGTAGGTTGCAGTCTTCTGCCTGGGTGACAACACACAGTGGGAAAGGAAAGAACAAGAGACAAAAATATAAGGGTGTGTGGTAGGCATCTGGGATGATCAGTTGCTTTCTAGGAATAAAAGGTCAGGAGTCACCCAGAATGTTGGCATTTATTCATTTATCTGAGTCAAGACCAATGAGTAAACAGCAGGGGGGATTTCTGAAAACAGTAATGGTGACTACAGTGGGCTAGTAAGCACAAAGCATTCTTGCTAGCATTCTTTCAGGGAGAAGGGTAAGGATGAGATGGGGGACAATGAGAACTTTGGTTTCTCCACATGCCCATCATCTCTAGCAGATCTTGTCTTGCTCTCTGAGTGCCACAGCAGTCATTAGTCCTAGGGCTTCCAGTGGTCATCAGAAAAGATTTAGGAGGGCTTGCCAGATAGCCTAGCCAAGTAAAGCGCCTGCTTATGCAATGACAGGGACTGGGGTTCAATCCCCAGTGTGCCATGCCAGTCCTGACCCTGGGGCATGCTGAGACGGTGGCTGAGACTGGGTGTCGTGGTGCACACCTGTGGTCCCAGAACTTGGGAGGCTGAAAACAGGATAGAAATAGAAATCACTATTGAGTCTGAGCTGTGTAGTGAGACCCTGTAGACCCTGTACTAAAAACTAAGGGCAGAAAAAGAACAACTGTGATCATCCCCTAGACTCCATTTATAACTGCTGATCCCCAACAGAGTACACAGGCAGGGTGGGCAATGAATTAGAAAGTTGGTCAGAGAGAGGAAATCAGCAAGAGGAAAATAATGCAACTTATATAAGGGAGATGCTTGATGTCAAAGATGTCAAGTTCATGTTCCCAGAAGTTGAAGAGTTAATTCTAAGAAACAACTGATATGAATGGGAAAACTTACTGGAGAAAAGGAATGAGGATGAGGAATGAAATAGCTCTTGAGAGACAAGAGGGGTCTTGAGTGGATTGCCAACAAGCCCACATCTCAAGGCAAGTTTTATAGAGCAGAAGCATAAGGCAGGTATAACGGGGGTGAAAATTATGATCAATAAGTTTGCAAGTATAGTGGCTTAGGTAATATTGATCTAATGGTAGCAAACATACATAGATGACAATAACCTTGGTCAATAATCTATAGTTTTAGCCTTGATTTTAGTCTTAGCAGTCTTCATCTTAGTGGTCTTAGTCTTACTAGGTGGGAGAGGATACCCAGCCCCAGTGAGATAATAGGCAATCTCAAAAGGGGTGATGCCAGTAATCCCAAGCCTCTTCATCCCTTTGTATTAGGACTACCATTGTGGCTTAAATTTTCAGATGGGCCTCCAGCCACAGTCCTGATGCATTTGCATCTTCTGCACTGACTCCGAGGGCCTAGCTCTACAAGTAGCTAATAAATACATGAAAAATGTTCAAGATGGCTGATCAATAGAAAAATGCAGGTGAAGCAACACTGAGACTCCAACCTATTCCTGAAATAATTGCTTTCATCAAGAAAGTAAACAATAATAAATGCTGGGAAGGCCTTGGGGGAAATTGGAACCCTTCTTCATTGTTGGTGAGACTAAACGAATAAATGTTGTGTGTTCTTCAAAAATCTAAAAATAGCTATTTCTTTTGATTCCACTTTTTCCTTTCTCGGCATCTTGCTGAAAGAATTAAAGACATGATATTACAGTGATATGGGCATATCCAGTTTCATAGCAGCCCAATTCACAATAGATAAAACTTGGACACACCTTATATAAAGAATATGTGATATTTTTACACATAGGCGCATAGGACAGTGGTTGGATTCCCTGCTCCACAAGCCTCACCAGACCTGCCCTTAAGGTGGCTTGAACTAGCCAAAAAAAAAAAAAAAAAAAAAAAAAAACAAAAACTCAGTATGATTCTTTACTAATAATATCCTTCATGACCCTATTTTCAAACATAGTCACTTTTTTCTTTTTCTGCAGTGCTCAGACGCTAGGAATATGTGTATGTCAAGCGAGTGTATATACCACTGAACCACATCCTTGTCCTAACGATGGTGTCGGAAGAGAGAGTCTCACGTCCTGCGAACCGGCCCCACGAGGTGGCGCTGCCGGCGGAGGGCGCGAGTGCAAAAGAGGGCCCCGCGCGCGCTCTTGGCCAGGCGCTGGAGGAGGCGAGAGGCACGCTGAGTCCGGCCCGCTGGGTTTCCTGCTAGTGGCCGCCGCTCCGCTTTTGTCCGCCCCGTCCAGCTAGAGGTCCAGAGAGCCTTCCTGGGGCCTTGGCTGCGGCTCCGGGTGTGGAGGTCGTCACCCGCCCGCCTGCTGCAGGTTCGCGCTGTTCCGGAAGGAGGAGGGCCGCGCGCTGGCGGGCTGCTGCCGCCGCCACCGGACCGCAGCGCAGCGTGCGGGGCGCCTTCCCCGGGTGGTCCCGAGGCCTCGGGCGTGGCGTGGCCGGTCCTGCGGGGCGGGGCCTCTCCGTGCATCGCAGGGCTGGAGTTGGCGGCGGCTGTTTCCGTTCTGAGGACTTCAGCCTGAGGTTCCATTGCATTTAGCCCGAAAGGGTTGTGCGTTTAGTGCGGCAGATGTTTAGTAGACGTCAGGATGGGCAGTCATGTTCTCAAAGTTTGTGTGTGTGTGTGTGTGTGTGTGATTGTGTGATTGTGCTTCTCCGCTGTCGTTTTTGGTGGCAGCTCCATCGGTTACTTTCCCTAAGGGTGAGATTTTGAAAGCAAAAGAGTGCAGAGCCTCGCTCAAGTTGCCATCCAGACGAGGAGCCCCGTGGTGAGAGCGAGAATCAGCGCGGGCTGCTTCTTAGGTGCTGTGGGCCGCTTTGTTACAGTTGGGTGAGCCAAGATAGTCTAGGGTCTGTGTACCAAGAGAATGAATCGCCACACCTGGTAGTATGTAGTAAGTAGTTACTTTTGTTGACGATCACAGGACCTTTGCCTGCTGGAACAGGGAAAAGAGAAAAGGCAAAAAGGGCTCAGGTCCTTGATCTCTTGCTTCACGTAGAGGATCAGACACCCTGACTAGGTGGCGCCCCCTGCGCCTCTCATTGGTGTCAGTAATCTGCAGCCCCACGCATTGAGAACCCCTAAATTTTTGTTATTTTATTTTGTTCCTTTTTTAGGATAACAGGAGCATGGGTATCATTAAGGTAGTGTTAACAGCTGAATTGAGGGGAAAAAAACCCAACAGGTTAATTTAGCTTATTTGTTTCCAACTCTACTAGCCTGACCCCTCTAATTTATTTATTTTTACTTGTCCTGGGGTTGAAGACTGACCTGGTTGCTTGTGACTCTTAGTCTTTGCTGTAATGGAAGAAGTGAGTAAGATACCGGAAAAAAACTAGCAGATATGCAAAAGCTTTCTGAAGAATGTGGTGTATAAGTACAGTATTAATGAAAAACGTCTACTTGTGTGACTCTGTGGTGTTTTTCTTGGAATGACTGCCTTTTAACAGGTATATATAAGAATCAGTAAACTTAAGGAAAAACAAACTTAGAAAAGTACCATTAGAGCTTTTATATGTGGCAGGGACTGTAATCGCTACGCTTTGCAGGTTAAGGCAGGAGGATCACTGAGAGTTGGAGGCCGGTATGGGCTACATAGTGCATTTAAGGACAACCTGAAGTGGATAATAAGACCCTGTATCACAAGAAATGATGAGGAAAAACAAAAGGAACCTTTATATGGAAATGTTGCAAAAGAAATCAGAGCGACTGAAGGGAAAAGGAGAACTTTTTTCTAGGATTTTAGTTGCAGAAGGACACTGGAGGACTCATGTCCCAAGTGCTGGGCACTAACAGAGGAAAGATTTTAGTTTTATACTTTGGGCTGAGGGGATTGTCAGCGCTCTGGTTCCCATTCAGCCTTTTCATGAGTGGATTTAGCTTTTGTCTGCTGCTGTGCCTGTTTTCTCTTCCAGCTCAGCCATTGTTCCATGTTTTTATGTGTCTGATTTAGTAGTCTTTACAAAGCAGGCATGGTCGTAGCTTTATCTTAGTGATATGTTGAGATTTCTCTAGGGTTATCTGTCGTTTATGTGTGTGTTTCGTTTCTGTCAGTCATATCTCTGCCTTCTTGGTTTGTAGTTGCAGTTCCTCCAGTGTCTGTAGAACCATTGTTCAGTTGTCTCAGTGTTAGCCTTCATGCACAGGCCCATTTTATCTCTTCTTGACACCTGTGTTGGTTCTCCTGGCATTTGTCTCTACAGGTGCTGAGTTGCCTCTGTGGTTGTCAGTTTTGGGGTTTGGTGTCTGTACATGTAGATGGATCTTGGAGTTCATCTGTAGACCCACCACCTGGGCACTTAGTTCTCTGCAACGTTAGATGTACCATGTGGAGCTCCCTTTTTTTTTCCTTTAAACATATTTTTAATTCAGGGTCTCACTACACAGCTTGGACTCATAGTGATCCTCCTGTTTTCAGCCTCCCCAGCGCTTGGATTTCAGGTGTGCGCCACCATGCCTGGACTCAGTGACTGGCACAACATGCTGGGGGTGGGACCTGCGTGGCATGTGGTGCTAGAGATCAAACCCCAGTCTCTGCACTTGCCTAAGCAGGCGCTTAGAGCACTGACCTATCTTGCCAGCCCTGGATCTCCTTTTTGATGTGTACCTTGTTGTGCTCATTTGTCTTCCCCTCTGAACTGTGCTGCAAATGTTTAGCTCTTCTTTCTTTCCCATGAGCTTCCTCCTCTTGTATGTGCTGTTGTATTTGTGCCTTTAATTCCATTTGTACATTGGTTTGGGCATGTGCTTCTGTCACCCCTTTCAGTCGCTCTGTTTCTTTCATCTTTTGGTGAGACTGTGTTACCTTACCTTTGGAATGTTTTTGAGCCTCCTTGGCCTCTTGACTCACTTACCGAGTTGCCTCTGTCTCATCATGTAGTCATTCTAGCATGTTCTTTTGTTTTTTCCTTTGTGATCATTTCTCAGTAGCCTCTTGGGTCAGCTCCCTGTTGAGTGAATCTTGTTTGCTCTTGCAGTCCTTGGGCCTCTTTATTCTTGACCTTGAGTGATTCAGTTTTCTCCAAGGTAACTTTGTGCGGCTTGTGGCTTCAACCTCAGCTCCTTTGTGTATACTCTTTAGCCTTGGAGCATCACTTTTTCTGTGCTGCCAACTGTATCTGTCAAACATCCCCTGGTTTTGTCTGTTTCTTGTTGCACAGCGTGTTCTTGGGATTGTTGCACGTGTGTCCCAGCTTCAGTTTTTGTTTTTTCTTGTTGACATTTGCTTTCAGAAAGCTCACCTTCAGTGCAGGGATTGTTTTCATTCATTACCATTGCCTCTGGGGCTTTTCTCTCAGTCCCTTTTGTCACTTGAGTATTCTGCTTCTATGTCTTGTGCATCTTCAATGTCAACCTTGTGCTGTGTAGTCTTTTCCCTTTTTTTTTTTTTGTATTTTTAGGGAAGGGTCTACAGGGTGTTCAGAGTCTCACTACTAGATTGGACTCATAGTGATCCGCCTGTTTACAGCCTCCCAAGTGCTGGCATTACAGGCACAAGCCACCACGCCCAATCTCAGTTGCCCTCTCAGTTCGCCCCAAGGGCGGGGCTGGCACGGCAGGAATCCACTGAACTATTTGGCTGACCCTGTGTTGTCTTTTCTTATTTCTTGGCCGAAAGGTAATTTGGGCCTATAGGTTTGGAGTAGGTCCCTTTTTAGCAAGAAAGCTGGAACAGTTTGGAAGTTACAGGTATTTATATTTGACTTTTTCCCCCATAATTTTATTGAGAGATACATAGCAATGAGACAGTTTCAAATCAAATTGGTAGGATGATTTCAATAATTAACACATTGCATACTCTCTTCCTAGTGGTTATTTGCTGTACACGATGCAGACATGATATCCTATTTACAAACACTATAAGAACAAATCTCTCTATTCCTTGAATTAAGAGAATGTAGCTATATATCTATCCTAACCATTTTGAATACACAGATACAAAATGGACATTCATCTATATCCCCTTTTTTGTTTAGTTCTGTATATTTAACTTTTTTTATGTTCTACCTCTCAGAGGGACTCTGGGAGGTAGATTAGAGGGGACTCCAGTGACTCTTAACAATGCTCATATCATTTTTGGATAACATCTTAATGGGCTGTGTCACTCCCAAGTGTTCTGTCATCTACCAGAAAGTCTAAAAAAAAAAAAAGAAAGTCTAGTAACTGCCCCTTACTCTGATCATGACCAAAGGTGTCTAGGGAGATGGAGCCTAGTCCTGGTCAGCTGTGGTAACCTTTTAGTTTTGTCAGTCTTAATGAGGCCAGCATCTAGTTTTTTTCTTGCGGGGGTGATAGACTTTGCAGGCAACCTGATAGTTTTGGAATTTTTATCTTTTCTGTTTTCAGGTTTGGCATTTATTTTTCCAGTGTCTACATTTTCACATTGTGCACATTGATCCCAGTCTGATTCAGTTTGACTCTTGTTTTGTCACTGTCCTCTTTGCTTCTTAGTAATTTCTGTTTTGCTTTCCACTGTCAGTGCTGTGGTGAACAAATCTGTTTGTTTGTTTGTTTGTTTTTTTCTTAAGCCTCTTGTCAACTTTTTGTTTGGCCTCTTGGTCATGATTTGCATATACTTTGGTAATTATCTGTGCAACATGGGTGGCATTCATGCCAGCCAAGCCCTCCAGTTTTTGTCAGTAAGCATCTACACAGAGCTGAAGCTATGCGAGTCTAGTCTGAACTATATTTAGAAATGAGTCAATGTAGGGAAATATCCTGGTGTCCCAGTAGTCCTTTGCTCCTGGTTACCATTGTGTGTGTGTGTGTGTGTGTGTGTGTGTGTGTGTGTGTTTTGTATTCTCTATTTTTATTTTTTTGTCCGTTGGTCCTCCCACTTCTCCCTAGACTGTCTATGTGCCATCAACAGAGGGCCTTTCTATTATTTAAAGAATTATTAACTCCTAGAGGGTCCCAGCTTTATTTTATCATTTTTTATATTGCCTCTTTTAATAGCCAACATATGTTTTAATGGGGAGGGTTTTGGCACTTTTCATTGCATATCGGCTCTGTTGTGACACAAGTCACTTTCTTAAACATTTTTGTTTTATATTAATTTGATCATTTTCCTTGAAAGAGTTTTTCCTTTTTCTGTCCTTCTCAACTCAGTAATTCTTTCATTGTGGATATTCCTCAAAAAGCTAGACTTAAGAAGTCCCAATCAGTCCAGCTATTTGCCTTCTGGGTATTTTCCCAGATGAACTGAAAACATACCACAGTGATATATGTGCACCCATGTTTATAGCAGCACAATTTGTCATAGCTAAATCTTGGAAACTACCCAAATGCCCATCAACTGAGGAATGGATAAAAGAGATGCGGTACTTTTATGCAATGGAGTATTAAATATTAAGAAAAGGTAAAAAGGCTTTTATAGATTGGTATGTGCAAACATATTGTTTTGGTAGTGTAAGAACCTGAAGGAAGGTATGGGGCTATAACTCAGTGATTTAAGCTCCTGCCTAGCAAGCACCGGGTCCTAAGTTTGATCCTTGGTACAAAAAAAAAAAAAAAAAAAAAACCCTGAAGAAGTAAATAAAATCTAAAAGATACAGTAGATACTGTGAAAGGGAAAAAGTTTTTGTAACAGGAAGGAAAAACTGTGGCCAGGAAAAGGAAAGAAAGAAGAAAGAAGAGATTTTTTTTCTTTTCTGTGGTACCGGGGATTGAACTCGGGACATTGCGCTTGCCAGGCAAGCACTTATTCTACTGAGCTATCTCCCTGGCCCTGGAAAATATATATTTATTTATATATACAGGATAGCTTCAGTAGTTCTACTGCTGATATCTGCTGGTCTACATAAAGGAAGAGTTAATGCTTGAATTTGTTTTCTTCTCCTTTTTAATTTCTTACAACTTTTTTCTTTGCTATTTTGCATGCTTATGTCTTGTATTCTAAATAGCATTATGTACTACAATAATCATTGTTGAATTCCTTTTATTTTGTTTAGTGAAATTCTTTTCTTCTTTCTTTCTTTCTTTCTTTCTTTCTTTCTTTCTTTCTTTCTTTCTTTCTTTCTTTCTTTCTTGTGTTTTCTATTTGACTGGGTTGAATAGGATCTCCAGTCCTAATTTTTGAGGAATCTCCACACTGATTTCCATAGTGGTTATACAGTCTTCACTCCTACCAATAGTAGAGAAGGGTTCCTTTTTCCCCATAGCCCCTCCAGCATGTTATTGGTTGCGTTCTTGAAGATATCCACACCTTTTGGCATAAGATGGAATCTCAGCATTGGTTTAATTTGCATCTCTTGGGCCAGCAAGATAGAGCACCTGCATAGCAAGTGTAGGGGCTGGGGCTTGATACCTGGCACCACATGTTGCACTGGCTCCACTCCCATGTGAGCTGAGCTGGCCACCAAGACCAGGCATGGTGATGCATGCCTATAATCCCTGAACTGAGGAGGCTCATTAGAGCCTGAGCTGCATAGTGAGACCCTGTACCAAATACAGTTTTTAAAAAAATTGCATCTCTTTTATTTTTTCATTTATGTATTCGGTATGGGGTCTCAGTACACAGCTCAGACTTGTAGACCTGCTGTTTTCAGCCTCCCCAAGTGCTGGAATTACAGGTGTGCGCCACCACACCCAGACTCTGCATCTCTTGAATAGCCAATGATGTTGAACATTTTTTCATATATTTTCCATTTGAATTTCTTAATTTGTGAAGTGTATTTTCATCTCAGATGCTTTTCTTTTTTTGGGTTGGATCTTTCAGTTTTAGAGGCCTGATATTTTTTAATTATATATTCTAGATGAACTCTTTTATTTGAGGGACAGTAGGCTATAATTTCGTTTCCCAATTCTAGGGTGTTCTTTTACTTTGTTGATGATTTCTTTTGATGTGCAGAAACTTTTCAACAAGATAAGATCCCACTTGTTGATTCTTTGAAGTATTTCCCATGAATTTTAGTTTTTGTTCATAAACTCTCTACCTACCATGTCTTAAGATTTCTACCTACTTTCTCTTCCAGAACATTTAGTGTTTCAGTTTTAATATTTAAATCTTGGATCCATTTTGACTGTAGTTTAGTGGATAGTGATAGGTATGGGTCTACTTTTAGCCTTTAGCACGTGGACAGTATTTCCAGCACCGTTTATTAATGAAGCTATCTTTGTTTCAGTGAGCATGTTTGGTCCCTTTGTCAAAGATAAGGTGGCTGTTTGTAGTTGTGTCTGAATCTTCTAATCTGTTCCATTGATCCTACATCTTTTTTTCCCCCCGGTACTATGCTGATTTTATTTATTTTTTCCATAATTTTATTGAGAAATAAATAGCAATGACACAGTCTCAAATCAAATTGGTAGGACAGTTCCAATAATTAACACATTGCATACTGCCTTCCTAGTGGTTATTTGTTGTACAAGATGCAGACATGATATCCTATTTACAAACACTATTAGAACAAATCTCTCTATTCCTTGAATTAAGAGAATGTAGCTATATATCTATCCTAACCATTTTGAATACACAGATACAAAATGGTCATTCATCTGTATCCCTTTTTTTGTTTACTTCTGTCATTTAAATATTATAGGTGTGTGAACTCAGCGAAATATTCCAAAATAATCCAGTAGTCCATAATAGTATTGGGTCTTCTACTTGACTGGCAATGTCAGAAGTTGTTGACCTGAGTCCCCTACAGCTCAACATAACTTGGCTTTATTTCTTGTACTTCGTTTTTATACTTTTCTGCTGGATGGTTAAGACCAAGATAAAGCAAGATCTATGTAACAAGAATTGTAGCTTTTGGATCTGATAAGGTCAGTCAGATCCCATCAGGATTTATCCTGAGATCCTGTACCTCAGATTGTAGATCCTGTGTCAGTGTCAGCCATATGGATGAATCACGGCCATTGCTTGGCCAGTGTACTCTCTGTGAAAGCCTGAGAGAATGTTTTCTCTTCATATGACTCTCCTTAGGCACACACTACATCATCCATTGCTTTCCTCTTTGGCCCCATAAACTCCTTGATCAGAAAATTTGGGACACAACTGAGTTACATGAGGTTACAGTACAAGTTCTCATATGTCCTGAGTCTTAATTGACCTTGGACGGCTAGGGCCAAAATGTTGACTTTCCTTGCAGCCCTCCTTTTTCACTAGCTGATTTTATTATAGTAGCTTTGTAGTGTAATTTCAAGTCAGGGATCATGATGATTTGTGCCTTTCCTTTGATCTTCAAGACTGCTTTTACTATTCTGGGTCTCTTCTGGTTCCAGATGAATTTTAGGAATATTTTCTCTAGATCTGTGTGGCATACAGAGGTATCTTAATCAGGATTGAATTGAATCTGTATAACATAAAAAATGTTTTATATTTTTGATGTTCTCCATAATGTGAGAGTAAAGATTTTATAAATAGGTATTATCTTCTAAATGAAGCCTCTAAAGGGCCTGTAGTGTTTTCACCCTTTTCATTCCTTGTTGCTTGAATTTTAGTTTTTTCCTTTTTTTGAGGTTGGCTAGGGTTTATCAGTTTTATTTATCCTTTTAAAGAACCAACTGTTTGACTCAGTTGTTTGTATTGTTTTCTTTGTCTTCATTGCATTTATCTCTGCTCTGATCTTTATAATTTCCTGTCTTCTTTTGGC
>NW_004524606.1:20062565-20086230 GCF_000260255.1 Octodon degus
CTAGGAGCTTGAGGTGCACCATAAGATTGTTTATTTAGGCTTGTTCTGTTTTCCTGATGTGAGAATTTACTGCTATAAATTTCCCTCTTATGACAGCCTTCATTGCACCTCACAGGTTTGAGGAACTTGTCTCTGCATTTTCATTTGATTGTAAATATTATTTAATTTCTTTTTTAATTGCATCTGTGACCCATTGATTGTTCAGGAGTTTCCACATGTTTATGTAGTTTCTGCTGTTTCTTTTGTCAATTTGTAGTTTTATTGCATTATGGTCAGAAAATATGAATGGGATAATTTCAGTTCCTTGGCATTTACTTAAGCATACTGTATGTGCTAGTATATAGGCTATTTTGGGGAATGTCTGATGTGCAGCTGAAAACAATGTATATTCTGACGTTGGGTAGAACACTCTGTAAAGGTCTACCATTGCTTCACAAGTTTGCTTTAGTTCTGTTATATCTTTGCTAAATTTTTGCTTAGTTGATTTATCTTTTTGTGTCCATAGGGTGTTATAGTTCCCCAGAAAAATTGTGTTAATGCTCATTTCTTTCTTTCTTTCTTTTTTTTTTTTTTTTTTTTTTTGTGGAACAGGAGATTGAATTCAGGCCCTTGCACTTGCCAGGGAAGCACTTATTCTACTGAGCCATCGCCCCGGCCCTTGTTTGTTTTTTCATGTCTGTCAAAATTTGTCTTGTGGCCATCCAGATAGCTCAGTGGGTTAAAGTGCCTGCTTTGGCAGACACAGAGGCCAGGGATTTCTTGGCCTGCTGTCCTGGCCTTGCCTCTGGGGTGTGCTGAGAGAGCGATTGAGACTCAAGGTGGCACAAGCTTATCCCAGTGCTTGGGAGGCTAAAAAACAGGAAGGATTACTATGAATCTGATCTATGTAGTGAGATCCTGTAGGCCCTGTACTAAATATGTTTAAAAGAAAAATTGTCTTGTATACTTGGGTGCTGCAGCTCTTACTCTTGCAGTTTTTCTGTAACAAGTATGTAGTGACCTTCTTTAGCTCTTTCATTCACTCTTGGTTTGGAGTTGACCCTTGTTAGCAACCAGAATAGGTTCCTCTGCTTTTTTTCTAATTTCTTGTCACATGGAATAGTGTTTTCCATCTTTCACTTTCGCAGTATTAATTTCTTTTTTAGTTAAATATATTTCTTTTATACAGCATATTGTTGGATTTTGTTTCTTAAGCCACTTTACCAGTCTGCTGCATTTGTTTGTTTGTTTGTTTTTGGTGATGAGAACCGAACCGAGGGCTTCCAGCTTCTAGGTAAGCCTTCTACTGCGGAGCCAAATCCCCAGCCCAGTCTGCTTCTTTTGATTGGTGAATTTAGGACATTTACATTGATGGTTCTAATATGTATTGGCTTATCTTTGCCATGTTATTTTCCTACTGTAGGATCCCTATTTTTTCCCTTTGCTTAATTGCTTTCTCTGCTTCATGGTTCTTTTCTGTTGTTCTTTTTTTTTTTTTTTTTATTTTAGGGAAGGGTCTTACAAGAGTGTTCAAGGCCTCACTACTAGACCAGACTCCACTACTAGATCAAACTCGTAGTGATCTGCCTGTTTACAGCCTTCCAAGAGCTGGGATTATAGGCACGTGCCACCATGCCCAGTCTCAACTGCCATCTCAGCGTGCCCTGGGCAAGGCTGGCACGGCAGGCCTGGGGATCAAACCCCAGACCCTGCACCTGCTTGCAGGCGCTTTAATCCACTGAGCAATTTGGCTGGCCCTTTTCTGTTGTTCTTGAAGTTGTAGTCATTTTTGTCTCTTTCTAAAATATCTGCCAGTACTCTTTGTAGTGTTGATTTGGTTATCATGAATTTCTTTAGTTTTTTTGTTATGGCAGTATGTTATCGCTCCATTAAATTTGATAGATAGTTTTACAGGGTACATCACTCTGGGTTGAAAGTTGTTTTCTTTCAGGACATGAAATATTTCACTCTAAGCTCTTCTTAATTTGATGGTATGTTGAGATATTTGGTGGGCTTTCCATTTAGAGGTGATCTTTTTTTTTTTTTGTATTTTTTAGGGAAGGTCTACAGGGTGCTCAAGGTCTCACTGTTAGATTGGACTTGTAGTAATACACCTGTTTACAGCCTTCCAAGAGCTGGCACTACAGGCGCAAGCCACCACGCCCAGTCTCAGTTGCTCTCTCAGTGTACCTGGGGAGATGGGGTGAGGGGCTGGCACAGCAGGCCTGGGGATCATATCCCTGGCCCCTGTGCCTGCTTGCAGGTGCTTTAATCCGATGAGTTGTTTGGCCGGCCCTTGCTTCTTCTAACAGCTTTTAATATTCTGGTTTTTGCTGAATTTCTGGAATCTCGATTATTATGTATCTGGGTAGAAATTTATTTTTATTATAGCTAGCCACAGTTCTACATACCTCACTTCTCTGTGTGTCAGGTTCGTTTCCCATGTTTTGGAAATTTTCTGCACTACTTCTGCAAATACTCTTTTTATGTCATTGTGTTTACTCCAGCTGTTTCATTGATACCTGTAAACCTACTAATTAGTCTTATATTATTTTCCTTTGCATCATCTTGCAGCTGTTGTTTCTCATTTTTTAAGAAATTTTTCCTTTTGTGTTCAGTAGCTGCAATACTATCTTCATGGTCTGAAATTCTATATTTAGTTTCATTCAAGTGGTTTTGCTATTTTCCAATGGAATTTTTAATGTCCTGGATATCTGTTTGAATCTGTTTTGTGCATTCTATTTCTTTATTGTATTGTTCATTCAGTATTTCCATCATTTTCCTATGTCCGTCTAATTTTAAATGATTTCTTTAGATGTATTGAGCAATTCTTTCATGATTTTTTTTTAACCTGAGTGATTATTTCTGATTTCCTTCATATCCTAATGCCTAATGGAGTTGTTTCTTTACTTCAGTTGCTGTCATTTCTAAAATTTCAGGTCTGTGGCTTCCAAGTTCTTCTATGACCTTGTTGCCTGACTTATTTAAGGAATCTTGCGTGGTACCACTACACCAGCGGTGCTGTTGCCTGACTTATTTGGGGTGGGCTGGAGGTCTGAGATTGCCTTTTGCTCTTCCTTTTGACATTTTTGAAGCTCTAAGTGTTCACCCTGACTCTGGAGTGATGGTAGAGAGGTGGGGTATGGGTGAGCAAGCGTCTCAGGCTACTGGGAGGCTAGGGTAGGCTCATCAAAGCTCCCTCTATGTGGGATTCAGTGTTGCTTCTCCTTGGTGAGAAGGGTGCAAACCACCTCTTAAGAAGGACCCGAAGACGATTAAGGCAGGCTCAAGCTCTGCAAGGCTTTCTCAGTGGTGTGGGTTGTGCAGGGTAGGGCTCACTGAGGCTCCTACTACCTGTGGGACAGGCAGCAGCAGCTTAGCAGAGCTACAGTGACGTGATGGTGGAGAGGTATTCACAGCTCATCCAAGCCCCAGCAAGGGTAGGCGGTGTGGGGAAGGGCTTACCAGGTCCCTGAAGCTGTCTTCTGAGTGCCTGATGTTTTTGGGTGGTTGGAGAAGTGGCTGATGCTCAGCTGAGCTCTGGTGAGGATCCTATTTTGTATTCTTTATTAAATACATAAATAATTGAAAAGGATACTTTGATAAATTTATTTAATCCTTTTATTTAAACTTTAAACTGTAAACTAATCTGTGAGTCTTTTTTTTTCATGTTTGGTACAGGGTCTTACTACACAGCTCAGAGTCTAGTGATCCTCCTGTTTTCAGCCTCCCCAGTGTTGGGATTACATGCATGGGACACCATGCCCGGGTTTGGTGGCCTGCTCATCGTGATCTGCTTAGTGTGCCCAGGAGTAGGGCTGGCATAGCATGTGGTGTAGGAGATTAAACCCCAGTCCCTGTGCTTGCCTAAGCAGGCACTTAGTCTGCTGAGCTATCTCACCAGCCCTTAAACTGTGGGTCTTATGCAATCCACTGGAGGTAAAGAAAAGGATAATGTTCAAAATATTGGAGATTTTAAGATAGAAATAGTGCATCTAAATGAATTTAAAAGGCTTTAATTTTTTCAAGCCTAGATGCACGGTTCTTTTCATGAAATGTTTGATTTGTAAAATCAGAAATAAGTTGAATACTTGTGTCATTTAGAAAATTGCTCACTTATGAGTGTAAACCTAATAAGCTCCCAGATATGAAAAATCAGTTTCCATTTTGTAAAAATCAACCTTTTGTAAATAAATCAAATGTAGAGCTAGGGATATAGTTCATTGACGTGAGCGCCTGCCTGGCAAGCGCGAATGCCGGAGTTTGATCCCTGGTACTGCAAATAGATAGATTGATAAATAAATAAATAAATAAATAAATAAATAAATGCAATTGGATAATTAAATACAAATTTGACAAATTTCAATGCCACTACATCTACCTTAACATGTTCCCAGTGCCTTGTAAAGAGTGGTGGTACATGTGTGGCTCTCTCATTAGGCCATTTGTTCCACAGGTGATACAAACAGTTCTCATCACTTTAACTGTTCTGTTTAGTAAAAAGTTATTAAAAAGCTATTTGATGGGACAGTCAGGCCTGTACTACTGGTGGTTCAAGCTGCTCAGCAGTGAGATCACAAATTAAGACCATTAAAATTATTTTAAAGAGAAATTTTATAAACGTCATTTATACTTAAAATAAGATTTGTAAACTTGAATTACACACATGTAGGACTTGGTGCAGTTCTACAACATTAGGCTGTTTAGTTACATAGGCTGTTTAGATTGACTCAAGTATGCCTCACTTAATGTATTTTATGTGGAGTCACTTGATATACATAGGGTAGTTATACACAGTATTTCACTTTGGAAGTCACAGGAAGAATCACCCCTTCTATAATATTCTGGAGCTGGGTGATGTGCTTCACTCCTGTAATCCCAGCTATCTGGGAGACTGAGGCAAGAAGATTTAAAGTTCTAACCAAGGTTGGGTAATTTAGCACCATGGTGAGACTGACCCACAGAAAACTTAAGTGTGCTTCAGTCACCAACGGAGTAGGCCTCCATTTTCCCCCACCCCCACAATTTCTTGAAAGCCCCACAATTTCTTGAAAGCTCATTTGGTTTGGAGAATGTTTTAATGCCAGGACTTTAACTTCAAATGTCTAAGTAGTTCTCAACAGAGGAAGAGCTAGGAAAAGGAGATTCAGGTGTTTTCCTCCATAATTGAGCTATTCAGTTGTACTACCTTTTGACTTCCTTATTTTCATTGTATTTTTTTGTACAGTGGTCGAGTTAAACTATAAAATATTTAAAGGTTTGTTAAAAAGTACTGTCACTATTTAAACAGTACACATACAAAAGGAAATCATCATAACATTAAGATATAGTCATTACTGATGCATAATGTTTACAATCTTTGAGTTTTCTGCCTTGATATGTACAAATGTTTGGTTGATAACAGAAGATCTTGAACATTAGAGGTGATCTTGTCTAGCCTGCTGGATTTGTTGCCAGATTTGTTGATGTAGGCGCTTAGATTCAGCCATGTTCACCATGGAACTCTTGGTCCTTTTCTCTGTTTGTGTAGAGCACCAATATCTCCCCTTTTCTTTCCTTCTCATTCCTTTCTTTTCCTCCTCTTCCGCACTGTCTTCATTTTTCCTTCCCTCTCTTCTGTGATACCCAGGGACTCACACATACTAGGCAAATACTTTACTCTTACCATCATGCATTTCCTAATAATATTGAATCAAGTCAGGTGTAGTGGACTCTTGTAATCCCAACACTCTTGGAGTTTGAAGGAAAAAGGCTACAAGTGCTCAACTAACCTAGGCCATTTAGCAATATAGCAAAATCCTTAATCCCCATTCAGAGAACTAGTGTTACAGCTCAGTGTGAAGTTCCTGAATTTAATCCCTATCTCCATAGAAAAATTAGGTATTAGCTTATTAACTCTTATGTGAAAGTATTTTTTATGATTATTGTCTTTGTCATTTTTTCATTGCTGGGATACAGGACCCAACATCCACAGCTTAAAGGAGGAGAGGTTTATTTTAGCTCATGTTTTCAGTCCCTGATTGGTTGGCTCCAGTGCAGAAACTATAGCGGAAAGGCCTGGTAGAGGACAGCTACTCCTGTATTGGCAGCCAGGAAGCAGAGAAGGGAAATAGCCCAGAGGGAGATGCTCCCTTCCCCTTCAAGCTCCCAGTTAACCCACCTTTAAGCAAGCCTAAGCTTTCTATTTTTGTTGTTTTCTACAGAGTTATAGAAGTGAAATTAATTGGCCAAATGATTTGACCATTTTTAAGCTTTGGGTTTTCTTTTCCTGTGTATACTAGGCATCTATCTAAAGTTAGAACTGATCATATAACCTCTGTTAGTCTTTATGTTTTGAGACTGGGTATCTATGTAGAGCACACGGGCCTCAAACACACAGCAATCTTCTTGCCTTAGTGTAGTGAGTGATGGGATTAGAGGTGTGTGCCCCTCACCTGACCCTCTGTAATTATTTCTACCACTGGCAGTATAAGAAATTCTTCTCTTACTCTTTTTTTTGTTTTGTTTTGTTTTTGTTTTTGTTTTTGTTTTTTGTTCCTTTTAGGAATACAAGTTTCACAGAAGCAATGCTTTATCCTTTTTTACAATGCTATATGCTGATACAAAAATATTGCCTAGGAGCAGGGATATAGCTCAGTGGCACAGCACGTGCCTGGCAAGCTCAAGATCCTGAGTTTGAATTCTGGCACCATGAATGAATGAGAAAGAGAAAGAAACAAAAGAAAGAAAAAAATAGTACCTGGCATATAATAAACTCTTTATATATTGAACAAGTGAATGAATATTATAGCATTGCATATAGATTGTATACTTAAACTATGTGGAAGTCATTGTGACAAATGATTTGTAAAGATATATCGAAGTCATTCATTGTAGGACATGTGCGTGGTATTAGACCAGGTATTTTATATAGGATAGAAAAATTAAATGCCTTAAGATTGGCCCAGAATGCTTTTAGATTTCCTCTCCTTACTCATTCCCGTCTGTAAGTATTTAAGAAGTTAACTAATAAATTTCTTTGTTGACTTTTAGGGTGGGGTCATGGTAAGAATGGCTCCTGAGCTGGATTTTCAGAGTAGATTTCATTCATTTGAGAAATAGATCATATTGCTTCGCTTTTCATTTCTGAGTGTAAATACCTAACATACACAACTTTAAAGGATGAAATACTTATTTTGGCTTACACGGTCAAGAGGTTTCACTCCATACTCACTTTGGTATGTTGCTTCTAGGACTGTGGTGAAGCAGAAATGTCATGGAAGAAGAGCTTAGTGGATGAGAGCTGCTCACCTTATGGCAGCTGGGAAGCAGAGAGAGAAGGAAAGTGCCCAAGAGAAGGTATGCCCTTCAGAGTCCTGACCCCAGTGTCCACCTTTGTCCAATTAGCCTCCACCTCTTGGGAGCCCATGCAGCTATGATCTCATAATTGGGTTAATCTGTTGGTAAGATTATCCTCCACACAATCCAGACACCTTTCTAGAGTCTATTAATCCAGTCAAGTTGAGAAACTGATCCAACCATCACATCCCAAGCAGTATTTTAGACAGGTTGGGTAGGATAGGTAAACTAGAGACCATATTCTTTTTATATGTACTTAGTACAGGGTCTACAGGGTCACACTACACAGATCAGATTTGTAGTGATAGTCCTGTTCTCAGCCTCCCAAGTGCTGGGATTACAGGCGCATGCCACCACTCCCAGTCTGAAAACCATATTCTTAAGTGAACTAAATCAAATTGGCATGTGTATGCATCATATTGTCTTCCTGTAAGGACCTGAAAAAATAAAATCTGAAAGATGCAGTAGATACTGTGAAAGGGAAAGAAACTGTTCAAAGGGAAGGAACATTTGGGATGAGGGAAAGGGAAAAAGAAGGGAAAATTTTAATTTTGTATAGCTTTTGGGACTGAGTTTGCATACTTGTATCTGGTAATCTGAACAACTAATTTGAAGACAACAACATGCAATAAAAAATATTGTTGAATTTATTATCATGCTTTGTGAAGTTCTGTATAATTTCTATAATTTTTTAAACTATTTTTTTCCTCTTAAAAAATAATAGGTTAAAGACATGCTTCTTGTAGTACTTCTGGTATCACAAAGGAAGAAAAATGTTTAGTTCTTAATGCATAGTCTTGCTTCAAGCTATAAGTTTCAGGTGAACTTACAATGTTTAGGATGGCTTCAAAGTCACAATGAACCTACTATCTCAGCCTCCTAAGTACTGAGATAATGAGATCGTGTCACTGTGCCTAGCTTGGTATATTAATATTTTAATTACCATTTTAAATGTTAGGAAGTTCTATTTTGTCCTCTCCCCCTTTTTTGGAATAGTAGTCCTTCTTCATTTTTAATTTTTTTTTTTTTTTAGACAAAATCTTGCTAAATTATAAAATAGCCCAGGATAGACTTAGATTTGCAGTCCGGCTTCAGTTTGCCAGAGTGCTAGAACTACAAGTGTATGCTACCGCACCTAGTTTCAGCCTCAGATTTCTTTTAATGTTTTTAAAATTAATTTTATTAGTATAGTTTTGATATATATGGTGATTACATACCTCATAGGGAGTTTATTTCTTTTAATGTATTTAGTACAGGATCTACAGGGTCTCACTACACAGATCGGACTTGAAGTGATCCTCCTGTTTTCAGCCTCCCAAGTGCTGGGATTACAGTGTCAGTTTCACTCCACCACACCCAGTGTCAGTTGCCAAGTGCGCTCCAGGGGTGGGACCACCACAGCACCCCAGGGATCAAACCCTGGCCACTGTGCCTGCCTGCATAGGCGCTTTAGTCCACTGAGATACCTGACTGGCCCAGGGAGTTTATTTCTATATATATCTTAATTATTTTCTTCCCATTCCCCTTCCCTCTTTTTAAACCTTTATTACCTTATTTACAAAGTTTTATTTCCATTTTTTCCTTCTATTTTCTTTTTCTTTCTTTCCCTTCGTCTTGTTCTCCCAAAATGAATATTTTTGGATATTGACTTTGGATCCAGCAATGCTACACAATTTCGTTATTAAATCTGGAAGTGTTTTGGTAAGATTTTAGGATTCTTATATGTGGAATATCATGAAATGTGCACATGATGATAATTTAACTTTTCTTTTTCCTGTCCTCTTGTTTCTCTTGTCTAATTGTTTTAGCTAATGTTTTCAGAACTATATTGAATAATAGTGAGATAGCAGACATCTTTGTCTTATTCCAGATTTTAGAGTGAAAGTTTTAAGTTTTTGACCATTTAGTATGATGTTGGCTTTTGATGTGTCATAGATGGCTTTTATCAGACTGAGATAAAGGTATATATTTCAGTTTTCTATAGGGTTTTCATCATGAATGGGTGTTGCACTTTGTCAATCACTTTTCCTCTATCTGTTAAGATGATCATGTGATTTTTATCCTTGGCTCTGGTAGTGTTGCGTATTGCATTTATTGATTTGTTTATGTTGAGCCATTCCTGCATCCCCCAGATGAATCCTACTTGGTCATGGTATATATTCTTCCTGATGGTTTGCTGCATTGTTTACTAGTATCTTACTGAGGATTTGTGCCCTTATCTTCATTAGGTACTTTGGCCTGTGGAGCTCTAGTTTGGTTGTGTCCTTTTTTGATATTAGCGTCATGTTTGCTTCTAGGAATGATGTTGAGAATGATATTTTCCTTTAGTTTCTTTGAAGAGTTTGAAGAGTAGTGACATTAGATCTTCTCTGATTTTCTTGTTGAGTTTATTTATTATTATTTATTTTTCACTGGAAAAAAAGTATATTTAGAATTAGCAGCTGGACTCAGCTTTGATTATCCCAATTTTGTGGGCAGCATCCAATGCATCATAATCAGGAGTCAGCTGAACATGTGCCTTCTCTCCATCAGGACTTATTAGGATGTTGACCTTGGCAATATCAACGCCATAGAGCTTCTTCACAGCTTGTTTGATTTGGTGCTTATTAGCTTTGACACCCACAGTGAACACGCGTGTGTTGTCCTCAGTCTTTTTCATGGCTGACTCTGTGGTCAGGGGGAACTTGATGATGGCGTAGTGGTCAAGTTTGTGTCTCCTGGGGACGTTCTTCTGAGGGTATTTGGGCTGTCTCCGGAGCTGCAGTGTCTTGGGAAGACATAAGGTTTGTGACGTCCGTATCTTCTTTTTATGACTGTGGATGCCTTTCAGTACAGCCTTCTTGGCCTTCAAAGCTTTTGCTTTGGCTTCAGCTTTGGGAGGGCAGGGGCTTCCTTCTTCACCTTTGGAGCCATCTTGGTAAAAAGGCTCTCTCCTTCTTGTTGAGTTTAGCTATGACTCTGTCAGGACCTGGTAGTTTTTGGTAGTTTTCTTACTTATGCCTTCAATTTCTTCGACTAATTTTGGATTATTGAGAGGTTTTATATCCTTTATTCAGCTTTTGTAGTTCATATATATCTTGGAAACTATCTCATCTGGGTTTTCCATCTTACTGGAGTACTTATTCTCAAAAAAGACATAGTCTTCTGAATTTCTGCAGGGTCCACTGTGATCTTGACCTTTTCCTTCCTATTTCATGGACTTGAGTCTTAACTTTTTTTGATAAAATTGGTGAATTTTATCATTAATTGACTCAGTATTCTTTTCTTGGGCTTGCGGGTTAGCTCAGTTGTTTAAACACCTGCTTGAGCAAACCCAGTCAGGCACAGGGGACCACAGTTCGATCTCCAGCTCCACATGCCTTACCAGACCCTCCCTTAAGGCAGCCTAAGCCAGGCAAAAAAAACTTCTAAAATACATTTGGCTTCCTTCTTAGGTCAATAATATCTGTTTAAGGCACAACTCCCACATAACAATACAGCCAGACATGCCTTGAGGGCATTCGGCGTTAAAAAAAAAAAAAAAAAAAAACCCTCCTTCTTTTTAGTCTTCTCTTTAGTAAAACATGAAGTTTTACTGTGAACTTTTTTTATTTTTATTTTTAAAAGATACTACAAAATAGTAAAATAGAAAAATTACAAATGATACAGAATTTCACTAAATAAGATAATATGAATTTTACAGTATTTGTTGTATTGCATAGTGCTGTCTTCAAATTAGTTGTGCATATTACCAGATATATGCCTGCAAAATTAGAAGAAAGAAAAATATAAGAAATCAAGAAGAGAAAAAGGCCAAGGTATTGAAAAAAGACAAAACAAATTAAGTACTAACTGCTCCTTTCCACAGACCAGCAGAAATCCACAGTAGAGTTGTCCAAACCATTCTGCTTGCATACATAGATATATCTCTTTTCCTCACTCCCTCTCCTGTCCTTCCCTTCAAATCAGTAATTCCTTTTGAGCAGGTTCATTCCCTTTCCCCAGTATCGATTGTATACTTCAGATTTTATTTTCTCTCTTTCTTTCCTTTTGTGGTCCCAGGGATTAAACTTGAGGCCTTGTGCTTGCCAGTCAAGTGTTTATGCTGCTGAGCTATCTTCTTAGCCTAGGTTACTGTGAACATTATAGTTTCCTCCCTAGTATGGATTTTGGGCTAGACTTGCTCTCCTTTTTCTAGTTTCTTGAGCTTCACTTTCATAAATTTTTCTCATAGAAGTACTTCCACTTCATTCCACAAGTTCTAGTATGTCATATTGGTGTTACTGTTTAATTGCAAAAACAGGGACTGGGGATATAGCCCAGCAGCATAAGTGCCTGCCTGGCAAGCACAAGGTCCTGAGTTCAATCCCTGGTACTGCAAAAAAACAAAACAAAAAACCCAAAAGACCAACTGTTTCATTTCTTCTTTAATTTCATCTGTGACTCATTGGTTGCTTATGAGGACATTACTTAATTTCCAAGATTTTATATATATAACTGTTGTACTTTCTTTTGCCATTGGTTTGTAAATTTATTTCACTATGATCCAATAATGTGTAAGTATAATTTCTGTTCTATCACATTTGCTCAAGCATATTCTGTGGGCCCGTATATGGTCTATTTTAGGAGGCCAGTGCCTCATCCATTAGGCTACTGAGACTTCTTAGTATACTGGTCCCTTATTTATCATGGAGGTTATGTTCCAGATACCCCCATGATAAGTGAAAAATAAGCGAAGTAGTGACGTTATCTTTATTTTAGTATTTATATATATTTTAAGACTTTATATACCCTTCCCATATTCTTACAAACTTTTTCCACACTTGTCAGAACACTTTTAATGTTAACCATTTTTTAAACTCATAAGTCTATATAATTTTAACAATGTACATAATTGTATGGTACTGCAAAAACCGAAAAATAATTTAGATTAATATTTTTTTGAAAAACCACGAAGCAGTCCATGAAAGTCTAAACGTGAAATAGAGGTTGTTTGTTTGTTTTTTTGTTTTGGCAGTTCAAGCTGCCTCAAGTGCAGGTCTGGTATGACTTGAGGAGCTGGGAGTTGAACCTCAGTCTTAACTGCAGCTTTTTTCCCAGGCAGTGCTTTAAACAGCTGAGCTATCCAGCAAGCACCCTTGAAATGTGAAATAGTAAGGGACTACTGTATATGGCCTATTTTAGAGAAAGCCCTATATGCTGCTGTTTGCGGGGAGAGGCACAGTGTAGATGTGTACTAAATCCATTTGTTCAGTCATTGTTTTAGCTCTGATATTTTTTTTCTTTTTTTTTTATCTAGATGCTACATTTGTGACAGTGGGGTATTGAAGTCAACCATTATAGTTGTGCTGGTGCTTATCAGATTTTTCATATCAATTTGCATCAGTATTTTGTGCATGTATATGATTGTCATAGCTTCCTCTAGATTATTCCCTTAACATATACATAGTGACTCTTTTTGTTTCCTTTCAATAATCTTTGCATAAAATGTGCAAAAAATAGGCAGTCCTACTTTTTTCTAAGTTCCTGTCACATGGAGTATTGTTTTCCATCCCTTGATTTTCAGTCTGTGAATTTCTTTTTGAGTGAAGTGTATTTCTCATAGAAGCTGCTGTGGTCTTTGGTGAGCCTCAGCAGGTCTAGTGAGCTGCTCAGGAGTGGAGAATCTCTGACCTAGCTCTCTGCCAAACATCCCAGTAGTGACAGTAAGCCTTGGGAATGTCAGTGAGCCACGTGAGAGGGGAGAAACCCCACACTGCGCTTCTGCTGTCCAGGAGGCTTTGGTCTGGGAAAAGCCTAGTGCCTGGCCCATATCCCTAGACTGTGGGACAGGCAACCAGGGCAGGAAGCACTCAGGAAATAGCCACCTTCTTGTCTAGAGGAACCCAGAGTTAATCAACCTTAACACTTTACATACAAACTCATAATCTGTAATTGGTTCTGTTATACAACTATAGACTTTGTTCCTATGATCTGACTTACAAAATCAGTAGCTACTACAGTTGGGCAGTTTCTAAATTATGCTTATTACTAATTGTTCTATTGTAGCTAGAGTGTCACATCTGTTATAATCAGTTCTCCCTTTTGCAACAATATTGGGAATCTCTGGGGCAATAACCTCACTGCAGCCCTACACCAAAAGATGGGGGATTGAGCCAAACAGAAACGAACATCACTCTCTCAGTTCATTCGGAAGGTAGGATCTTGGAACAGATACAAACCCAGAATCTACACACAGAATGTCCCTGAAGTACAGACTATTCCTGAAGAGGCCTTGATATTAGTGATAGATATCTACTACCAAAACTCATGAGAATCACCACAGAAAACAAACTAAAAAAGTTTTTTTGCAATGGAAAATGTCAAAATGAAGGAGCAAAATGCAATTTCAGATCTCCAGCCCACTCAGAAAAGTGGAAAAGACATAAAAATAGAAAAAATTGGAAGTCACACACCTGAAATTTATGAAATAGTAACAACTGAAGTAAAGAAACAGCTCCATCAGGCTATAGAAGAAATCAGATCAGAAATAATCTCTCAGTTAAAAAAAGAAATGACAACCAAAATAAAAGAATTGCTTTGCATATCTAAAGAAGACATAGATAAAATAATAGAGGAATATAGAAAAATGATGGAAACCTTGAAAGGACAATACAGGAAAGAATTAGAATACATTCAAAGAGATATCCAGGAAACTAAGAATTCCATTGAAATCTGAAAAATTGCTGGAACAAAACTAAAAATAGATTTTTCAGATCTTGAAGACAATGTAGCAGCTAGTGATCATGAAAGGAAACATCTCTTTTGTGTGTTTGTGTGTTTTGTTTTTTGTTTTTTTTCATACCTGGGATCAAACTCAGGACCTTGTACTTGGCCAGGCAGACACTTAGCCACTGCACTATCTCCTCGGCCCAACATCTCTTAAAAATAAGAAACCAGTAAATAACAATTCAACAGCTGCAAGATGATGCAAAAGAAAAAAAAAAGATAAAAAAAAAAAGTATAAGACATACATGTCAACCAAACAGCCTCAGTCAAAGCAAATGACATAAAAAGACTTTGCAGAAGTAGTAGCAGAAAATTTCCCAAGCATGGGAAAAGAATCAGACATACAATAAGTGAGGCAATGTAGAACTCCAAAAAGCACTCTACACCCAAACACATAATTAAGATGCAAAAAATTCAGCAGAAGAATAGAACATTCAAAACTGTTAGAAGAAACACAACACATATAATGGAATATCAGTCAGAATCACAGCAGGTTTCTTAATACAAACCGTCAAGTCAAGAACTTGGAGTGATGTATTTCAGGTTCTGAAAGACAACAATGTCCAACCCAGGTTGATGTGCCCTGCAAAGCTATCTTTCAGAATTAATGGAGAAATGTGATACTTCCTTGACAAAGAACAACTGAAGAAATTTACTCTTATCAAGCAGATCATACAAAGAATACTGAAAGATATTCTAAAAAGAGATAAAAATGACCGCAATTCCAAGAACAACAATAAAAAGGAAGCTGTAAGCAGCACAAGCAGTTAAAACAGAGGGGAAAAGTAGGAAATCAGCAGGAAAATAACAAAGATAAGACTGCATATTAGTTATAACTATTAATGTAAATGGCCTCAAATCACCAAATTCAACAGACTGACAGAGTAGATCTACAAATAAAATGCAGCAATATGTTGTATATAAGACATGGTGGGGTTTTTTTGTCATCTCTTTTTTTACTGAGTTCACAGATGGTTAACAATCAGAAAAATGCTACCTACTCCAACCTTGAATCCATTCCCTAATGGAACAGAGCAAAGTTGACACCTCCATCTTCTATCCAAGACAATAAAGTTATTCACTAAAGTCAAAGTTAGGTGTAACAGAACACAAAAATGTGATGTACTGCCTTTCCCATGCTACCCTGGTGCTTTGGGCATCCAATACTGTTGGAGCCTTCACTTTTCTTCCCCATGCCAGCCACCCCAGTACACAGCACTGCCCATATCCCTTCAGAGACTTTATTAGTCACAGAGGCAATTGGTGGTAACAAATGGCTATTGGGCTTCTTCAGAGGAAGGTAAGGCACAAGAACCTGTGTTTGCCCTCCCTTCTCCTTTCAAGGCTGCATGCAGATGGCCCCATCCAGCCAGATGACCTCACCATTGAGGAATAGGTTCTTGATTATGGTTTGTACCAGATGAGCATACTCAGCAGGGTCTCCCAAGTCGAGTGGGGAAAGGTACCTGGCTGGCCAAGGAGTTGCGCACCTTTGCTCAGAGGCTGGTCAGCAGTGGGGTCCCAAACAGGCCTGGAGCAATGGTCATCACCCAAATGCCTATGGGAGCCAGATCCTGAGCAATGGGCAGTGTCATGCCCACTATGCCTCCCTTGGATGCAGAGTATGCAGCTTGTCCCACCTGACCCTCAAAGGCAGCCACACTGGCAGTATTGATGATAACCCCACATTGGCCTCCCTGGTCTGGTTCATTTTCACACATCTCACCAGCAACCAGGCAGATCACATTGAAGGTGCTTAAGAGATTCACATTTATAACTTGGTGGAAGTCCTCCAAGCTGTGGGGCTGCTGCTGCTTTAAGTGGTGTATGAGAGCACCCAACTATTTATAAGGCAAATTCTAATAGACATGACTGTTCTCAAAAAAGAAAAAGTTGGGGCCAGTGAGATAGGTCAGCAGTCTAAAGTGCCTGCTTAGGCAAGCTTAAGCAAGTGCACAGGGACCATGGTTTGGACCCTGGCACCATGTGCCACACCAGTCCCATCCCCACAGTGGGCTGAGCCGGCCACAAAAAAAAAAAAAAAAAGTCAAGCAATAACACAGTTGTAATGGGGAAATTGTCACAGAGATAGATCAACTAGACAGAAAGTCAGCAAAAAAGATTAAAGTGGAACCAAATTTGTGAAAAAAAAAATGGACATAGCAGACCTCTAGAGTGTTTACCCAGCATTATGAAAATGTACATTCTCAGCTGCACACAGGATATTCTCTAAAATAGAAGATATACTAGCCCATAGAACATGCTTAAGTGAATGCAAAGGACTATAAGTAATGGTATGCATATGATCGGACCATAATGCAATGAAATTATTGACAAACATCACAGAAAGTCCATAAATATATGGAAAGTAATACTCCTGCATCACAGATGAAGTTAAAGAACAAACTGTTTGCAATCAAATGAGAATGCAGATACAGCAAAAGCAGCCCTCAGAGGAAAATTTGTAGCAGTGAATTCTCATATCAGGAAAACAGAATGAGCCCACATGACTAAGCTACACCTCAGTCTTCTTAAAAAAGAAGAGCAAGTCAAGCCTAAAGCCCATGAAGGGAATAAATTATAAAGATCAGAGTAGAAATTGAATGCAGTGGAGATTAACAATGCAACTATTAAGGAATCAAAAAATTGGTTCTTTGAAAGAATAAGTAAAATTGATAAACCCCTAGCCAAACATCAAAAACAAAAAGCAAAACTCAAATTCATGCAATAAAGAATTAAAAGAGTGAAATCATTACAGATCCTATAGAAATTCAGATCATCAGTACCTACTTGCAAATCTTTACTCATAGGATGAAAAACAAAGAAATTGACAGATTCCTAGATACATGTGACTTACCAAACTGAATCAAGAAGATAAATTCCTAATTAACCCAATTTCAGTCAAATTGAAAATGTAGTCAAAATTATAAGCAAAGGCAAGCCCAGATCCTGATGGATTCCTGCAAGAAATTTAGATAAGATTTAATCCCAATATCCCTCAAATTCTTCAATGAAATTGAAAGGGAAGCAATTCTCCCAAAATCATTCCTGGAAGCAAGTATTACTGTCATAGCAAAACCAAAGAAAGACCCGACCATAAAAAAGACAACTATAGGCCAGTCTCCCTAATGAACATAGATGCAAAAATCCTCAATAAAATACTAGCAAATAGAATGGAACGGGTCTTTATACATCATGACCAAGTGGGATTTATCCCAGGAATGCACAGATAATAACTGCAGTACACCATATCAACAGAGCCAAAGACAAAATTTGCATGATCATCTTGATAGTAGAAAAGGCTTTTGGTAAAGTTCAACACTCATACATGATAAAAACTCCACAGAGGGCCAGCAAGATAGCCCAATGGACAAAACGCCTGCTTTGGCAAGCTCAGGAGCCAGGGTTTGATCCCTGGTCCCACATGCCATGCTGGCCGCACCCTTAGGGGTGCTGAGTTGGTGAATGAGTCTGGTGGTGATAGCACATGCCTGTAATCCCAGCACTGGGGAGGCTGAAAACAGGAGGATCACTATGAGTTGATCTGTGTAGTGAGACCCTGTACCAAATATACAAATGAAAAACTAAACACAAAATTGGTATAGATGGTCTTTTACCTCAGTCTGATAAAAACTATGGCTGAAAATCAACAGCCAACATCATACTAAGTAAAGAAAAAAAGTGTTAATTGTAAATTCAGGAATAAGACAAGGATGTCCACTGTTATTGCTTCTATTCAACATAGTTCTGGAAACATTAGCCAGATCAATTAGGTGAGAGAAATAAAAATAATGGCAGGAAATCAAGAAATTAAATTACTGTTATTTGCAGGTGATATGATACTATACATAGAAGACCCCCAAAGCGCCACCAAAAGACTTGTAGATTTAATAACTAAATTCAGTAGTGTAGCTGGATAGAAAGTCAGGATTCAAAAACCAATAGCATTACTGTACACAAACTCAGAGAAACCACACTTTGTAATAACATCCAAGAAAATGGAATACTTCCATCTAACAACAGAAGTAAAAGACCTATACAGTGAAAATTACAATACTCTGAAAAAAGATTGAAGTGGATTTAGAAAATGGAAAGATATTCCTTGCTCATGGGTAGAACAAACATTGGGAAAATTGCTATACTTCAAAAATTGCTGTACACATCTAAAGCCATTCCAATCAAAATACCTTTGGTATATTTACAAATGTGGCATTCCTAAAATTCATCTGGATACCACAAGAGACCTAGCATAGCAAAATCAATCCTGGGAAACAAAAGGCAGAAAGCATTATAATCCCTGACTTGAAATCATACTACAAAGCTACTGTGATAAAATCAGCATGGTACTGGCAAAAAGGGAAAAAACAGACAACAATAACAAAAAACAGATCTGAGGATCAATGGAACGGATCAACAAATGCAGACACCACTAAAAATATACTCAGACACCTTTGAGAAACTGGCTGAAAAGCAAAGAAAAACTGAGATGAAGGAAAGCAGACAAAAAAAGGAAAGGGCAAATATAAAAGCGAATTTTCCTGCTAATTTCTTTTTGGTTTATTGTAGAGAACTGTTAATGCTTAGGGTTTTTTAAAAAAAAAAAAAATTTATTCTAATGCTTAGTATTTTTGACCAGTTTTGTATGCTTATATCTGGTAATCTGAACAACAACTTTGAAGATAACAATATGCATTGTAAAATCTATTGTTGATTTCCTGTAGTCTTATTTTGAAATTCTGATGGATGGATGGATGGATGGATGGATGGATGTATGGATGGATGGATGGATGGATGGATGGATGGATGGATGGATGGATTGTGCCAGGGATCAAACTCTGGACTTTGCATTTGCCAGGCAGTAATTCTGTATCTTTTAAATTTTTAAAAAACTTTTTCTTTTTAAAATAAAAAAGTTTCTCTACAATACTGTATTGTTCATTCTTCTTAATCCATTCTTTCAGTCAGTCTGTTTCTTTTTTTTTTTTTTTGCGGGGGGTGGTCACTCAAGATACCTTCAGGGCAGGTCTGGTTTGGCTTGAGGATGAGGGGATCTAACCACAGCATCCTGAGCCTGACTGCTTTGTTTCAGCAGGCACTTAAATGCCTGAGCTAATGGGCAGGCCCCCTAGTCTGTTTCTTTTGATTGGTGAGTAGACTTTACATTGGTGCTTATAACTGATACATATTGATTTATCCTTGTCACATTAACTTCTTTTTATCTGTTCACTTTGTTTCGTATTTAATTGCTCGCCTTTTCTAGTGGATTCTTTCTTTTGGGACTCATGGAATTGTTATTGTGTTTTCCTGGAATATCCTTCAAAACTTTTTGGAGTGTTTGTTTGATGGTCCTGAGTTTCTTCAGGTGTTATTTATTATTATTTTTTTCTGTATTTGGTACAGGGTCTCACTATGCAGCTTGGACTTGTAGTGATCCTCCTGTTTTTAGCCTCCTCAGTGCTGGGATTACAGGCATGCACAACCAGCCCAGACTTGGTGGCCGGCTCAGTGCACCCGGGGCTTAGGCCAGCATGGAATGTGGTGTCAGGGATTGAACCCTGATTCTTGTGCTTGCCTAAGCAGGCACTTAGTCCGCTGAGCTATCTTGCCAGCCCTGTTATTTGTTAATGTAATATCTTATTTCTCCATCAATCTTTACATCATGTATTAATTGTTGGATTGATATTTTGTGGGCATTTGCTGTTTTTAAGAAGTGTTTCATGTGCCAACCTTGGTGGTGCATTTCTGTAATCCCAACAGTTGGGAGGCTGAGGCAGGATGATTGCTATGAGTTCAAGGCCAGCCTTAGCCTACACTACATGGTGTCACTTGGTCTCAACCCCAAAAAACAAACAACAAACAAAAGTCTCTCATGTGGTGTTTAACTGTAAACCTGTTTTGTAGATCTAATATTTGGTTTTCACATTGCCTAATTTTGCAGCATATACTTTCACTATTATTTACCATCTGCTATATCTGTTTTATGCATTAGTTATTTCCTATGTTGTACATTTCTTTCATCATTTCCCTAAGTTTCTCTGTTTTTTAAAATGTTTATCTCTTGTAGAGTTACTGTCTTCATCTTGTTCATAATCACTTAGTAAACTGCACTTATTTCTGATTTGATTTATTCTAAGAGCTCATTCATTTGATTTTCTATTTCTGCTACCATTTTATTTTATTTTTTATTTTTTAAATTTTTTTTGGCAGAACCAGGGATTGAACTCAGGCCCTTGTGCTTGCCAGGGAAGTGCTTATTCCACTGAGCCATCTTCCCGGCCCCTTCTGCTACCATTTTAGAAAGTCCAGCTTGGTAGCTCAATCCCATTGGTTTTGCCTTAGTGAGCAAGAGGTATGGGGTTGTATCTTCTGTCTTTTCTCATTTTCTATTTTTTGTTTTCTCTGTTGATGTTTCTAAATTTTTTGTGGTAGGTAGCTTTATTACTATTAGAAAGACCTCTTAGGAAATGATTACTCTTCAGTAAAGTTACCTAAACAAAGTTGTCTTTGGCTTGTGAGTCTATCCTGAGATCCTGTTCTTTGAATTTTTAGGGATTAAAAGTGGGTGTCTTTTTGGCCTAGCAACATATTCTTTGCATTAGATTATGGTATTGTTTATGACCAGTAGACAGTGTTCATTTGCACACAGACTAGCAAAAGTGATCTCAACAACTGTTATTTTTCTAACGTAGTAAGGCCAGTAATAATTATAACATGGAGCACAGTCCAGAAAATGAAAAATTATGATAACTGTTAATTTGCCAATTTTAACCATAGGTGCAAGCTTAATCATTAAATAAAAAAGTATAAAACCAGTAAGAAAATTACATATAGTAAAAATGTTCTTAATAAATTGATTTTACCCTTGGGAAGCAATTTATTAGGAATGAGAAGAAAAAAAAACAAATGAAACAAGTTAATGGAAGCAAGGCTGAAGGGCAAAGGAAGATTATTCAAGTAAACAGCAAAACTAGGAGACAGAATGAGATTGTACTGGTCTGAAGTCTATTTTTTGGTTCTAATCTACCTCATCCTTATCACTTTTTAGTCCTCAGATAGCTGCTGTTACATGTATTCCATACAGCATTTTTTTTTTTTTTGTTATAATCAGTGGAAGGAACAGATAATATTGCTTCTGCCAAAGTTTGCTTGATGGTGGAGGCAAATTTAATTCTTCCCTTATGCTGAGCATTGCTGAAAATATTATGTGCATTTTAATGCATTTAATACAACTATGAATACAACTATGACATTGACTATTGTTATCTTCATTTTGTATTTTTAGAAAGTAATATGTTATAAAGTTAAGGAATGTCTAAGAATGATTCAGCTAGGCAACCATGTAAGTGGGAATTGTAATCTAATGTAACTCTTTGTAGAGTCCCAGTAAAGTTCTGGTACCATCATGCATATTCTGAGCTCATTTCTTGGAAAACCCATCTGCCTTCTTCTGTGACTTCTACAGGATATGGACTGCATTGGAAGGACCCTGAGAGACCCTCAAGCCATGAAGTGGAGATAGTGACTTTTGAGGATGTGGCTGTGACTTTCACCATGGAAGAGTGGACTTTGCTGAATCCATCTCAAAAGAACCTCTATAGAGAGGTGATGTGGGTAACTTTTCTGAACATGGCTTCTATAGGAACAACATGGGATAAGAATATTGACATGGCATACAAAAATTGGTGGCAAAATATAAGGAATGAAGAGGTAGAGAAATGCTATGAATACAAAGCTTGGAATCAACATGAAGATATATTACTTGAGACTCCAGATGCTAATGGGAACATGGAAGAAACTGATTTAAAATCATCTGAAAGCTTTGTTTGTACAGAGTCCCTGATTGGTCATTCATTGCCAAACATTCCCATTATAGCTCACGTTAGACACAAAATATGTGAGTATGAGGAATTTGAAGAGAATTTGTCTAAATGTAATGAACCTGGGAACACCTGCAGTGATTCTAAGTCCTTTTCAAAGCAAGGAAGGAAAAAGGCTGTAGAGAAACCCTACAAATATGAGCATTATGGGAAACCCTACTCTGGTCTTGGTGAAAATACTCACCCTGAAATGACCTCTGTATGTAAGAAAAACGTGGAACTTTCTAATGTAGCCAGTGACATTCATATCCATGAAAGTAGTGAGAATGGGAGGAATTCATATATATGTAAACAACCTGGTGAAACATTCACTACCTTTTGTCAAAGACAAAATCACTCTAAAGAAAAACCCTATGAATGTAAGCATTGTGGGAAATTTTTCACTGGAACCAAATATTTGAAAGTACATGAAAGAATTCATACTGGGGATAAACTCTATGTATGTCAACAATGTGGGAAAGCATTCACTACGTCAAAATATTGGAAAACACATGAAAGAGTTCATACTGGGGAAAAAACCTATGTATGTAAGCAGTGTGGGAAAGTATTCAGTACGCACAATAGTTGTCAAAGACATGAACGAATTCACACTGGGGAGAAACCCTATGAATGTAACCAATGTGAGAAAGCATTCAGTACTTACAGTTATTGGAAAATACATGAAAGAAGTCATACTGGCGAGAAACCCTATGAATGCAAGCAATGTGGAAAAGCATTCTCTTCACATAGCTCCTGTAAAAGACATGAACGAAGTCATACTAGAGGGAAACCCTATGAATGTAAGCAATGTGGGAAAGCCTTCACTACACTCTCTCATGGGAAAATACACGAAAGAAGTCACACTGGGGAGAAACCCTATGAATGTAAGCAGTGTGGGAAAGCATTTTCCTCACACAGCTATCGTAAAAGACATGAAAGAATTCACACTGGGGAAAAATCCTATGAATGTAAACAATGTGGGAAATCATTCACTACACTCTATCGTGGGAAAATTCATGAAAGAAGTCACACTGGGGAGAAACCCTATGAATGTAAGCAGTGTGGGAAAGCATTCAGTACACACAGGTATTGTAAAATACATGAAAGAAGTCACACTGGGGAGAAACCCTATGAATGTAACCAATGTGGAAAAGGATTCACCACCCACAGTTGTTTTAAAATACATTTAAGAATTCACACTGGGGAGAAACCCTTTGAATGTAACCAATGTCAGAAAGCATTTAGTACCCTCAATTATTTGAAAGTGCATGAAAGAATTCACACTGGAGAGAAACCCTATAAATGTAACCAATGTGGAAAAGCATTCACTACACACAGCTGTTTTAAAATGCATAAAAGAATTCACACTGGGGAGAAACCCTATAAATGTAACCAATGTGAGAAAGCATTCACTACACTTGAGTATTGGAAGATACATGAAAGAATTCACACTGGTGAGAAACCATATGAATGTAAGAAATGTGGTAAAGCATTTATTGCTCACAACACTTGTAAAAGACATGAAAGAATTCACACTGGGGAGAAACCCTATGTATGTAAGCAATGTGGGAAAGCATTCACTACACATAGTTGTTTTAAAATACATGAAAGAATTCATACTGGGGAGAAACCTTATGAATGTAAACAATGTGGGAAAGCATTCAGTACTCACAACAGTTGCAAAATACATGAAATAAATCACATTGGAGAGAAACCCTATGTATGTTACTAAAATGGAAGAACAT
>NW_004524606.1:20086330-20091212 GCF_000260255.1 Octodon degus
GGGAAAGCATTCAGTACTCACAACAGTTGCAAAATACATGAAATAAATCACATTGGAGAGAAACCCTATGTATGTTACTAAAATGGAAGAACATTTACAAGACACAGTTTTAAAATACATGAAAGAAGTCACACTGGGGAAAATTATGAACGTAAACAATGTAGGAAAGCGTGTGCTGCACTTAGATAATTCCACAATATACAAAAGAATGTACACTAGGGGGAAGCCCTATGAATATAACCAGTGTATGAAAGCATTTATTACACAATTGTCACAGATGTGAAAAGTCACACCAAGTAGAAACTACATGTATGTAAGTCATTGGAGAGAATTTTCAAAGTTTTTATTTTGTTGGCATAAAACTCACATTCAAAAAATTAAATAAGATAAATAAAACTCACATTCAAATGAAAACATATGTAAGACTGTTGGAAGATATTTACTAATGTTTCATTCTATTAGCCTAAATGAACTCTCACCTAGGAGAAACTGTATGTAAGTAATTTGGAAAAGTATTCACTCATGTACTATCAGTTACATACAAGAAGTCGCACTGGGGAGAAATGCTATCCATATAAGATTGTTTTGAATATCTGGTGAAAATTTCTCATGTATAGGAGACCTGTAGAAATTATATGAAAAGTTTGATGTCTATTTTTGTTTGTGTTTCAGAATAATACATAACCAGATGGAGATATTCTAAAAACTATAAATACTATGTAGTGTGTTTTTCTCATAAATCTTTGCAGTACTTATCTATAATGGTTACTATAAAAATAAAGATTAAATTGATATAAAAGACCCAGCAATAAGTCCAAAATTAGCACTATGCTTATATGATATGGTCTTATTGTCTGTTATTGAGAAATAACCTGCTAGAGTAATTGTGGAATCATTGACACTCTATTCTGAAATGGTTATATATAAGCTATTTGATTTTACTTTTTGCAGGCTTGGCTATTTAAATGACATTCAGAGTTTTCTTTTATTCTGATTCTACAGTAATATTTCAATAGATCTTCATAAAGATCAGGTTATAAGACTTTGTCTTAGTATGAAACTCATTTTACTATTTGTAAGTTAAACTTTCCTTGTGTAATCTGAAGCCTTTTTGTAAAGGTTTTTCTTTTTATTAAGCATAAAAAATTTATTGTATTTTGTGTTTTTGAAAGACTGTTATTACTACGTTAATGGATTGTGATAGTTCTAAACATGTTTTTTTAGCTCAATAAGAGTGGTAAATTTTTTCTTTTACCTTTTTAACAAGCAATATGTATATGTGATATGTGTCTGTTTGTACAATAAAGCTGTTTCTTTTTCATACTACCTCCTTAAATACCCAGTTTTTCCCAAGAGTACAAGAAATATTTAAATAAAGTTGGTATTTTAATTATCACTTGCCTTGCTGCATATGCTAGCCAAAACTCTAATAATAACCAAGTCCTTTTAAGTTTTAAAGGCTTTTAAGTTTTGGAAAGTATTTTTTATTAGAAAGGAAAATTAAAATTGAAGAGACTAGGGCTCAGGAGATAACTTACTGGTCTAAGGGCTTGCCCAGCAAGTACAAGGACCCAAGTTCGATCCCTGGTACCACAGGCCTGTAAACCCAGCGCTGGGGAGTCTGAGATAGGAGGATCACTATGAGTCTGAACTGCATAGCAAGACCCTGTAACAAATAAATAAGTTTTTTAAATGTAGAGGTTATCAAATAGTTCTGGCACCTGTAATCCTAGTGCTTGGGAGGCTGAAAACATGAGGATCACTACGAGTTCTATCTGTGTAGTGAGACCCTGTAGGCCATATACTAAACATATAAGAAATAATGATAACTAAAACAATCTTAAAAATGAAACAAAGGGGATACTGAGCCAAGACAGGATATAAACAGGACCTTGAAGTTAAAAGACTTCCCCAAGCAGTAAGTTTTTCTAATTAAGAGAACAATCTTATCTCTAGGTTGACATTTACAACAGAAACTAAAGGGTTGCAGCTACAGTCTTTACTTTATAAACTAGGTTCAGAGCCAGGTCTTCTCAGCAGTAGCTTTATCTTGCCATAGAGATAAAGAGCTACTTTGCATGCCCAGTCTCAATCGCCCTCTCAGTGTGCCTGAAGGCAGGCTGGCACAGCACACCAGGGATGAACTCCTGTCCCTGAACCTGCCTAAGCAGGTGCTTTAGTCTGCTGAGCTATATGACCAGTCCCCCTTTGTTTGTTGGAAAACCAGATAATTGGGCCAGGGATGTAGCTCAGTAGCAAAGTGCTTGCTTGGGAAATACAAGGTCCTGAGTTCAATTCCTGGTATATGCCGCAAAATACCCGAATCAGATAATTATGGGCTGTCTAGTGGAACTTTGTGGATTTACTCCTGACAGTGCTGACCTTGCTGAATGCAAAAATCGTATGCCATTGTCCCTCTTTTCAAGCTATTTGCTGTACAATTGTTTAAGAGGTTATGGAACTGACCAGTTCATGATAGTCCACCACATAGTCTCAGGTAAATCTCCGGATGTGAGAAAAATGCAGACAAATTTTCTTTTCAACGATAAAAGACAGTCTGTAGTCCAGTAGCCAATGTAGTTCTTTCCAAGAGAAAATGTGTGAACCTGGTCTTGGCTGGCTGCACTTCTTTCAGCATTCTAGTCTTCTGAACTTTGACCAGAATCTCCCATCAAGTACAGCTTAAAGCATTCCAGGGCCTCTTTTTCATCTGCCTTCTTCAAACCTATCTACACTTTCTCCACAAAGTCAGTACTAGCTCATCAAGACTCATCTGGGGAGAGAATAAATGATCCACTGCTCAAGCCAAATGAATACTGTAGAGTACTGGCATGCCTTTTACTCCAGAAAACTTCCTGGCAATTGCTATATCCCATCTAAAATTATAACATGGCAAATGTAAAAAGGTTTTTTTCCTGCTTTTCTCTATCTGTACACTAAAAGTAAAAGGTATGTGTTATGGTTTATGTCTAGTTGTCCCTCCAAAGCCTCATGCAATCATGGGGCGGGGACTTCTAGGATTTGAGACTTAATTCATGATCCACTGGGATTATGGGTTTTAGTACTGCTGGGATTATGGATGTGTGTACCTTCCCCAGCCTGAGGCGATAGCCTGAATGCAGTTTAAGGGTGAGAGACTTCCTCTCTCTGTTCCCATTGTGCTGTTCCGCCGCCATGAACTGCTAGCCTCTGCCATGTGCCTTTCTGCCTTGGATCCAGCTGCGTATGGACCGAAACCCTCAGTAACTGTGAGCTGAATAAACCTTTCCTTCCTTTATTTTGGGTGTCGGGTATTTGTCCCAGTAATGAGAGAAGAGTAACTGAGACAGAATTATATGATAATTATGCACAGATACTAAACTTCCTCTTTTTCATAGAGTTGCCTGAAGGATTCCTTTTGGCTGAAGAATTTTCCCTGTTCGGTGTCAAACATTAGTAGCTCTTATTTTGTTCCGTTTTATCCCCAGTAGTTAATGAATCACATTTTTATTGGACGCCATCATAACGAGGTAGTGCACCATCACATCTTCATTAATAATGCTGGAGTCCTAGGTTCTGTGTCTGGCAGGCACTTTCCAAAACCTAACATCCGCATGTGTTCTCATCCATGGGTGCATATAAAAGATAGTCTAGATTTGGGGTCATCTTCCTGTTATTCACTAATGTCTCTGTTATTTGCTTATTCCATAACCCTAGAAAACAGACTCCATGATTTGGTGACTTTGGAGTATAATTGTACCTGGAACTAACTTCTGCTTCTTGAGTACAGTGATACCTTTGTTCCTAGTTTCTTCTTTCCAGTGTTGTAGTTGCAGATCAAATTGGTTCACAACCAAATTAATTTCCTTGTAAGCTCAATTTTTCTTTTTTCTTTTCTTTTCTTTTCTTTTTTTTTTTTTTTTTGTGTGGCTGTCCAGCTCAGCCTGCCCTGATATGTGGTGCGGGGAATCAAACCATGGTCCCTGCACTTGCCTAAGCTTGCCTAAGCAGGTGTGATAGACCATTGAGCTATCTTGCTGGCCCGTAAATTTGACTTTGAACTTAACCATTTAATTTTATTTGGTTTTCATCCAATTGAGTTTATAACTAGCATCATGGAAAGAATTGTTTGGAAACTGAGGTACCGCTGTACCATGGCAGTCCACCTTCATGAAAGTCTAGGCCTTCTGGACCATTGTTTTCTCTTTCTTCAGGTACTTTTCCCCTTCAGGAGATCCTCCTGGCATTTAGTTATTCCCTTCTTATACTAAAATTGGTAATTATCAACATAGATGATCTCTGATGGCTTGCTCATAATACTGAAGACCATGCAATGATCTGTGTTTCCTGTTCATATATTCTCACCCTCATTAATAAAAAATTACGAGATAGCCAAATATAATTTCTCTAATTATCATTCTAAATCCTTGAAAACACTTTAATATTTCTTTGCCCACCTATGCCATGTAGTGAACTCCTTGTTTTATAAATAATAAAATTTCTCAACTAAATACTACATTATGATATTCAGAACACAAGCTGAAGGATGGTCTCAAAATAATGTCACTCAAGAATCAGTAGCAGGCTGGGGAGATACCTCAGTAGAATAAGCGCTTGCCTGGCAAGCTCAAGGTCCTGAGTTCAATCCCTGGTTCCACAAAAAAAAAGAAAAGTATCAGTAGGAATTCTGATCTTAAATAAATCACCTGAACACTTGTTAAACACCTTAGACAAAAATGTTTTCTGTAAATTCTAATTGCAGCTATAATTGTGGTTACTACATTGTGCACCACAATAGTGACTGCAGAAATTGCTTTAACTCACTTGATTGAAACTGCTGAAATTATGAATAGCTATTTCCAAAATGTTGCCTCAGAATTATTGACTCAGATTATTTTCAATA
>NW_004524606.1:20091312-20096223 GCF_000260255.1 Octodon degus
TGTTTTGTTTTGTTTTTTGGCGGAACCGGGGATTGAACTCAGATCCTTGCGTTTGCCAGTGAAGCGCTTATCCTACTGAGCCATCTCCCCGGCCCCTATTTTCAATATTGATAAGGGCATTCTACACAGACTTGACAGCCTCAAGGGTGCTGAAAATTGGCTTGACAAACTCTAAAAGCCCTCTTTTAGAGGACAAGTAGTAAGCTTAGTTGTGATGCGTGTTATTTCATGCTATGTGTTACTCCCATTCCTTTCATTTATTCTGAATCTTGAGAACAGATTCAACATCTTCTCCATGTTACCTTTCGTGCAAGTACAGACACAAATACAGTGGTACCTTGCTTTGTGAAGTTAATTTGTTCCATGATTCTGGGAAAGTTGGTCATATTAATGTTCATGCAGAGAAGATGGCTGCAGTTGTATTCTATCACCAGATGCAACTTCGTGAACAGAAACAAAATCTTGAAGAATACTTCTGTTTGCAAACCAAATTGTATAAAAGTATATGGGAACCAAAGCATTACTGTATTACTAATTTCCATGGCTGACTTCCGGCCCAACTACATGCATTTCAAATGGAGGCTCACAACATTACTTTGGGTCATCTCAGTGTTACTCCTACTGGCAAATCTAAACATTGCTTTGCTGGTCTCAGCCATCACATTGGGTTCTTAGAGCTGACTTTCTGGACAGATATAACAGCAGATTTATGGTAAGTGAACTTCTGCAAATCATATTGGAATAATGCTTTTTTGGTACTTTCTTGCAGTCCAAAGAGTGCTGTATATGCTGTTCCTACAGGCCCTCCTTGAAGAAGGCATGATGACCTCCTGCATCTAGCACCATATCTATCTACCATGTATTCTCTCCCCCTTGCCTAATCTAGATTGCAAAACCAAAAGGACAGAATTATGGGGAGACTCTGAACAAAGGAGTGTTTGAAGTGAGTGTGAAAAAGAAAGGGACTTTCTGGACAATAGTTCAGAACTCCTGAAATGCATGCGTTAACCACTCAACAGGGTGTCACTCAGGCAGTGCATTTGTTTATATATTACTATCCTGAGCAATGCTCAGGCAATTATCATTTTAATCAGTTAATTCTTGTACTGACTTTAGCCTGAACTACATAGTAAGACTAAGACACTGTCTCAAATTGAGAGGATATCCTATTCCTCTTCAAAATATCATCTAGCTTATCTTTAATTTTAAAGAATATTTTTTGGCATTCTTTGCTCCCTACCTCATTATTAAGGCTTAGTCTCTAACCTAGGGTCTTGTTTATATTAACAAGTTCTCTACTGATGGAGACCAGTATGAAGCAGCTCTGAGGATTTAAATTAACCAATTGGCTTTCTGTGTTTGCTTGTGAATCTGTCCAAGACCCCTTCTATGAAGATGGACAGCAGATTTAAATAAGTGAAATTCTATAAATCACTGGCCCTGGATGAGACCTATAGTGGCCTCTGATGCCCTAAAGCCTCAAAGGACAAGACAAGGCCTAAGTTGAGGACCTGGCTCTAACCCCAATAGATTACAAGACTAGTTCCAGGCATCTCACTCCTGCAGTGAAGGTCAACCTGGAGATAAAATAAGTCTTCTAAATTAACATAATTTATTACTTGGAGAAGTTCTTGGAGGAACTCACAAGGTCTTACTCTATTTCCAGAACTTTCCAGCTAACCCCTTCCTTTATTTGAAAACCAAATAAATAAATATGGGCTACCCCGAGAAGTTCTTTGTCTCAGCCTCCAGAGAATCTCAAATTCTGCATGACGGTTTTGATCCTCCTAAGTGTTGAGGTATGGTTTTAGAGCCCTAAAACTATACCACTTGTCTCTTATTTACACCTTCACCATCCACTCATTTGGAAGGTTTCAGACCTGATCAGTCTGTGGTATTCTATCCTGAGTTCCAGCCAAACCCCATTATTCTTTTTTTCAACAATAAAATATATGTACAATTAACCAGTGACTACAGTTATTTGAAAATAATGACAACAGTAATATTGCAAATTTGGAAAAAAATGAATTTGGTTTATAATAGTAATTCATGATTGTTGGTGTTTTTGTGTTTTATGTGTATATGTGCATGTGTGTGTGTGTGCGCACGCATGCCATCACTCGTGTGCTTTTTTTTTCCTGAAAAATTAAAGCTTTAATTACATCAGCTGTTTTCAAAAATCATGTTCTGAGTAGAGATTTCCCATTGATGCTGGAGTTGGTGAATGCCCACTGCAGAAGCCCAGCTGTCACCAGGAGATGGCAGATGCTCACTGCCAGTGTAGAGCAACCTGCTCCATGCCCTCTGCCCAAAGAGGATGGTAATGGCCCCTCAGTGCTGGCAGGGTGAGACTGTACAGAGGTGGCCCAGAATGAGATTTCCTGATCATGACCCTCCCATGCAGGTTTTCCTGTTCAGGACTTGACAGATAAAGTCCCCAGCTTCCAGGAGCTTCTGGAGATTCACATCTGTATGAATCCCCAAACTGCTCAGCATGTAGACAAGGTCCTCAGCGGCCAGGTTCCCCGATGCCCCCTGTGCAAAGGGTCAACCTCCAAGTCCTGACACAGAGGTGTCCACTCACACCCATCTACAGAGCCATCATGGTATTGGCCAGGGTTTGGCCAGAGGTGTCATGGCAGTGGACAGCCAGGATGGCCACAGGCACTTCATGCATGACAGCTGAGAGCATGTCTTTCATGAGTCCTGGGGTGCCAAACGCCGATTGTGTCCCTCCAGGAAGATCTGGTAGCAGCCCATTGAGTACAGCTTCTTGGAGACTGCAGCTACTTTGGCCAGGGAGATCTTCCCTTTGTAGGACATCCAAGCGTACAGGAGACATAGCCCCTGCACGGGAATCCCAACAGCCTGTGTGGCCTCCAGGACCCTGCCCATGCACTGGAAGCTCTTGTCTATGGAACAGTTGATGTTCTTGGAGAACAGCTCAGAGGCAGCTCTGAAGACGCTCACTTCCTTGGTGCCACCACTGCTTCAAAGCCTTTCAGATTTGGGGTCAGGACTGGGTAGCTGATGCCAGGAAACTTCTAAATCCCCTTTAAGACTTCAGTGTGGTCAGCCATCTGGGGCACCCATTTGGGGGAGACAAAGCTCGTGGCATTTATAACAGGAAGTCCTACTTCTGAAAGCATGCCTATCAGCTTGATTTTCACTGAAGTAGGTACCACATTCTTTTCATTTTATAGACCATCCTGGGGATCAACTTCTACAATTTTCACTTGCTTTGGGAACATGCCCATGGATGAAGTGCTGACAGCCGGAGGGAAGCCAGTGCTTTGGTTTTTTGAGACAGGCTCTCACTATGTATTTCAGGCTGGACTTCCACTCACTATGTGTAGCTCAGGTGGCCTTGAATGCTCAGTAATCCTCCTGTCTTGGCTTCCTGAGTGCTGGGATTACAGGAATGTGCTACTACAACTGGAAATGTTTAAATTATAAGTATCCAGAGAAAAAATGACTAATTTGTGTGTTTATTGGCAGAATCTTTTCAGTTATTGATATACAATTTTGGTGGTCCATCAATTCAGTCAGTACATTTTATTTTTTAAAAATAACCGCTCAGCGTGTGACCAAGAAGAGAAATTTAATATAAGACTTTCATGGTCCTTATTTCATTCTATCTTTGTAATATAGCTTGATAGCCAATGCCTTAAAAAGATTCTTAGAATAAAATCTGTGAGACTTTGTCAGACAAGGTAATTTCCCACTTTTTCAAATTTATCATACTAGATTGCTACTGTAGACAGGCAAGTCAAAGAGAAATTTTCTATATTGTTAAAAACATACTTTCTATACTTATTCATTTAAAAGAACAATTTAAAATCTAATCTATTTAGAATTACATATTTTAAAATTAGCTTTGAATAGCTGGCAAGATCGCTCAGCAGACTAAGTGCCTGCTTAGGCAAGCACAAGGACTGGGGTTTGATCCCCAGCACCACATGCCATGCAGGCCCAACCTCCAGGTGCACTGAGCAAGCCACCAAGACCTGGAATGGTGTCAGTCACATGTAATCCCAGCTGTAGGGAGGCTGAAAACAAGAATCCAAGCTGTGTAGTGAGACCCTGTACCAAATATTATTTATTTATTTAGCGGAACCAGGGATTGAACTCAGGCTCTTGTGCTTGCCAGGCAAGCACTTATTCTACTGAGCTATCTCCCCAGCCCCTCCAAATACACTTTTTAAAAAATTAGCCTTGAAATGCATGAAGGTTTCATTATACTCTTTCAGCAGGGTGCTCTACAGTGTATGAGCAATCAGAAGTATGATACATCTCAGGCTCATTAAGTAGTTACAAAAAATAAACATCTCATTCTTGTTGTCTTAATATATCTTTCACTGATGAGCAAAATGTCTTATGTCTTCCTGGTGTTACCTTGGTTTTTCTCTTTGAGTTCTTTATCTTTGTTAATTTGCTCATTTCCAAAATCACTGGTAGTAAATTTATCTAATGTCTTCATGGCAGAGTACAGAGTTGTAGAAATTTCTGGGAGAATATCTCTTTTATTTAGCCTTTGGTACACGGAATAGCCCTTTGTACCATGATTTATTTTGTGGTACTGTCATTGAAGTGCATTGTCATCCATTTTTCCTGTGAGAAGATCCTTTGAGAGTTACTTAATTTAGTTCCCCCCTTCTCTAGCTTCCCTTCCCATTTTATTTTTTTATCTTCCTTTCCCTTCCTCTACTGTACTTTTTTGCTCTACAATTGATGAAATGATCCTGAAATACTGAGAACACATTAAAATCTGTTCCATACATTGTAAGATATCAATCAGTATATATTGCATTTGCAAAAGCTTTCTGTGGAGCAGGAGAATTGGAGAGAAGGAGGAGGAGGAGGAAGAGGAGGAGGAGGAAGAGGAAGATGAAGAAGAAGAAGAAGAAGAAG
>NW_004524606.1:20096323-20097690 GCF_000260255.1 Octodon degus
GAAGAAGAAGAAGAAGAAGAAGAAGAAGAAGAAGAAGAAGAAGAAGAAGAAGAAGAAGAAGAAGAAGAAAGAAGCTTTCTGTGCAAAGTAATTAAGACACTTGATACCTAAAAATTTACATTTTTGCTTGCTTCATTAATTGACATGCCTGTTGCCTGGTATAGTTCAAGTATCATCTGTCTTTCCTTACAGATTAAACCCTATCACAAAAATATAAAGACGATGATCTTAAAAATATGTATTATCAACCATTTTGGGACTATGTGACCTAGAACATCTATTTCTGGTTCTATGAAATGATGGAGATAATTGTTCTTCCCTATGTCATGATTAGGTGTTTTTTGTTTGTGTAGTGCTGGTACTTCAACCTATGGCTTCACTGACAGTAAGTACATACCAGTATTGAGCTGTATCCCTGGCCCTTTAGCCATTTTTAAGTGTGCAGTTCCATTGTGTTAAGTGTGTTTACCAAATACCCAGGCAGCTGCTGAGCAGACTCAGCTGTTGGAGATGTCCCAGCTATGTGGTGAGACCCATGCCTCAGAAATGAGCACAGGCAGCCACATCCTAAAGACTGAGGTGGGAAGCAGGAGGTGGATGAGGCATAGATAGCCCTGTGTTTTGAGTTGTGGCCTTCCATCAAGGGTGCCCCTAGACTGACCCCCCCAGCCACATTACCTAGCCTGAAGTCAGTGCTCCGCCTTCATGGGAAACTGGGTTTAGGAATTATCAGGGAATTTATTTTATTTTATTTATTTTATTTTATTTTATTTATTTTATTTATTTTATTTTATTTTATTATACTTTATTTTATTTTATTATTTTATTTTATTATTTTATTTTATGGAACTGAGGATTGAACTCAGGCCTTGTGCTTGCCAGGGAAGCACTTATTCCATGGAGCGATCTTCCTGGCCTGAATGAACTTTTTTGTTGTGCACAATGATACTTCTTTTCATGTAGCCATATATATCCAATTTTTTTCTTTTGTGGATTGCATAATTTTAGCCACAGTCAGAAAGTCTTCTCACTATTAGATTATGAAGGAATGCTCTGATTTTAAATGTTAACATTAAAATTGTTCCTCATTTGAAGTATTTTCAGCTGTAGGAATGTCATTCTACTCATTTGCTTCTTTTTAAATATTTTCTGGCTTTTGGGTGTTTTTTTTTCTTTTTTTTTTTCAAAGTTTTATTGACAAACAGATAGCAATGAGACAGTTTCAAATCATATCGGAAGGACAGTTTCAACAAATAATACACTGCATATATTCTTCTTAGTAGTTAATTGCTGTACAAGATGCGGACTTGTGATCCCATTTATAAACACCATTAGAACAAATCATTCTATTCATTAAGAGAATGCAA
>NW_004524606.1:20103775-20126805 GCF_000260255.1 Octodon degus
CTGGGCTAGGACTGCTTTTGGGTGTTTCTTTTGACATGTGTTTTTGTTTGTTTTCGTAGTCTGAGAGTTTAGGTCCATCTTAGTAGGAGAGTATTTTTCTTTGGATTATAATAAATTTATATGCTTTTGAGTGAAATTCACCATCCTTGTGATGTCTTCCTATCTAGTAATATGGTGAGTCTTCATAGTAAGAGATAAGATGTTACTCTATATACCAGGCTGTCGTTGAGCTCATGATCTGCCAAGGTCTAGCTTTAGTTTCCAGGGAACAATACCCTGAGGAGAAAGGAATGTGGGTCGTAAAGAAAAACTTTTTTAATGTGTGCTTTAAAGTTCCTTTATTGAGTCATGGCAATGGCCGTGACTCATCCACTTGGCTGACACTGACAAAAGATATACAAACTGTTGTACAGGTTTCCAGGGTAAATCCTGAGGGGATTTGACTGAACTTGTCATATACAAATGTTAAATTTTTTGTTACATAGGTATTGCTTTATCTTGGTCTTAACCATCCAGCAGAAAAGTATAAAAACAAGGTATAAAAAGTAAAGCCATGTTAATATGCTGAGTTGTGAAAGGCTCAAGTTAACAACTTCTGACATTGCCAGTCATGCAGATAACCCACTATATTATAGACTACTGGACCATGTTGGATTACTCTGCTGAATTCAGAGTATATATGAATATATGAATGGCAATAGAATACCCATCTCTGACAAAAGTAAGGAAAAAAGATATAAATGAAGTGCAATTTTATAGTGAAAAAATATATATCTGTATATACAAAATAGCATAGATATACAGCTACTTTCTCTTAGTTCATTGAGAAGAAAGTTTTGAAGTAATAGTGTTTAGACAAGATCATGTCTGCATCTTGTCCTCTGAATAACTACTGCAAAGACAACAGTATATAATGTATTAATTATTGTAACTGTCCTACTAACCTGTTTTGAAACTGGCTCATTGCTACTTCTTTCTCAATAAAATTATTATTAAAAGTTTCCTTTACTAAAATAATGTTTTATTTATGTAATTATTGCATATCTTTAAGAATATTTCAAGGGAAGTAAGAGGAATTAAGTGTGTTATAGATATTTTCTTTTTCTATATATTTTTATGAGAAAGTAGTAGAGGGCTGGCGAGATAGCTCTGTGGATTAGAGCTTTAGAGTGTTCAGGGTCTCACTACTAGATCGGACTTCTAGTGATCCGCCTGTTTACAGCCTCCCAAAAATTGGGATTACAGGTGCACACCACCACACCCAGTCTCATTTGCCATTTTAGTACTCCCCTGTGGCGAGGGGCAGCATGGAAGGCTGGAGGATTGAACCCCTGGCCCCTGCACCTGCTTGCTTTAATCCACTCAGCTATTTGGCCAGTCCAAGATGTGTTATATACACATAGCAGTTCCCTATGATGAATGGAAATCCTTACATACTGAAAACACATACTAAAATTTTTTTAAAAAAATATGTTGACAAGGCCAGCCAGATAGCTCAGCAGATTAAAGCTCCTGCTTAGGCAGATGCAGGGACTGGGTTTGATCCCCAGCAAGCTATTCCAACGGTGCACCGAGATGGCAAATGAGATTGAGTATGGTGGCATGCCTGAAGTTCTGTGCATCTGGTTTCTATCATAGCCAATCCATATTTTTCTGATAGAAACCTAAAATTATGATCTTTATTAGAAGCTAAAAATGGGGAGTTCACAGGGAAAGGGTCAGTGCATTCTAATTAATTCTACATAAAGCAAGGACCTGGAAGCACATTTATGCTAGCACATTTTTAAGATCTGAGATCATGTTCCCAGATACTTAAATCCCTCTCACTCAACCCTATCTCTAAAGATATCACCACCTCCCAACACTGCTTCACCTGGGTCCAAACTTCCAAAATATGAACCTTTGGGGATGCACTGAAATTACATTCAATCTGTAGCATGCGATAAACTTGTTCTCAGTGCCTATCTAAGGAACCATGATTCTATTTTTCTCAGCAGTTGTATAATTTTATCTTCCCACCAGTAATATGCATGATTTCCCATTTCTCTATATCTTTGTCAATACTTAATGAGTTTTTAAAATACTGTATGTTCTTTTTTAGTAGACATTCTAGTGGGTATGAGATATATCTTTTCGGTTTTGATTTGTGTTACCCTAATGATTCACTAATCATGAAAACATATTGAACATGTTTTCACTTGTCATTTCTGTATCTATTATAACTCATTTTGATTTTGTGCCTAGAGTTTTACATGTAAATCATACATATGGAAATTCTGAGAACTGTAGTGTCTAACAGAAGTGAAAGTGGTCATTATACCAGTAGGTATGAGATTACCATTTTTCTGAACACAACCAAAACTTCACTGAGTGGAAGAAAGACTGGAGAACTTTTGGAGTTCTGTAGGGGAAAGTCATAAGATGAGATTGCAGTGTACTCGGGTCAGAATTGTGGAATGCATGTATGGCAAGCATCAGGTCGCAGAAAAAAAAAAAGCCATCATTAGCACCTTAAAATAAAATGTTTTTTTTTTCAAAGTAGTACTATTTTTATAAAATACGTTGGGTTTTTTGCTGAGATGCTTCTTAATCCTTCACTGCTTACTTTAAAAACAACAGGTCAACTGAGAAATTAAGTTTTGGTGAAGTAGCCAGAATATAATTTTGGCATTTCCTGTGGCTCACTAAGATATAGTTCATATAGCAATCATTCCTGGTACTTTGTTAAGTGAAATTTTAGGGGACTGTGGAGATGGCTCAGTAGAATAAGTGCTTGCCTGGCAAGTGTAAGGGCCTGAGTTCAATCCCCGGTTCTGCCAAAAAAATAAAAAGAAAAAAGAAAAAAAATTGTACTGTTTCTAAATTTTTTTTTGTATTTAAAATTGTTTTAAAAGATGTAGTTCATGAGAGCATATAATGAATTTGACTAGAAATTTATGAGATATTATTACTTTAAGCCATAAAAGGCTGAAAGTACTGGGCTAGAAGGCTGAACACTCTGTGCTGGCTTCTGAAGGAGCTGTACTGGAAAGCTGAAGAGTCTGCGAAGGAGAATCTTGGAGCCAGGAGACAATGTCTAAGGTGAAGGCAATGACTGGAGCCATAAAAGATTAGAAAGTGTGATGGTTAACTGTGTCAACTTAGGTAAGAATAACCAACTAAATTGGATCATTCTAGTTCTGGATATGGCTGAGAGGATTTACTGAGGTAGGAAGACTCACCCTAGGATGGGTTGTCACCTGAATGGTATAAAGGGGAAATGAAGGAAGACCCCCTCTGTTTCTTTGGAAGAGCTCCAGTCTTTGCCTTCACCTTGGACGTTGTCTCCTGGCTCCAAGATTCTCCTTCACAGACTCTTCGGCTTTCCAGTACAGCTCCTTCAGGCCCCAGCACAGAGTGTTCAGCCTTCTAGCCCAGGCCCTTCAGTCTTCTGCTGAAGACCTTCTGGCCTTCTCATATGAACTGGCACAGGATACTGCAGTGAGCTCCAGGTATTTGCCCAATTCTTCAGACCTCCATTGTACAAACAGACCTGGACTCTTGAATGCCTGACTCTTTGAAAGACCATTGTGGGCCGGGAAGATAGCTTAATAGAATGAGTGCTTGCCTGGCAAGCTCAAGGGCCTGAGTTCAAAATCCCCTCTTCCAAAAAAAAAAAAAAAAAAACAAAAACTAAACAAACAAATGAAAAACACCATTGCAAGCCAGTCTTGTAAATTCTTGTATATTTGTGTACCTTGTATTAAATCTGTTTTTCTAGTAAGCACTAAATGATAAAAAAAATGACTCAGTGACAAGCCATATATATGGCTGGATGGGGAGACTTGATAGTGGTTATTATTAAAAATTGATAAAGGACAGTTTCCTCCCAATTGTAACATTCACTATATTTTTAGTTGACAACAAGATTACTAATTTCTGAAATTCATTTGAAAAGTGAGAGATGAATCAAGAAAATTTGAAAACATTTCACATTCTTGGTCTGCTATATAGAATAAGAAGTGTTAGGTTAAAGAAAAAATCTGAGGGCTGGCCAGATAGCTCAGCGGATTAAGGTGCCTGCTTAGGCAGACCAAAGACCAGGGTTCAATCCCCAGTGTGCTGTGCCAGCCCTGCCACCAGGGTGCGCTGAGAATGAGACTGGGCATGGTGGTGCGCACCTGCAATCCCAGCATTTGGGAGGCTGAAAACAGGAAAATCACTACTGAGTCTGATCTGTGTAATGAGACCCTGTAGCCCCTATATTAAATACATTTTAGGGGCCACAGAGGAAAGTGATTGATGATGTAGAGTGTGTCTATGGAGAGTCACATGGAGAGAAAACATTCTCTCAGGCTTTCACAGAGAGCAAATTGGTGAAGCAATGGCTGTAACTCATCCACATGGCTGACATTGACAGAGGATCTACAAACTGCAGTAAAGGGTTTCAGGGTAAATCCTGAGGGGATTTGACTAACCTTGTCAGATACAAAAGTTACATTTCTTGCTATATAGGTCTTGCTTTATCTTGGTCTTAACCATCCAGAAGAAAAGTATAAAAACTAAGTATAAAAAGTAAAGTCATATTAATATGCTGAGCTGTAAGATGCTCAAGTCAACAACTTCTGACATTGCCAGTCCTGTGAATATCCCACTACTATTATGGACTACTGAACTATATTGGATTACTTTGCTGAATTCATGCACCTACAATATTTAAATGGCAATGGAATACCCATCTCTGACAAAACTAAACAAAAAAGGGGTACAAATGAAGGACCATTTTGTATCTGTATGTAGAAAGTAGTTGAGATAGATATACAGCTACTTTCTCTTAATTCAATGAGAAGAAAGTTTGTACTAATAGTATTTGGACAGGATATCATGTCTGCATCTTGTGCTATGAATAACTACTGCAAAGACAACAATATGCAATGTATTAATTATTGAAACTGTCCTACTAATCGGTTTTGAAACTGTCACATTGCTATATATCAATAAAATTAATTAAAAATCTGATATTTGTTATAAAATAGACTAATAGGGGCCGGGGAGATAGCTCAGTGGACTAAGCACTTGCCTGGCATGCGAAAGGACCCGAATTCAATCCCTGGTTCTACAATAAATAAATAAATAAATAAAATAGACTAATATAAAAAGATTGAGGACCTAGATTAGAGCTTTTTATACATGATTTTGGGCCTATCACTCCTTACAGAAGGGCTTCAACTATAAACAAACTCCATTGTGTAAGAATATTAGATTCTTAAATCTGACAAAGTATGATTTGTACAGTATACCTGTGAAAGTTCTCATTACACCTGTGAAATTTTCAACTTGAATGTTTGTAAATCAGGGGCTTATTATAGTTGACAATAAGTGGACTTTGAAATTAGTGCTGGAATGATTACTAATATTCAGTTTGTATCAACCCAGGCCAGGATCCTCAGCAACACACCAAGCCCCCAGCAGGGGCACACACACCAGCAGTTGTTAAGTTCGGTGTACCAGGATTGTGCTTTGGCACACAGATACACAGAGTAGAAACAGGAGGTGGGGCTGCCATTTTTATTTTATTTTTATTTTTAATCAAAATTCTCCAGGAGAATTCCAGCAACAGAAGATCAGTCCCATCACCAGCATAAATCCCACTGTAAACTTGGCTGTAGAATACAATGCATTTTGCCATCTTTATTTTTCTGTTTATTTGATTGGTTTTCTTCTTTCTTGCTTGCTTTTTTTTTTTTTTTTTTTTTTTTGTATTTTAGGGAAGGGTCTACAGGGTGTTCAGGGTTTCACTACTAAATCAGACTTGTAGTGATCTGCCTGTTTACAGCCTTTCAAGAGCTAGGATTACAGGCATGCACCACCATGCCCAGTTTCAATTGCTGACTCAGTGTGCCCTGGGGGCAGGGCCAGCATGGCAGGCCCAGGGATCAAACCTCTGGCCCCTGCACCTGCGTGCAGGCACTTTGATCTGCTGAGCTATTTGGCCAGCCCTGGTTTTCCCTTTTCTGTCTGGTTGGTTTTTGTTTGTTTGTTTTTGTTTTTATTAGCTTCGTGTTTTATTATGTTTATTTTTGTTTTCTCCTTCCTAACTTAGATTTATTGCCATTCTTTTAGTTTTCTTCTACTTATCTTCTTATTCCTTTCATCAACTATCTAGCTTAATTTTACAACACTTTCAGGTGAATGAACACTGTTTCTTCTCCTGGTTCACTTCATACTCTCATTTCTCTTCCATTTTTCCCTCTTGTGTCCTCCAGTTTCCTACAACTTGGGTGATCATCCTTGTCTTCCACCCTTGCTTCTACTATATAGGACCTCATTCATCTATCTGTCCCTCTGTCCCTCTCAATATCCCCTCCTCACAACAGGTCAAAAATCACCCCAGTAAGGGGAAAATCATTGCATACAAGTTCCTGGTGTATGCTGGATTCTGTTTTATATCTCTAATTTAGTCCAGTGATTACAGTTATTAGGCTAATAGTTACCACAGTCTGTTGGTTGTGCTTGAGACTACAGCTCACTTTCCTATTTTTGTACATGTTATAATCAGTTTTTGTCTCCTGTGTGACACTGTGATTGTAAGAGGTCATTGCCATCACTGTAGTCAGTACAAAAGGACTAGATGCTGGATCAAATAGAAACTTCTCATTCTTAATATATTGGGAAGGTAGGTTTTGAGGATAGGCATTAAGGTGACCAAGAACCATCTACATCTAAAAGACATCCTTAGGAATAGACATTTCCAGGGAAGCCTTGATATCAAGGATAAAGCTATCTAACATAAAATATATGCAAGCATCAACACAGAAAACAAAATAAAATAAAAAATAGAAAATGACAAGACAAAGAAGCAAAATTCAACCCCAAATGCCCAGCCCATTCAGGACAAATCCAGAGCACAACGAGATAGAAGAAATCAGAAGCCAACCACTGGAACTTTTTGAAATGAGAGCAACAAAAGTGAAAAAACAAATGGAAGAAGCTATAGAAAAAAATAATACCATATCGAAGGTACAATAAGAAATGATGATCAAAATGACATTAAAGCAGATGCACATAACAAAAAATTAGAGGAGTATAGGCAAACAACGGAAACCATGAATGCCCTATATAGACAAGAAATGGAATCCATGAAACAATCCAAACAGAAATGCAGGAGATTCAAAACTCCATTGTAAGTAGACAAAACAGTGAATGAAGGTGAGGATAGAATATGAGATTGAGAAAGCATTATTGCAAATAGTGACCATGAAAAGAAAGATATCTTAAAAATAGCAAGAGACCATGAAAAATCAATACAATGGCTACAAGATGAAGTGAAGTACTGGGAAAGACTCACAGGTCCTGGCTGCAAACAAAGACACACAGATGCTGAATGAAAGCAAATTATCTCCTACTGGGAAAGATACACTGACACTATTTGTAAGCAAAGTGAGGGCTAGAGCAAAAGAGCTGCTTTTAGGTTACTTTTGGTTAACAAAACAAAACCATATCATGTATGCCTAAGATTTATGTTTAAGTTATGTGTGACATGTAGCTTCTAGGCACCTGGGGACAAGGACATGAAAACAGGATGTCATTGGGGAATTCCAAGTGTTCTTGGTTACTCACTCTGCTGTTGCAGTCCTGTTTTCCTATCTCTTGTCTCACATGCCCTGCAGGTCATTCTGCACGTCTTTATTTTAACTCCTTCTAGACCAAATCTTGTGTCTCTGAAGTGTTGAGATTCCCTGATGTTTAAAGGAATATTTGTTAAGATAGCTTGAGTTTTCTTATAGGATCTTTTTAAAGCTTTCCTTAGTAGTTTCAAATCCGCATGTTCTAGGCTTCTAGAAGTACGTTATACTGAAAACTTGATGGCAGGAGCTGCCCAGGCTTGTTTTCCAAAGAAAAGTACTGTTTCGAGAACCTGTACTGTAACAACATGTAACTCAGTTGTGCTCCAAATTTTCTGATCAGGAAGATTATGGAGCCACAGAGGAATGTGTTTGATGATGTATAGTGTGCGTGAGGAGAGTAACATGGAGAGAAAAAACATTTTCAGGTATTCACAGAGAGCAAATTGGTCAAGCAATGGCCGTGACTCATCCTCATGTTTGACACTGACAAAAGGATGTACAAAGGGCAGTACAGGGCTACAGGATAAATCCTGAGAGTACCTGGCTGACCTTATCAGATACAAAAGTTACATTTCTTGGTATATAGGTCTTGCTATATCTTGGTCCTAACCATCCAGCAGAAAAGTATAAAAACGAGGTATATAAAGTAAAGCCATATTAATACGATGAGCTGTAAAAGGCTCAAGTCAATAACTTCTGAGGATAACCCACTAATATTATAGACTGCTAGACAGTGTTAGATTGTTTAGTTGAATTCAAACACCTATAGTATTTAGATGCCAATAGAATATTCACCTCTGACAGACAATAAAGAACAAAGGATACAAAGGAAAGATCATTTTGTATTTATATATACAAAATAGGATAAATTTACAGCTACTTTCACTTAATTCAATGAGAAGAAAGAGGTGTACTAACAGTGTTTGGACAGAATATCTTGTCTGCTTCTTGTACTATGGATAACCACTAAGAAGATAACAATGTACAATGTATTGATTATCAAAAATGTCCTATTAATCAGCTATGAAACTGTCCCATTCATATTTACTTCTCAATAAGAAAAAAAAAATACTGTTTCAAGGGAGAAACAACTTCCTAGTGATACTGTAGCACTATTTCAAAAATCATTTGGAACAAGGCCTGTGAATGGAAGTGAGTGCTCAGGTCACATTTTTTTTTTTTTTTTTGGTGGAACTGGGGCTTGAATTTAGGCCTTTGCACTTGCCAGGGAAGTGCTTATTCCACTGAGCCATCTCCCCACCCCTCCCCAGGTCACATTCTGCTAAGAGGTAATAAATGTAGCTGAGTTTTAAAAAAATTAGCTCCTTATCCTAACGGTGAAGAACAACATAAAGTTGATTGGAGCTGGAGAGAGTGCAAAAGCCATTTAAAAATATCTTCACAAAAATAATGGTTGAAAAATTCGCAAACATGGATAAAGAATTTGACATGCAAGTAAATGAAGCATATACATACACAACTTCACCTTGCTTTTTTTTTTGTGTGTGTGGAACCAGGGATTGAACTTAGGCCTTTGTGCTTGCCAGGCAAGAGCTTATTCTACTGAGCCATCTCCCAGCCCACAACTTTAAATAGCCATAACAAATAAGATCTATACCAAGGAATATGATAATCACGATTTTACAAATTCAGCACAAGAACAGAATATTAAAAGCAGCTAGAGAAAACAAAACAAAAGAAAAAAAATAAATAAAGGAAAGCCCATCAGAATCACACTAAATGTCTCAACAAAAGCATTCAAGTCAAAGAGAGTGAAAGGGAAAAGGGGCTTTATTATAAAGGAAAAGGGACTTCATTATCTTAGAGGACACGGAGAGAATTTGGGAAGATAAGGAATTCTCTCAAGGAAACTATCTTCAGCCCAGATTGATGTACCTTGCAAAACTATCTTTCAAAATCAATGGAGAAATAAGATACTTCCTTGACAAAGAACAGCTGAACAAATTCAGGATGACCAAAGAAACTCTTCAGAGTGCTCTGAAGGATAATTATAAAGAGACAAAAAAGACCATAAAATGGCCAGCCAAATAGCTCAGCGGATTAAAGTGCCTGCAAGCAGGCGCAGGGGCCCCCTGGGAAGCCTATCAGGTGTGGTGATGAAGATGAAATTGCAGAGGACCATAATCATCCGGCAACACTATTTCCACAGCATTCCCAAATATAATTGCTTTGGGAAGCACCACAAGAACATGTTAGTGCACCTGTTGTCTCTTTGATCCCTGGGTCTGCCGTGCTGGCCCCACCCCTGCGGCACGTTGAGACAGTGATTGAGACTGGGTGTGGTGGCACACACCTGTAATCCCAGGTCTTGGGAGGCTGTAAACAGGCAGATTGCTACGAGTCTGATCTAGTAGTGAGACCTGAACACCCTGTAGACCCTTCCCTAAAATAGAAAAAAAAAAGACCACAAAAGCAACTACATAAACACATGGAAATTAAACAACACCCTACACTCTCTGTGGGTCACAGAGGAAATTAAAGAAATTGAATGGTGTCTGTAATTAAACAATAATGATGATATAACATACCAGAACTTATGGGATGTGATGAAAGCAATCCTATGGGAGATATTTATAGTGATTTATTCTCACATTAAGATAACAGAACTAGTTCAAATAACCTAATGTTCAACTTCAAACTTCTAGAGAAAGAAAAACAAATCAATCAAAGGGATGGTTTTTAAAAGATTAAATAAAATTAATAAATTCTTAGACCACCTCATCCAAAAAGAGGAGAAACTTCCTGCCTAGCCCCTGCCTATCACTGTCTCTTTTTTTTAGCTCGCTGGAAAGATGGCAGACATTCAGACAGTGTGACTAACAGAAACAGCCAACCATCTTCCAAAATAAGAGGAGGGTACTGCTGGGAGAAACAGGCAGAGAAGCTCCCTCAGTACTACCAGAAACTGGTCTGGGCTTCAAGACTCCCCAAAAGGCCATAGAGGGCACCTATATTGATAAGAAATGCCTCTCTACTGGTAACATCTCCATTTGAGGGCAGATCCTATCAGGTGTGGTGATGAAGATGAAATTGCAGAGGACCATAATCATCTGGCAACACTATCTCCACAGCATCCCCAAATATACTTGCTTTGGGAAGCACCACAAGAACATGTTGGTGCACCTGTTGTCTCCTCCCCACACCCCCCACTTCATGATGTCATGATTGGCGACATCATCATGGTGGGTGAGTGCAAACCCCTGAGGAAACAGCACACTGCAATGTGCTTAAAGTCACCAAAGCCACTGGCACCAACTTCTAATATCACCTGGCCCCCTTCCAAAGGGAATAAAGTTATTCTGAAGCTCAAAAGGAAAAAGAGAAAGAAGCATCAAATTCAAGCAATTAGGAATTAAAAGGGGTAAATTACAATGATTCCTACAGAAGTCCAGAAAATCATCAATACCTTCTTTAAGAAACTGTACTCTAATAAGGTGGATAACACAGAAGAAATGGACAGATTCCTAGACATATGAATAGCCAAAACTTAATCAAGAAGATATAAAAATTCTAAATAATCTAATATCACTCAATCAAATTGAAAATATAATTAAAATCTTACCAACACAGAAAAGCTCATGTCTTGATGGACTCACTGTTGAAATTTATAAGGAACTTAGAGAAGAACTAATGCCAATAATGCTTAAACTCTTTTAGGAAATTAAAAAAGAAGCAGTACTTCCAAACTTATTCGTGAAAGCAAGTATTACTGTGATTCTAAAACCAGAGAAGAATGAAAAAAAAGGAAAACTATAGGCTAATCCCCATAATGGACTTACATACAAAAATCAATAAAATACTGGAAAACAATTCAACAAATCATCAAGAAGATTATACATCACGACCAAGTAGGATTTATTCCAGGGGTACAGGGATGGTTTGATACACAAAAATCAATAAATGTAATACACAATATTAACAGAGTCAAAACAAAAATCACATAATCATTTTAATAGATGCAGAACTTGACAAAGCCCAACACTCATTCATGATTAAAAAAAAAACCTATATAAAACTGAAATACAGGACCTTTATCTGAATATGATTAAAGACTTCTATGACAAACCAACAGCTGTATCATATTACATGGTTAAAAACTGAAAGCTTTCACTCTAAAGTCAGGAACAAAACAAGAATGTCCACTACCAATAATCCTATTCAACATAGTTCTGGAAACATTAGCCAGAGCAATTAGATAAGAGAAAAAAAATGAAAGGAATAAGGATACAAAAGCAAGAAGTTAAATTATCATTATCTGCAGATGATGCTATTCTACATAGAAGACCTCTCCAAACACCAAAAGCCTTCTAGGTGTAATAATAAAATTCAGAAGAAATGGACAATAGAATGACAATTGCATAAAAGTCAACAATGGCTGGGCATGGTGGCACACACCTATAATCCTAGCATTTGGGAGGCAGAGGCAGGAGTACCATTGCAAGTTTGAGACCAGTCTGGGTTACAAAGTGAGCTTAAGGCTCTGCACAGCAAGAGCCTGTCTCAAAAAGACAAAACAAAATGGAAACACTCAAAAGTCAATAGCATGCTGTAAACAAACAGCAAACTCACAGTGAGAAAAATTAGGGAAATCTCACACTTCAAAATAGCATCTGCCAAATGAAATACTTAGATATCAATCTAACAAAAGAAGGAAAAGCTCTGTACATGAAGAGTACAGTATTATGTAAAAGGAGATCAAAGAGGATAGCAGCAATTGTAGAGCCGACATAATGAAAATGGCCATCCTCCCAATATTGTTATATAAATTTAATGCAATCCCCATCAAAAATACCACTAGCATACCTCACAGAATTAGAGTAAATATTGCTAAATTTAATTTGCAACCAGATAGATCTAGAATAGCAAAATTCTGGGCAATAAAGGCAAGGCATAGAGATTACAATCCCTCACTTGTACTACAAAATTACTGTGATAAAATCAGCATGGTGTTGATAGAAAAACAGATCTAAAACAAACAAACAAAAAGAAAGAAAACAGATCTGAGGATTAGTGCAACAAAACTGAAGATGCAGACAGAACTCCAAACACACTCAGCTACCTTAAAAAGCCAAACACATTCACTGGAAGAAAGACAAATAGTACTGGAAAAACTGGCTTTCCACATTCTGAAGACTAAAATTATATCCATGCTTATCACCACACACTAAGCTAAAGTCAAAATGGACCAAATATTTAAATATTAAAACAGAAACATTAAATATACTGGAAAAGAAAATAGGTACAAAAAGAAAACAAAATAGGTAGACATCTTCAAGACATAGCATAGGCAATTTGTGAACAAAACCCAGACAGCATGGGAAATACCTCAAAGCATCAAAACCTGAGATTTTGTCTTTTATCATCATCATCATCATTATTATTATTAATTTTAATGAGAAAAAAGATAAAATAGAAATGAAGCCATTTCAAAACAGGTTACTAGGACAGTTATAGTAATTAATACATTGCATATTGCTGTCTTTGTAGTAATTATTCAGAGGACAAGATGCAGACATGATATCTTGTCTAAATGATATTAGTACAAACCTTTCTTCTGAATGAACTAAGAGAAAGTAGCTGTATATCTATCCCAACTTTGTGTACACACACATATATATTTTTTTCACAACAAAACTGTTCTTTATTTGTACTTTTGCAAAGTTAATAACATGTGACACAAGGTTGCCTAGCAACTAATAGCAGACCTTAACCAGACAGGATGTTTATCTCAGGACTGTTTGTGCTTATTTGATTTAGATGCTGAGGCCTAGTCCCACCTACACACATTTGATCAATATTCTAGCTTCCATGGCTCCCAACATATCTCCCATTTTTGTTTTGTTTTGTTAGAGATGGGTGTTCCATTGCTGTTAGAGAAGCTGTATTTTGGGAAGTCTTTAAAGGAACTTTTCATACTTGAAGCCAGTCCAAAGATTGTAGGTACTTGAATTCAGCAGAATAGCCCAATATAGTCCAATAGTCAATAAAGTAGTGAGTTATCAGCACAACTGGTAATTGTCAGAAATTGTTGACTTGAATGTTTTATAGCTCAGCATATTAATATGGCAATTACTTTTTGTGCCTCATGGTTACAATTTTCTACTGGATGGTTAAGACCAAGTTAAAGCAAAACCTATATGACTAAAAAATGTAACTTTTGCTGTCTGTGATAAGGTGAGTCAAATCCCCTCAGGATTTACCTTGAAACCATGTACAGCAGTTGAGCTTAACATCACTATCTGTCTGAATATCAAATGCCTTAGACATAAACATAACATGGAACTGCTACTTTTCTTTTTTTTAGATTAGGCTTATTTTGCACCTTTAGTCATAAGGGAGTCAGAGAAAGGTTGATAGAAGCCAGATTTTGTAAGAGCAAAGAAAGAAAAAGCCTTCCAAATGGTACTCTTTAGGTTACTGTATAAAGATTTTGGCAGGAGCAACAGATACACCTGAATTTAGAGGTTGAGGAAAAGATACTCATCCAATAAGACCCATCCAATAACAGAGGCTGACTACTTTTTTTTTCTTGGTCAGTAATGTATAAAACAGTAGAGATAAAAAGAGATGACATTGTTTATTCTGGGATCTCTATCATATCCCTGTGTAGAGTGAGAGTTGCAATGGACGGTCCTTCTTCTGTAGCGTTTTGAAGAAAAAAGATTGGTTTTTAAGGTTCTTTTGTTTAATATATGTAATTCTTTTATTTTTAACTGTCAGACTATTTGCCATTTCTTTTTTTCAAAGTTTTATTGATAAACAGATAGCAATGAGACAGTTTCAAATCAAATCGGAAGTACAGTTTCAACAAATAATACACTACATATATTCTTCTTAGTGGTTAATTGCTGTACGCCATTTGTTATTTCTGACATCATCTGCTTTCAGCAGTCCAGAATCTGCTTGTACAGAATCCAAATAAGCAAACAATAATTTTATTCTTGGTAAAACTTCAAGGCAGTTCCTTCACTTGATGTATAGGTTTTGGAGAACTCTTTTTCAATAACTGTGCCTTACCTATTTTTATGTTTATGACTAGTTTTAAGATGGAATGAGCTTTCTTTCTTTCTTTCTTTCTTTCTTTCTTTCTTTCTTTCTTTCTTTCTTTCTTTCTTTCTTTCTTCTTTCTTTCTTTCTTTTGTGCGGAGTTTTACTACACAGCCCAGACTTATGGTGATCCTCCTGATTTCTGCCTCCCAAGTGCTGGGATTACAGGCATGCACCACCACGCCCCAACTCCATCGCCGGCTCAGTGCACCCAGTTGCAAGGCTGGCACCATGCAGAGCCAGGGATTGGAATGAGGTTTCTGAAGAGCTCAAAAATATGGAATGCTTCACAAATTTGCATGTCATTCTTGCACAGGAGCCATGCTAATCTTCTCTGTATTGTTCCAATTTTAGTATATGTGTTGCCAAAGTGAGCACACTGCTATTTTTCAATAACCATGGATATTCTAAAATTTAAATCCCTATGCAATGTTAAAAAAGCAATTACACGTTTTTACACAGAAATTTAGAACCAAACCATATACAACATTGTAGTTGGGCAATCCTATGATTTTTTTTCTTGTATCTTGTTTTATTACCTTTTTTAAAACAAACATTTACTTGAATTTATTTATTTATTTATTTATTTATTTATTTATTTAGTGCAGAGTCTACAAGGTCTTCAGGGCCTCACTACACAGGTCAGACTTGTAGTGATCAAACCTCCAATTCCTGTGTCTGCCTAAGCAGGCACTTTAATCCACTGAGCTATCTGGCCAGCCCTAATATGTACTTTAAAGAGAGTATAGCAATGCTAATTGATATGACATTACAAGTAGTATGCATTTAGAAGACCAAAATGACAGGTACTTCAAGCATGGTTTTAGTATTACACATTGCTGTCTTCAGTGTAGTTGCTTAGTTCACAGATATCAGCATGTAGGGTGAGAATTCTACCCATTACCTGCTATTTTCAAAAACCTGATGGAAATGCTTAGGACCATTGCCTTAACCATCTTGTTTCTACAAATGTATTGTTTTGCACCTATCCTATTTTCTAAATTTTCTCCTTTTGCTCTCTTCATTGTTTAATCTTTAAGTTCTCACTTTCCATTTAACTGTGTTATACCTTTCAATTTTTCTTTTTTCTTTTGAGTTCTTACACTGGGGAGATGATACAATACTTACACATATGGGTCTGGTTTATTTTGCACATAAGTTTAGCTTCAAATTGCATCCACTTACCTACGAAGGCTTCAAGTTTATTTCTCTTTATAGTTGAGTAAAACTCCATTGCATAAAAACACCATATCTTTTTCATCCATTTGTCAGGATACGAGCATTTTGGTTGCTTCCAAGATTTGGCTATCACATACTGTGCTGCTATAAACATAGGCACACATATATCACTATGATATGATGTTTTCAGGTCTTTTTGGAAAATTCTCAGAAGGGAGATAGCTGGATTGAATGAGATTTCCAGTCCTAGTTTTTTGAGGAGTCTCCATACTGATTTCCATAATGGTTGCAACAGTCTATATTCCCACCAGCAGTGGAGAAGGGTTCCTTTTCCCCTGCAACCTCTCCAGCATTTGTTGTTGGTTGATTTCTTTATGATAGCCATTCTTTCTGGGATGATATGGTATCTCAGTGTTGTTTTAATTTGAATTTCCTGGATGGCTAGTGATGTAGAGCATTGTTTCATGTATTTATTTGCCTCTTGTATTTCTTCCTCTGAGAAGTGTGTACTCATCTCAATGCCAAGTTTTTGATTTGGTCCTTAAATTTTCAGGCCCTAATGTTTTTTTAGTTCTTTATAAATTCTAGATAGAAGACCTTTGTCTGGGTGCTTATTAGTTAAGATTTTTTCCAAATTTGTGGGTTGTCTTTTCACTCTGTTAGTAGTTTCCTTAAATGTGTAGAAACATCTCAGTAAGAGGATGTCCCAGTTATTAATTCTTTAAAGCATTTCCTGTGCAGTTTGATTTTTGTTCATGAAATGTTTGCCTACCCCTATATCTTCGAGATTTCCATCTATTTCTCTTCCAGGAGATTTAGTATTTCTGTTTCAATGGTTAGATCTTTAATCCATTTTGAATTTAGTTTAGTACATGGTGATAGACCCAGGTCAAGTTTTAGTTTGCAACATGTAAAGAGCCAGTTTTTCCAGCACCATTTGTTATAGATGCTATCTTTCTTCCAGTGAACATGTTTGATCTATTTGTAGAAGATAAGATGGCTTAATGTTTTTGTAGTTATAGCTGCATCCACAAATCTATTCCATTGATCCTTGGGTCTATTTTTTTTTTTTTGCCAATACCATGCTGAGTTTTATCACAGTAGCTTTGTAGTACAATTTCAAATCAGGAATTGTAATGCCTCCTGCCTTGCCTTTGTTGCCCAGGATTACCTTTGCTATTCTAGTTTTTTTTTTCTCATTCCAAATAAATTTTAGGAATGATTTCTCTAGGTTTGGGAAGTATGTTCATAATATTTTGATAGGGATTGCATTAAATCTCTATAACAATTTTGGGAGTATGGCCATCTTCATACTGTTGGTTCTTCCTATCCAGGAGCAAGGCATATATTTCCATTTCCTGAAATTCTCTACAATCTTTTTTTTCCAGAGTATTCTGATTTTCATTGAATAGATCTTTTACTTCTTTAGTTAGATTAATTCCTAAGTATTTCATTTTCCATATTTCAATTGTAAAAGGTATTGTTTCTCTAATTTCTCTCTCAGTGTGTTTATTATGTATGTAGAGGAATGCTATTGACTTTGAATATTGACTTTGTATCCTGCTATGCTACTGAATTTCTATATTAATTCTAGTAGCTTCTTGTTGAAGTTTTTTGGTCTTCCAAGTACAGTATCATATCATCTGCAAATAATGACAGTTTAACTTTTTCTTTACCTGTTCTTATTCCTTTTATTTCTCTCTCTTGTCTAATGGCTCTAGCTGATGATTGCAGAACTATATTGAATAGGTGTGGTGACAGAGGACATCCTTGTCTTGTATCTGATCTGAGAGTAAAATATTTCAGGTTTTCTCCACTTAGAATTATAGTAGCATTTGGATTGTCATAGATGGCTTTTATCATCATTTTGTATTGAGGTAGAGGCCATCTATTCAATTTTCAGTAGGACTTTGAATATGAATAAGTGTTAGACTTTGTCAAAAGCCTTTTCTGCATCAATTTAGATAATCATGGATTTTTCAATTTGGCTCTATTGATATAGTGTATTACATTTATAGACTTGCATATGTTGAACCATCCTTGCATCCCTGGGATGAATCCTACTGCGTCATGGTATGTAATATTCTTAATTTGCTGTACTCTATTTGCTAGAATTTTATTGAGTATTTTTGCATCTATGTTCATGTGAGAGATTGGCCTATAGTTCTCTTTTTTACTTGAGTCTTTCTCTGGTTTTGGTATCAGTATGATACTTTCCTCCAGGAATGATTTTGGGAGAATTATTTCCTTTTCAATTTCATTGAAGAGTTTGAGGAGTATTGGGTTATATCTTCTGTAAATTTCTTGTAGAATTCAGCTGTGAATCCATCAGGACATGGGATTTCCTTTGTCAGTGAGTTTTTTTTTTTCCTGAGTATGTTTTTGTGTGTGTATGATTATTTTTATTACATTTTGAATTTCGTTGGTTGATATTGGGTTATTGAGAGTTCTTATATCCTCTTGATTCAGTTTTGGTAATTTGTACCTCTCTGGAAATCTGTTCATTTCTTCTGTGTCTTCAATTCTGTGAAAGTAAAGATTTTCAAAGTAGCTATTGGTGATCCTCTGAATTTTCCACTGGGTCTGTAGTAATTTTACTCTTTTCATTCCTTATTGCTTGTGTTTGAATTTTTTCTTTCCTCTGTTTGATGTGGTTAGCTAGGGGCTTATGAATTTTATTTAATCTTTCAAAGAACCAGCTTTTTGATTCATTAATTCTTTTTATTATTTTCTTTGTATCAATTGTATTAAGTTCTGCTCTAATCTTTATAATTCCCTCCATTCTTTGGGCTTTGGGCTTGGTTTGCTCTTCTTTTTCTAGATGACTGAGCTGCAGCATTAAGGCATTTATTTGTGCCATTTTTGTTTTCCTAAAGTGTGAGTTTAAAGCTGCAAATTTCCCTCTAAGAAATGCTTTCACTGCATCCCACAAATTCTGATAAGTTGTGCTTGAATATTCATTAAATTTTATATATTGTTTAATTTCTTGTTTAATTTCATCTGTAACTCATTTGTTGCTGAGGAGGGTGTTGTTTAATCTCCATGTGTACATGGGATTTTTGTGGTTTCTTTTGTCATTTATTTCCAGTTTCATTGCACGGTGGTCAGATAATATGCATGGGATAATTTCTGTTTTCTTGCATATACTTAAGCATGACCTATGGACTAGTATATGTTCTGTTTTAGAAAATGACCCATGTGCAGCTGAAAAAAATGTGTATTCATCTGTGGTTGGGTAGAACACTCTGTATATGTCCACTAAGTCCATTTGTTCTAAGTTCTGGTTCAGTTGAGCTACTTCTTTACTAATTTTTTGTCTGCTTGACCTATCTTTTTGAGATAAGGGGGTATTAAGGTCTCCTATTAAGATTGGATATTAGATTTTTCATGTCCATTAAGATTTGTCTTTCACAGTTGTGTGCTCCCGTGTTTGGTGTGTACATATTTTTGAGTGTTACCTCTTCCTCTTGAATTTTTCTCCTAACCAGTATATAGTGCCCTTCTTTATTTCATTTGACCATTCTTGGTTTGAGGTTGAGACTGTCTGAGAACAGGATTGCTAACCCTACTTTTTTCTGAGGTGCTGGGGTATGTAGAATTTTTTTCCATCCATTGACTTTCAGCCTATGAATTTCTTTATGAGTTAAGTGTGTTTCTTTTATACAGTACATTGTTGCATTCTGCTTCCTCATTGACTCTGTCATTCTTTTTCTTTTAATTGGTGAATTGAGTCCATTTACATAAATAGTTATAATTGAGATATATTGACTTATGTTTGACACGTTATTTTCCTGCTGTTGGTTACCCATTTTTCTCCTGTGTTTAAATGTTTTCTCATTTGCTGGGTTCTTTCCATTCTCATTCATGGAGTTTTGGTCATTTTGATCCCTCTCTAGAATATCTTTTAGTAGTCTGTGTAGAATTGGCTTTGTTGTCCTGAAATTCTTTAGTTGTTCTTTGTCATGGAAATATTGCACTTCCCCATTAAACTTGAAAGAGAGTTTTACAGGATATAGCAGACTGGGTTCAAATTTGTTTTCTTGCAAGACTTGAAATATATTGTTCCATGCTGTTCTTGAGTTGATGATTTGTGAAGAGAAGTCTGCTGTTATTCTGATGGGTTTTTCTTTAAATGTGCTTTGGCTTTTAGTATACTGTCCTTGTGCTGAATTTCTGGGATCTTGACTATTATATGTCTGGGTGTGTTTTTAATTGGGTTGATGTTATTTGGAGTTCTATGTGCTTCAGTTAACTGAATGTCAGATTGTTTCCCCACATTTGTGAAATTTTCTGCTATTCTTCCCCTGTTTTTTTGTATTATTTTTATTGATACCTTCTTTCTCATTGATGCCTGTTAGCCTTATGTTATTCATCTTTTCATCATCTTGCAGATGTTGAATTATTTTTTCCTGTATCCTAGTCATTTTTTAAAAATTTTTTTAAAAAATTAATTTATTTTATTTATTTATTTATTTGTGTGTGTGTGGCCAGCTCAGCCCACCTGGGGGCGGGGCTTATCCTAGTCATCTTAAAGAGATGTTTTCTAACCTTTTCACTAGATACTTGGTGTCTTCAAGGTCTGATCGTCTATCTTCACTTTCATTCATGTGGCTTTGACAGCTTGTGATTGAGATTTTAATTTCTTGTATATCTCTTTGAATCTGCTTCATGCGTTCTATTTCTTTCCTACATTTCTCATTCAAGGATTCCATAATTTCTCTTTTCCTCTATTTTTTTTTTATCAGTGTCTTCTTCAGAAGCATTTAGTAAGTCTTTCATTTTAGTTGTCATTTCTTTTTTTTTACTTCAGAGATTATTTCTTTCTTTTTTTTTTTTTATGTGTGTCTGTGTGTGGCCAGCTCCGCCCACCAGGGGGCGGGGTGGCTGGCATATGGTGCTGGGGATTGAACTGCGGTCCCTGTGCTTTGCTAAGCTTGTTCTAAGTAGGTGCTTTAGACCACTGAGCCATCTCACCAGCCCCAAGAGATTATTTCTGATCTGATATTCTCTATACCTTTCTGCAGTTGTTTCTTTACTTGATATGCTTTTATTTCAGAGATTTCAGGAGTATGGCTTCCAATTTCTTCAATGCTAGTGTCTCCTGCATTTGTTCTGGGTGTCTCAGGACCTGAGAATGCATTTTGCTCCTTCTCTTTATCATTTTGAATAACACTATCCTCTGACTTTTGCTATAGAGCTTTTGTGTGGTAGTTACCTTAGCACCTATCAATATTATTATGCAAGGGAGATTATGTAGTTAAGGCAGTTGCAGTTTTGTATTTACAGTACTTCAATTTGCAACACTAGTGATGGGTAGTGAGATTTAGCAATTGTCAAGGTTTTGTAATTAATGGGTTTGTATTTTAGACCATGAGGGCCGGCATTATGACTGTATAGATAAGCAAATATAGAATTTATTATTTGTGTTTAAATTAGTTCCCCTAAAATCTGTCTGATCACCTTCCCTTGATGTACCTGTCATCTTCCGGGCAGATTTTCACCCTGGTTATCTGTTGCCCCCTCTCTTGATTGAGAGAGAGAGAGAGAGAGAGAGAGAGAGAGAGAGAGAAATGCTGTCATAAATCTGAGTGTAGCAGTGTGTGTTAGCTTACCAGGTCTGGATCTTCCAAGTTCAAACTCAACCTGCTATTTGTATTATGTCAGGAGAGGCTACTTATTTGGCCTAAACCCAGTAAAGAAAAAGTCAAGCCACTTGCTCAAACTGTCCTTTGACTCATGCACTTCCCTTGACAGGGCAATAGGAAAGAGTGGAGATGCAATTTTCAGAAGCCTTGATGAAGTCTTTATTTAAACACTATCGACAATGCAAAACATTTTGAGGATCTGATTTGTTTCCCACCTGCCAGTTCCCCACAGCTTGTCTGAGGGATAGAAGAATATACTTAGAAAAATAAAAGAATTAAACACACACACACACACACACACACACACACACACACACACAGAAAAACCCTCAACCTGCTGGGCCTGGCTTGGGTCTGGCTGCTGTGCTTGGCTTCTTCCGCTGCAGTATGTGAAAGTGAGCCCGCTGTGCCCCACTGGCTAGCTGTTCTGTTCCTGCAGCTTTGTGTAGTGACAGTATTGTAGCCAATGAGGTTTATCCAAGGTGCAACTATTGCTAATTGTTCTGCTCCTGGATTAGCTGACTGGATCTCACCCCTAGCCTCTATGATGGGAGTTCCACTGCAAGGTTCCACACCAGGCCTGACCACTGACTGGAGGAGGGAGGCAGGAGGCTCTAGTGGGGCATGAGGCCTGGCTACTGATTGGAGGCTTGAGGTGGGAGTGAGATTTCATTTTAGTAAAAAGATTTTGAGCTGCAAAAAAATCACTAACAGAGTGAATATGCACCCCACAGAGTGAGAAAAATTATTTCCCATTGTCCCTCAAAGTTGTTCTATCTAGAATATATATAAAGTATTGAAAAAAATCAAAGCACTGAAGCATAGGGACCAGAGTTTGATCCCCAGCACCACATCCTATGCCCCTTCTCCCTGGGGCACACTAAACCAGTCACTGAGACTGGGCATGGTGGTGCACACTTGTAATTCCACAGTATGAGAGGCTAAAAATTGGAGAATTACTATAAGTCCAAGCTGCATAGGGATACCTTCTACCAAATACATAAATTTTAAAAAAGAAAAAATATTCAATATTACTGGTCACTCAAGAGATGTAAATTAAGACAACTGTGCGATTCCATCACACTCCTAAAAGAATTGCTATCATCTAGAAATTAACCAATAACAAATACTGAAGTATCTGTTGGGAAAAGGGAACCCTTCTCCACTGTTTGTGGGAGTGTAGGTTGGTGCAACCATTTTGGCAATCAGTATGGATATTCTTCTAAAAACTAGGTCTAAAGGTACCATTTGACCCAGCAACTCATTTTCTGGTGTCTTCCCAGAAGAATGCGAAACTTCACACCACAGTAATATGTGTGTACCTATGTCTATACTTGCACACTTGGTAATAGTTAAATGTTGGAAACAACCTAAATGCTTGTCATCTGCAGAATGAATAAAAGGATGTGGTATTTTTATTCAGTCATAAAGAAAGATAAACGTGGGAGAGCGGACCCCAGAGAGCCCTGAGCAGTCCCACCGCCGCCGCTGGCCTAGTTACCATCACACACCGGGAGGAGCCGCAGCTGCC
>NW_004524606.1:20128140-20132071 GCF_000260255.1 Octodon degus
TTTTAAAAAAGCCTGGTTTTTCTCAATACACCTTTAAAGGTTTTTAAATTGTTTCATATCTGGTCAAGTTGAGATTTTTAAGAACTTCATTTTTAATTTGTAATAAAAGTTTACAACTTGATTTTTTCAAAAAAGTCAACAAACTGCAAGCACCTGTTAATAAAGGTCTTAAATAATAAAAAAAAAAGAAAGAAAGATAAACGTGAGACTTTTATAGGTCAATGGATCCAACTTGAGACCATATTCATAAGTGAAATAAAGCAGACTCATGTATAAATATTGTATTGTCTCCATGCTGTCTGATGCCAAAGAGTTAATAAGGTCCAAAATGTATAACAGGTACTGTGATATGGGAAAAAGTGTTCAACAGTAAAGAGAAACTGGGATGAGACAAAGGAGAAAAGAAGGAAGGGACAAGAAAAGAAAATGAGACTTAAGGTATTTATGCTACTAATTTCTCTTAGTCCATTGGAAGGAAAAATTGTGTTAATTTCATGTGGACATTTTTTCGTGCCTACAATTCGTACTCTTAGTAAGTATTTTAAAGATAATAATATGTAATGTATTAACTTCTTCTTCTTCTTCTTCTTCTTCTTCTTCTTCTTCTTCTTCTTCTTCTTCTTCTTCTTCTTCTTCTTCTTCTTCTTCTTCTTTTTGGCAGAACCGGGGATTGAACTCAGGCCCTTGTGCTTGCCGGGGAAGCACTTATTCCACTGAGCCATCTCCCAGGCTGTATTAACTTCTATTCCTCTCTTATTATTGTTTTGAAAGTTTGTTGTATTTTTTCTTTAAAAGAAAAGACAACCCAAAAAGAGTTGTCTCAGGGATAAGTATGTGAAGCACCATGGGTTTTTAGGTCTGTGAATCTGTGTGGTATGATGCTGTAATTGTGGTCACACAGCACTTTGCGTTTACCCAAACCTTGTGACTATATGATAAGAACAGTGAACCATAATGTAAACAATGGACTTTAGTTAATAACAACAGTAATACTGGTTTATCAATTTTTTTTTTTTTTTTTTTTTGGGCTGGCTCCGAATGCCTTCAGGGCAGGTTTCGCTGACTTGAGTTCTGGGGATTGAACCACAGCAACCTGAGCCTGACTGCTTTGTTGAAGCAGGCACTTAAAGAACTGAGCTAAGGGGCAGGCTCCCTGGTTTATCAATTGTAATAAATAAAATTTTAGAATGATGTTTGGGGAGGGAGTAATATGGACTACCTGCATTTTAAAAATAAAACTAAACATTCTTTCAAAGACAGAACTGCTTTTAGAAAAAGATGAACTGTTTTAAATGCAGTCTGGCTGAAATGAAATCATAAGATTTTAGGAACAAGAAGTTCTTATCTAAATTCACTACTTTGTAGATAGAGAATCTGAAATTCAGAGAAAGTTTGATTTGCTCTGAGCCACATGTATATTTAATTTTCATTTCAAAATGAGAAAAATGTTAAAATATTTTATTTATTAATTTGGTATAGGGTCTTGCTATGAAGCTTGGACTTATAGTGATCCTTCTGTCTGAGCCACCCCAGTGCTGGGATTACAAGTGTGCATTACCATGCCCACTTCCCACACCTAGGGTTCCAGTGCTGGCACAACATGTGGTATGGGGGATGGAACTTGGGTCCTTGCACTTGCCAGGCAGGCAGTTAGACCCTGAGCTATCTCTCTAACCTGAGAATTTTTAATTATTTTATTTTATTTATTTGTTTGTTTGTATGTTTATTTGTTGCAGGGTATCACTATGCAGCTTGGGCTTGTGGTGATTCTCCTGCTTTCAGCCTCCCCAGTGTGTTCACCAGTATGCCAGGACTTTGGCCAGCTCAGCCCGCCCAGAGGAAGGGGCTGGTATGGCATGTAGTGCAGGGGATTGAACTGCGCTCCCTGCACTGCCTAAGCTTGCCTAACCAAGTGCTTTAGTCCACTGAGCTCTCTCACTGGCCCTCTTTTATTTATTTTTGAGACACTAAAGTCTGAAACTATCTTTTGGTTTGAATTTCTTTTAGTTAGTATTGTAAGTATAGATTCCTATGATTGTAGATATTTTTTTCCAATATTGGGGCTCAGGAGTGCTTTACCACTCAGTTACCACTTCAGCCTTTTTTTGAATTTTTAATTTTGAGACAAGCTAAATTTCTGGATTGTCAAGTAGTGTCTGAACTTGTAGCTCAGGGCTCCTGATAGGTGGGATCATACACTTGCATTACAGTGCCTAGATTGTCAAGATGTTTTAAGCGCAGTGTACTTTCTCATTCCTGTCAGCATGTCTTTCTATTTATTCTCAACACTGTTCCTCCACAGCTCTCACTGCTGCCTGTATTTTCTACCTTTGGTCTTCTCATCTGATCTGTGTTTCTTACAATGTGGTTAGCTCACTCAGTTGTTAGCATAATGAACTTTCCTTCTACAAACAATATTCTAACTGGTTCTTGATCTTTTTTTTTTCCTGAGACCTATATCCCTTCTTGTAAGATGGAGCAGACCTTCCTTCTTTTTAAATTTTTAGGGCCCATGTAGACCTTCAGTAATATCCATGAAAAATCCTAGCTTTTCAGCTGACTGAGAGACAGCAGAAATATCCTGTGAGTAAGACTCTTGTGCTTTTACTTAGGATAAAACTAAGCTGACCATCAGGCCAAAGGGAATCTATGAAGTATGTTATATCTATTTTACCCATTGGCTCAAATATCATCTTCAACATATGCAATGCTGAGAAAATAGATGCCTGAGAGGTGAGATTTAAGGATTCTCTTGCTGATTGACTCATTCAAATTGGCTTTACTGATTTAAATAGAAGTGATCTGTCTTTAAGAGACTGTAATTGAAAATTATATTCCTTACTATAATACATGTCTCCTCTGTACCCATGTTTTCTGATAAGTGTAGGCTTTTGTGAGATAGGGTCTTGCCTTATAGTTCAGACTAGCTTTGAACTCACTGTGTAGTTCAGGATGGCTTCAAACTTGCCACAATCCTCCTGTCTCAGCCTCCCAAGTGCTGGGATTACAAGAATGCACCACCAAGCTAGTGTAGGCTTTTTCCCCCCTTTTTTATTGTTTGCTTTTTGTTTGGTTTGGCTTGGTTTGGTTTTTTGTTTTGTTTTCAGTATTACAGATTAAAACCAGGACCTCACTTATGCTAGGGAAATGACTTAGCACTAAGCTATATCCTATTTTCTGCTTCCTGAAAGGCAATGCTAGCATAGTCTGGCTCTTATATCATAGAATTTTATCTTTCTTACACAACAGCCACATAAAAGGTATCTATTGCTCTGCCCTTCACATTCCTGTGGCACTGGGATTCAGGGCCTTTACTTGTAAGTGGACCTACACACCTGAGCAGGTGCTCCCAAGCTCTCATTCTTGTAACTTAATTCTAGACAAAGTTCAAGGGGAGTAGTGCATCTATAGGACTTTGTACACTGCTGAAATGACTTCAACAGAAAATTCCTCATCAGTGAAAGCATCAAGTCCGAATGGCATACTGAACTCTGTTTTGCAAATGAGGAACTGAGTCCCTGAATTGCTAGGCAGATGTTCTGAGTCATTGTGTTCCTGAAATACTAAGCAACATTTAGTGATGCAGATGCTGTGCAAGACTACATTATAACAGCTGCACTCATAACTCACAGTAATCCTATGAGGCTAAAGTGTTCTCTGCATCTACATTCCCAAGATCCACAAAAATGAAGCCACTTTCCCAGTTCACATAGCAGACAGATAGTGGGGCTGTATAGACTATACTAAGTGACTCTCTCAGCCTGCCTTTTATTATACTACTTCATTTAAGGTAATTCTCACAAATAAAAAGGTATAATACACACCAAGAAGCTACTAAAATTAATACAGAAATTCAGTAGCATAGCAGGTTATAAAGTCAATACCCAAAAGTCAATAGCATTCCTCTACACAGACAACAAACACACTGAGA
>NW_004524606.1:20141601-20143513 GCF_000260255.1 Octodon degus
TAGGACTGGGTCTGGGGGTTCCCAGAACTCAGCAGAAATTCCTACTCGGCGGGAGGGGTGGGGCAGGAAGGAGTGGTGGGGGGTGGCCCGAGGGAGTGGGAGTGTGTCTGGCCCACCCTGCGCCTGGGCTGGGACTGGTCCCACCGGCGCAGGGTAGCAGGAAGCTCTCCACACACTCACCGGACCTGGGCTAGGACTGGGTCTATTGAGTTCTTTTTTATTGTTAGTGGAGGTACAGTTTTGCTTTTAGTAGGTATCTGATGTTAATATATGGTTTTCTTAGGTTTTATACTGTAACTATAGATTTCCAAGGTTAAGAATGATACATTAATTTTTATTATGGTACAGCCATATCCAGTTTGTCTTGAATGACATTACTCTAATTTTTTTTGGGGGGGGAAGCACTTATTCTACTGAGCTATCTCCCCAGCCTCAATGAATGAGATTACTGCTGCTGGTTTACTTGATATTGCCAAAGTCACATAATTTTGCTAGAAATAAGTTTACTCTACGTGCTAATACCCACGTTATCCTAGTGACGTTAACAACACTGCAGTCCATTTTTGGAGACCCAGGTCATGGGTCACTGCATCCTCTTCCTCCTACATTAACAACTTCATTGTGTTTTGGGAATTAGGCAAAGAACAGAGTGCTTCAATGAAAAGCAGACAAAGTGGAGACTTTTCTGTCCAGGTGCCAAAGTCTTTCTACCATAAGTCATTCAATAGCCAAGAACAAAATAAAACAAAAATGATTATACAATAGCAACATGAGAGAACAAGGGAGCACAGTGTCTTCCCAAGCTCTCCATTTTCCCTAAGCCCATCCGTGGAACCCTGAGCAGAGGAAAGCGGAAGCCACACAACTGAATTATTTGGAGAAGATAAAAGAGGAGATTGAAAACCAGATCAATAATGTGTTTGGCAGGTTCAACTAATCAGATAATGGGGTTAATTTAAAAAAAAGCAGTCAGCAAACTTATAGAAAGCACTAGGAAAAACCTAGCTGAGATTAAAAAAAAAGATACAAAACATGAGTGGTCAGTTTAGGAAAGAACCAGAGTCTGTAAAATGTTCTAAGCTGAAATCTAATAGATTAAAAATTATATTGAAGTATGGACAGAAGAAGTGATCAATATGATGAAAGAACACCAAATTAGGAGACAGGGATGCTTTCAAAGAAAACTACTCAGAGACACCTTTACAAAAAGATATATATATATATATATATATATATTCATATATATGTATATATTCATATATATATATGTATATACACACAAGATAGCTAAGATTATTATAATACTAATTTCTATTAGTTCATGAAAAAGAACAGCATGTACTTATATTGTTTGATCAACTTTGCATGCCTATATCTTGTAATCTGAGCAACTACTTTGAAGATAACAATATGCAATATATTAGCCACTGTTAACTTCCTATTATCTGGTTTTGAAATTCTGTATCATAGATTTTATTGTTTTTCTCCCTTTTTAATAAAAACTAAAAAATTTAGAAAGAGCACAAAGAAAGGATTCAAAAAGCATTAGATGACACAAAGAAGAATAATTAAAGAGTAATTGGAATAAATGAAAAATTAGAAGACAGTGCAAAGGGTTTAAAAACTCCTGTACAGAAATAATAGCAGAAAACTTTCCAAGTGTGGGGAAAGAATTAAATATACAGATAAGGGCCAGAAAGATAGCTCAGTGGTCTAAAGCACATGCTTAGGCAAAACTTAGGCAGGTGCAGGGGACTGCAGTTTGATCCCTGGCGCCACATACCGCACCAGCTCCACCCCAAATATATATCTCTATCTATCTCTATCTCTATCTCTATCTCTATCTCTATCTCTATCTCTCTATCTCTCTATCTCTATCTATCTCTATCTATGTCTCTCTCTCTCTCTCTCT
>NW_004524606.1:20143692-20144351 GCF_000260255.1 Octodon degus
AATGCAAGCAATCTAGCACATGGATAGACTCTTGAATGCTTTTAGAGAAAAGCAATGAAACACTTATAAATGTCAACCCATTAGAAATTCAACAGACTTCTCAACACAAACCTTACAGACCAGGAGAACTTGGAGTATACAAGGTCCTGAGCTCCAAAGATAACAATTTTCAATTTATACTTATATATCTTATAAAACTTTCTTCAAAATTGATGGAGAAATAAAGTGTTTCCATCACAAAAAGCATTCCAAGGAATTCATGACCATCAACTACAAAATATTCTCAAGGATATCCTCGAAAGAAAAAAATGAATCCAACAATGCTATAAAACCAAGTAAGGTGGTTTTATGACAGGCAGGGTGAGCAGAAAGTAGGTCAGAAAGAGGAATGAGCTACAGGAAAATAGTGCAATGACAAAAAGAAGTCAGCACCTCTTAGTAATACTCGTAATACACTTAATCCCAAAATAATAAATACACAAATTTAAAACTAAAGGATAGAAAACAATATTCCATACAACAGGAACATGAAAAAAAGCAAGAGAAGATCTCCTCACTTCAAACAAAGCGAATTTCAAGCCAAAACTGACTACAAGAGCAAAGAAGGTCATTACACATTTGTTAAGGTAACAACTCGATAAAAAGAGATAGTAATTATA
>NW_004524606.1:20144536-20147754 GCF_000260255.1 Octodon degus
AAAAAAAAAAAAAAAAAAGAAAGAAAGAAAAGAAAAGAAAATTAATGAAGAAATATCAAGGTTGAAACAATTCTTTGAGCAAATGGACTTAATAGAGTGTTCCACCCAACAACGTAATGCATTCTTCTTCAGAGCACTGAGGCCTTCTTCAAAATATACCACAAACTAGCCCATAGCATATGTTTCAATAAAAAGAATCCCATGTGAAGATGAGGTCATAGTCCAATTAATATAGCAATCAATACCGATAGAAACCACAGAAATTATACAAACACATAGAAATTAAACAGTACTTCCCTGAAGCAACAATAGTCACAAAAAAAAACAACAAAAAACCAAAGAAGAAACGAGATAGCTCCTAGAGTAAAACAATAAATGCCAGTGTAACATAGCAGAACCTATGGGACACAGTGAAAGCAGGCCTAAGATGGAAACTTATAGCTGTGAATGCCCACATCAGAACAGAGGAATTTCGAATAAATAACATGATGATTGCCCTCAAGGTCCTAGAAAAACAAGAACAATTCCAATCCAAAGCTAGTAAAAGGGAGGAGATATAAAGATCAGAATATAAATTAATGAAATTAAGAGTAAAAAATTGAAAGAATCAATAAATCAAAGAGCTGGTTCTGTTCTTTTTCACATAAGGAAGCATTTATTTGGGGTTTAATGTGAGAAATCATACAAATAAAGTTTGCATAAACACAAATCTTCAGTCATAACACATAGTAAAGGACAAAGTAAAAACAAAGAAAACTGGGAGCTATATACAGTTGGACAGTGTATCTTGTACACTAGAAAGTCTTTTACAAAATAATCGTTAGAGAAACATAAGACCAATCTTCCATGTAATTCTGGAAGATTTATTTAGCATCTCCTCTTTCCTCCAATATCTTCTTCTTTAGTATGGCTGGTAATTGTTTTGGTGATTGCCACCTCCTGGAGATGCCTTGCCCGTAAGTGATCTGTTGACCACTGTAGTCTGCATATCCCTGTCCACATCTATAGTTCCCATAGTGATACCCAGTATAGTCATATCCACCATAGCCACTACTGTTTTGATCACTACCAGAGGCACTATTTTAATTTCCATATCATTGATCATAACAGTTATTAAATCCTTGATTCCAGTTTTGGCCCTGACCTTGACCATGACCCCTAGTACCACCTCATCCACCAGCTGCGGTACCTCCTCCTCCTTTTTGTTGTTGCTGTTGCTGCCGATATACCTCTTTGGGTTGTGCAACTTTGATTTCACACTTTCCAGAACCATTTTGATGGTATCTGCTTTCTAACAATTTCTTGACTGGTTCTTCATCTATGTATGTGATGAAACAAAAATGCTCTCCTTTCATTTGTTTTTGTATCCATGGGAAGTTCAATATTTTCTATCTCTCCAAAAGTTCCAAAATATTCTTTAATCTGTTCTTCAGAACTGTCTGGGCTCAATCCACCCACAAACATCTTTTTTGGGGGTTCTTTCCCTTTTAAAGCTTTGGCCCTTTTAGGGTCTATCAGTTTTCCATCTAGTTTGTATTCTTTTAATTGCAAAACCTTATCAACACTAGCAGCACAAATCCATATCCTCTTGATCTTCCAGTGACTGGGTCTAGTTTTAATTGTGCAGTCTACAACTTCCCCAAATCCCCTAACTGAGACAAGTACTCAGTTAGATCTTTCTTGCTTGTATCCCAACTCAAGCCTCCAATAAACATTTTACTGTTATCCTGCTGGTTCTTGCTTGCATTGTTCTTGGACCCCTTGGTGACCTCCTCTATAATGCTATACTCGTTCATGTCTTCCATGGTGGTGGGGCTGCCGGCAGGGGTGAGTGAGCTTGCGGTCCGGGTCCTGGGGTTGCTGGTGGCAGCAGAGCATTGTATGGAGCTAGATGTAAAATGGCTGAGGAAGATCAAAGAGCTGGTTCTTTGTAAGATAAACAGAACAGACATGCCCTTAACCTGTCTTATCAAAATGGAAAGAAAAGACCCAAAGAAATACAATTAGGAATGAAAAGGTAAAATCATAAGAGACTGATGAAATCTGGAAGATTATTAGTAACTAGTTTGACAACATGTAAACTAATAAAATAGAGAATTCAGAAGAATCTCTATCTATCTATCTATCTATCTATCTATCTATCTATCTATCTAATCTCCAAAGGTGAACCAAGACAACATAAAACTTTTTTTCATCACAAATAGGACTTTATTTATCACTATTAAAAATATGGATCTTAAACAGCCTCTTTGACTGGTGGTTCATATCCATCAGCTCATTCAGCTTTAGCTCCAATCTCATCCCCAGTAGCCTTTCCAGAGCTACTACCTTTGCCATGAAGCTCCAATTCAAACTTGGGCTTCTTCAGCATTTTTACTTTTCTGACAAAGACATCATAAAGAGGGCAGATAGATTGCCAAGCCTTTTCTATGTCTTTTCCAGTGCTGTCTGGAATCAGCTTATTGACCATGTCAAGCCATTTGTCTGCACCTCTCGGGTCATGATTTCCATCATCTTCTTCTGGATCTTGCAGACCTGTTGATGCTGAGCGTTAAGAGGTCTTCTGTATCTGCTTGTTGTGTTTTTTAGTAAAGCCAACATAGAAGGAACAAAGCAAGTAATCATCGGTAGTCTTGACATCAACATGAGCTTCCATCATGGTCTGCCATTTTTTGACCATGGAATACATTTTGTCATGGGTGAAATCCATAACATGGAGGTTAGTCAGACAGGTTTTCCCTGAACATCTTCAGTAATTAGCTTGAATTTTCTAAAGGCAACTTCATCATTCTGCAGATCAGCAAGGCTCACTTCAAACAGATGACCTTTGAGCCCATCAGATGCAATTTTGGTTTCTTGAGTTCTGGTGACCAGTGTTTTTCCAATATTTCTTGTGTTGAATATAGCTGGCACCTTCACATCATACCAGTTTTTTTTTGTTGTTGTTGTTGTGGTACTGGGGATTGAACTCAGGACACTGTGCTTGCCAGACAAGCACATACCAGTCTTTTTTAGAAAATGGATCAACCAATTTCTTCTTGGCTCCATTTCTGCTGCCTTTCATAAGGTGCTTGTTCTTACCTACTGCCATGGTGCTGCTCAGAGAACCAAAGGCAACATAAAACAACTTCTTCTTCTTCTTCTTCTTCTTCTTCTTCTTCTTCTTCTTCTTCTTCTTCTTCTTCTTCTTCTTCTTCTTCTCCTCCTCCTCCTCCTCC
>NW_004524606.1:20147854-20149872 GCF_000260255.1 Octodon degus
TGACAAAGGTTCTACAATCTGAGGTACAGGATCTCAGGATAAATCCTGAAGGGATTTGACTGACCTTATCAGATCCAAAAGCTACAACTCTTGTTGCATAGGTCTTGCTTTATCTTGGTATTAGCCATCCAGCAGAAAAGTACAAAAACAAAGTATAAGAAGTAAAGCCATGGTTTTATGTTGAGCTGTAGGGGACTCAGGTCAACAATTTCTGACATTGCCAGTGAAGCGGAAGCCCCAATACTATTATGGACTACTGGGCTCTTAGAATATTTTGCTGAGTTTACACACCTATAATATTCAAATAATGGAACTAAACAAAAAAGGGGATACAGGTGAATCTCCATTTTGTATCTGTGTATCCGAAATGGTTAGGATAATATAGTTATATTCTCTTAATGAATAGAGGGATTTGTTCTAATAGAGTTTGTAAATAGGATAACATGTCCACATCTTGTACAGCAAATAACCACTAGGAAGAATGTATGCAATGTGTTGATTATTGAAACTGTCCTACCAATTTGGTTTGAAACTGTCTCGCTATTTGTTTATCAATAAAATTAAGGAAAAAAAGGTAATTCTCTTTTCACTGTACACTAATGAGTTGGGTACCATCAGGGGTGTGTTAGTAAATATCTAACAGCCAGCTTTCTAGCGGGGGCAGGAAATCTGATGTATAGTGTTTGTGTAAATGTTCCTCCTATGGCCCGGTTCCTACTACCAACATATTATTAGTGAACATATGAGAAAGAAAAGTTCACAATCTCCTTATTATATGGTATTTATTTCACACAGATATAATACACAATACACAGTTTCAACAACATAGGTGATATGCACTATAGAAAAATAATTAGGAAATGATTAGCCTTTGAGTGTTCATTGAACTTATTTATTTTGTACTACAGGAGATTAAACCCAGGTCATCCTGCATGCTAAGGAAACACTCTACCACTGTACACACCCATAACTTTCCATAGATATACAAACCTAAATTCAGCTTCCAAGGAGGATCAGATACTGATGAGATATCGTTGTATTATGATCATCTCAATTAGTCCCAGATATTTAGTGTGAATTATAAAATATTCCGATTGGTCCCCAGATATTCATGACTTAGGTTCTGACATGGCATTTCCTATTCCAGATCTTGGGATCTAGATAGTGATAAAAGGAAAAGAGCTAAAAAAAAAAGTGGTCAAAATTGTGATTGTCACAATTGACAATGCTCTAAGCACACCCTAATTGTCTGGAGGAAAAGGCAAAGCGAATGAGGGAAAAAGTTTCTGTTTTACATGCAAGAAAAGTGAACACTGGGCATATAAATCTGCTAACGCACTCGCCAGGTAGCTCCATGTGTCAAGGGCTGGTGTATCTGATTCATGTCACTGGAGGATTGACTGTCCCTACTCCCAGAGGTGCTAAATCAGCCAAAACCCTCATCTCCTGCTATAATGAAGAGGACCAAAGTGGCCTGGGGCAATCTGCAAAGCCCCAGGCTATAGGGTTACCCCCAGATAACATGAGCCCTACTAACTGCCCTTGAGCAGAGAAGCCAGGCCCCAGTTGAGTTGCATTCAGAGGAAACTGGGCCTAAAACTGCCTGCTAGCTTCCAATACTTGAACTGTTGCCCTGCTGCCTACATGCAGTAGAGATCGGAAGTTTGTTTGCCTTTCCTATGTATGAACATAAGCAATAACACCTCTCTGTGTTGACATTGCCTCAGCCTGGGGTTAAACAGAAGGGGTATCTGGAATAGGTGGTGTACCTTACATGCCCATAGGCTATAACACTAGGTAAAGAAAACTGTAACTTACTGGATTCCAAAACTGTAGGTCTTGGAAGGAAAATGCTCATCATTGAAAAGAAGACAAAAAAATATTTTTCGCTCTGTTTTGGACTCATGGTTTTTCTTTTTTTTTTTTAAGATTTTTTTTATATGTAAATTCTTTTTTAGTAAAGCTGGAAACATAAGCCTTTTTATTTTTTTTTTTTTTTCAGAACTGGGGATTGAATT
>NW_004524606.1:20150433-20151190 GCF_000260255.1 Octodon degus
TTGAGTTTTTTTTTATCTTTTGGGTTTTTTTATTAATTTTATTGAAAAACAAATAGCAATGGGAGAGTTTTAAAACAGGTTAGCAGGACAGTTACAATAGTTTATACATTGCATATAGTTGTTTTTAGTAGTTATTCATAGCACAAGATGCATACATGATACCCTGTCCAAACACTACTACTACAAATCTTTCTTCTTATTGAATTAAGAGAAAGTAGCTATATATCTATCTTAACTATTTTGTATATAAAAATACTATATATATGCATATATGTGTATATATCTAGTATAAAAATATATATCTAGTATAATAATGATATCTATATATCATTACAAATACTTTCAGGGCTAAGTTCTATAGTATATCTATCAGTATTTTTTTTTTTTTTTTTTTTTTTTGGGAAGGGTCTACAGCATGTTCAGGGTCTCACTACTAGATCAGACTCCTAGTGATCTGCCTGTTTACAGCTCCCAAGAGCTGGGATTACAGGCACGTGCTACCACCTCCAGTTTCAACTGCCGTCTCAGCAAACCCTGGGGGTGGGGCCTGCAGGGCAGGCCTGGGGATCAAACCCCTGACCCCTGTGCCTGCTTGCAGGTGCTTTAATCCTCTGAGCTATTTGGGCGGCCCTTCGAGTATCCATTTTTTTTTTCTTTTCAAAGTTTTATTGATAAACATAAAGCAATGAGACAGTTTCAAATCAAATCGAAAGTAGAGTTTCAACAAATAATACACTGCATATATTCTTCTTAGTGG
>NW_004524606.1:20151290-20166549 GCF_000260255.1 Octodon degus
CTCCTCCTCCTCCTCCTCCTCCTCCTCCTCCTCCTTCTCTTCCCCTCCTTCTCCTTCTCCTTCTTCTTTTTTCTTCTGTATTTTTAGGGAAGGGTCTGCAGGATGTTCAAGGCCTCATTACTAGATGAGATTTGTAATGATCCACCTGATTACAGCCTCCCAAGAGCTTTAGTCTGCTGCTTGCAGGTGTTTTAATCTGCTGAGCTATTTGGCTGGCCCAACATAAAACTTCTTAATATCCAATATCAGACAATGAGATTAACGAAGAACAAAAACAAAAAGCAAGCAAATGGAAACAGTCAACCAACAAACTAACCAACCAACAAACCAATGAAGAAAAGACCTGGTTCTGATGGATTAACTCCAATATTCTTAGGAACTTCAGGAAGATCTAACACTATATTTCTCAAACTGTCCAATGAAATTGAAAGGAGAGTTCTCCCAAAATCATTACTGAAAGCCAGAATTATTCTGATTCCAAAACCAGAAAGGACCCAACCAAACAAGAGAACTATACATCATTTACTTTAATGGACATTGATACAAAAAAATCTAACAAAAACTGACAAGCAAGATGCATCAAATGATAAAAAAGTCACATATTGTGACCAAAGTAGGAATTATCTCTAGCGTGCAAGCAACAATGATTCATCATAAACAAACCAAGAAATGTAATATATCACATAAACAAAAGCAAGGAATTATCACATGATCATCCCAATTGACCTTGAGAAAGCCTTTGACAAAATCCAGTATCCATTCATATAAAATCCCTGAAGACAAAGGTATAGAAGGACTGCATCTCAATATGATTAAATCCATTTACAACAAAATAGTGGCTGACATTATATTATGGGGGCTGAAAGCTTCTGCTCTAAATCAGGAACATGATAAGGATGTCTGGTAACATCATTAGCATTCATATAGTTCTCAAAACATTACAGGACAATCAGGCAAGAGAAAGAAAATGATTATGGAAAGGAAAGGAAGAAGTCAAATTGTCATTATTTGAAGATGACATGATTCTCTACATAGAATACTCAAAAAATCCATCAAAAACTTCTAGAATTAATAATAAACTTTAGTATCATAGCAGCATATAAAGTCAACAAACAAAAATAAGTAATTTCTATATACCAATAGTAAACTCACTGACAAAGTAATTAGGGAAATGCTACCTTTTACAATTGCATCAAGAAAAATTAGATACCTAGGAATTAACCTAACCAAAAATGAAATATCTTCATAATAGAAACTAAAGTACTCTGGAAGAGAAGATCTAAGAGGATCAGATAATAGAAATATATCACCTGTTCTGACACAGGCAGATGCAATATGGTCAAAATGTCCATAATTCCAAAACTGGTAGATTTATTGCAAGCCCAATGCAAAAATAACAACATTCTTTACAGAAGTAGAGAAAAAAATACTAATATTCATGAAACCAGAAGAGACATGAACTAGTAAAAGAAAAATAAACCAAAGATCTAACTGTCAAAAGAGAAACACTTAATCTGCTTGAAGATAAAATAACTACAACTTTTTTGTGGTACTGGAGATAGAATTTAGGACCTTACACTTGCCAGCCAGGCGCTTATACCACTGAGCTATCTCCTGACCCAAAATAACTACAACTTTGAAACAAACAAGTATAGGCAAGGACTTTCTGAGCAGAATCCCAATTTCACAAAAGATAACACCGAAAATCAAGAAAGGGAATCAGATCAAATTAAAATGGTACTGCACAGAAAGGAAAACCACCAACAGTGTGAAGATACAATGTACAGAAAGGAAAAAAATTGCTAGTTATTATTCCTAGGGCCGTGAACAAATATCTAGAATATATAAAGAAATCCAAACAAGTTAGACCATCAAAATAAAAGACCTAATAAAAAATTGGTAAGTAAAATGAACAAACACTTCTGAAAAGACAGACTGTAAGTACCCAATAAATACAATGGTACTTCACTTCACAAACTTAATTTGTTCCATGATTTTGGAAAGGATAGCCATGTTGCAGAAAAGATGGCCATGGTCGTGTTTGTCACCCAGTGCAGAGTTTGCAAATAAAAACAAAATTTTGCCAAACACTTCAGTTTGTGAGTGAAATTGTTTGCAGACAAAAGCATTTGTGACCCAAGTTACCACTGAACATGGAAAGCGTTCTAGAGACCAGATGTCTGGAGTCAAATTCTCACAGGATCAGGCTTTATCTGAAGACTGTAGGAGAGAATTTTTTTCTCCTCTCTTTCAGTTTCTGGTGCTTGGCATCAGTCCTTGTCACCTTTCTCACAGCTGCTACACTTCCATCTTGGCCTTGTTTGTCACATAACTTTTTGCATTTTGGTAACTGTGCCTGTCCTCTTTTTGAAAAGACACACACACACACACACACACACACACACACACACACACACACAAAGAAAGAAAGAAAGAAAGAAAGAAAGAAAGAAAGAAAGAAAAGACACCAGCCAAAGAACATCAAATGTGCATCCCATCCCAATAGGATCTCAACTAGTAATATCTGTAATGACCCAATTTCCAAAACATTTTTTTTTCCAGGAGTGGCAGTGCTGGAGTGGATCCTAGGGTGGCATGCACGACAGCTAAATATTCTAGCATTGAAATACCTCCCTATCCCCAAAGAGGTCACATTCTGAAGTAATAGGAAACAGGAATGTTATGGCTTGTATTTAGATGTTCCCCGAAGCCTCATGCAGTCATAGGTGAGACTTTCTGGAGGTGGCTGGATCAAGAGTTTGTGATGGGGCGCTGGTGAGATGGCACAGTGGTCTAAAGCGCCTATTTGGAACAAGCTTAGCAAAGCACAGGGACCGCGGTTCAATCCCCCAGCACCACATGCCAGCCCGCCCCGCCCCCTGGTGGGCTGAGCTGGACACACACACACACACACACACACACACACACAAATTTAAAAAAAAAAAGTTTGTGATGCTAGAACCAAGGATGTGATGCTAGCGTTAAGGATGTGTGCACTACGCAACCTAATCTGGGTAGCCTGGGTAAGGTGCAAAAGATGGAAAGTCATACACTATTGGTCTGGGAGGACTCACACACTTTCTGCTTCTTTTCTTTTGTTATTCTCTTAAATATAGGACATAAGGGAAGGCCAAATAGCTCAGAGGATTAAAGTGCCTGCACGCAGGCGCAGGGGCCGGGGTTTCCATCCCTGGGCCTGCGGTGCCGGCTCCATCCCCGTGGGTACTGAGATGGTAAATGAGACTGGGCGCAGTAGCACGCGCCTGTAATCCCAGCTCTTGGGAGGCTGTATACAGGAGAATTACTACGAGTCCGATCTAGTAGTGAGACCCTGAACACCCTGTAGACCCTTCCCTAAAATACAGAAAAAAATAAAACAGGACAGAGACTATATTCTATGCTGACCCTCACTATCCTAAAGTCTTCCTAGAGTACAGTGTTAATTAAAAATTATAGAAAAATTGCATAAGTTAATAAGTGAATGAATGAACAAATGAACAAGTAATGAATCCACAATGAATGAGTAGTATAGGAGGCCCCTGCAGAAGGCTGGCAGAGCCCGCTGCGATCCTTCACCACCAGGCGGCGCTGCAGGCGGCGGATTCTATTGGATAGGCGGGTCGAGCCGCTCTTGCCGTCACCGCTAGCCGCGGCGACGAGGACAGGCGTGGGGGTTAGGGCGAGTCATATGACTCGCTCGGCTTCCTGGCTCCGGCTGCCGCCGCCCGCCCGTGTGTGCCCGTGGCGCTCCGGGGCTCCAAAGAGCCGTTAAGGGGTCCAGGCCGAGCTCGGTGGTGCGCAGGTCTTCGCCTGCGCTGTTTGCCCGTCCTCCCCCGTGTCCCGTCTGCAGGCCGTCACCATGCTGGCGCTCATCTCCCGCTTGCTGGACTGGTTCCGCTCGCTCTTCTGGAAGGAGGAGATGGAGCTCACGCTCGTGGGGCTGCAGTACTCGGGCAAGACCACCTTCGTCAATGTCATCGCGGTGAGCGCCGCCCGCTCCCGCCTCGCCCCGCAGCCGGCGAGCGGCCGGGCGCCTCCCTCCCGGCGGACCTAGGCCCTGCCTGGGCGCCGCGGGCCGCGCCTGTCACCCCGCGGCCGGGCTGGGAGCTGCCCGCGAGCTGGCGGCGAGGGCGGCGGCTGACTCCATTTAGCCTTGAGTGTGCTGTGCCTTTCTCGGCGGGTGCCCGGGAAGGGTTAAGAGGAGCTTGTCACATTTTTAGAGTGGGGGTGGGGTGTTGTGTTTTACTTCCTTCCAGGTCTGTGGGATTTTGGCGAGTCCGTCCTTTTTGAGAAAGCAATAGAATGAAGAGCCTCTTGCAAGTGGCCACTTGAGACGAAGAGCCCCATTGTGAAAGCGGGAGCCCGGTGTGGGCGCCTTCCTGAGCGCTGTGGGCCGCTGGACCCTTCCGATTTAATCATTTTCACTCTTGCTGGAGGCAGAGGCCAAACTGATTGCTGTGTTTAGAAGCCAGGGAGGAGGGAGGAACAAACAGTTCCGCCTAGTTCACGCTACTAGCCCATAGTAGTTATTAAGTCGAGGAGAAGCCTTTGGTCTTCCAGAGCTCATTGTTTTAAACGAGTTGTTAAGGTGGATCTGCAGTAAGCATTAAGTTTTATTTTGCAAAAAGAGTAGTTAGGCGTTTTTCACTCGAAGAGGAGGAAAGAGACTGGGAGAAAATCTTACCCCAAGCTCAGGGAATGGGTGTCTGGGAGGAAGATTGTAGGAGAATTTATGAAATGTAGTGTTTATTGAGCCTCGGTTGAGTACAGGATGGTTATTCAGTTTTCTCTCTTTGGTTGGAGGAAAATAAGAGAGAAAGAGTTGTCTTCAGTCCTGACCTAGACGCCAAAAGTCGCTCTGAGTCTTTGAAGATAGTTTCTGCTTGCCAGGGATGAACTTTGGGACTGTTCCAAAGAGAGGTGGCAGCGCTTCTTACACCTTTTAGATGGCTGTTGAAATCCTTATTTAACAGGCTGTCTGACTGGTTTGGTTTCATGAATGATTCAAACACGGATGCCTTGTTGGAGAAAATAGATGACTTGTGACTCTTAGTCTTTGCTGTAATAGAGCAACAGGGTGAGTAAGACCTGGAGAAAAAGAGATTAGAAATCCAAAGCTTTTGAAGACTGTTTCATATAAGTACAGTATTAAGAAAAATGCTTACTTATGTTCTCCTTTTGTAATATCTTTTTTTTTTCTTGGAATCACTAAGAGTGCCACTTAATAAAGAAAAACAAACATTAGGGAATGTACTCATATTAGAGCTTTTATATGATATGGAGGCAGGGTGTGGTTGGTTGCGTGTGCCTCTAACCTCAGCACTCAGGAAGTTGAGGCAAGGAGATTGCTAAGAGTTTGAGGCTAGCCAGGGATATATAGTGAGTTCAAGGATAAGCCAGACTACATAGCACCGTCTCAAACAAAAACCAAACCAAAAAAATGTACCTTTATACTATATGGAAAAAATGAGTTTTTACTTAGCTTGAGTAGAATAAATTTTCTGATACTGCTTTGAGGTAAGAATTAGTTATTTTGTAAATCCTATCCCTTTATGAAGTTTGAATTGATTTACAGTATAGAGAAATGTGTTCTACAATCAACTATTTGTTTCAGAGCAGTAGTTATGCACAGAGAACCTAACAACGTTGAATAAATCTTTGAGAAATTTGATTTTTATGGTTATATGGTTTTTATTGTTATACATAGTATATCTTAATGTAAGTGTGTACTTTGATGTCAAGCTACTCTGGAATTGAAATCTGCATCAGCAGCTGAGCAGCCTTGTGTCCCCTTTGAGTCCTCGCTTTCTCATATGTTAAATGCAGATGATAGTGTTTCTTACAGTGTTGTTCTGAGGATTAAGTAGCTGAAAGATGTTAAGTGCCTAACACCATGCCTGCCCAGAGGGGTAGATTAGAGATAATTTATTTATAGTGGCTCTAACCATTTAATGCAGAAAGGCAGAAGTAGTGAAAAGGTACTTCTAGGACCTATCCTAACGTAGACCACTGTGGTGGCTTTATGGTTTGTATATTGACATGTTCCCCAAGTTTTGCACTAGATTATTCAATAGCCTTGTGAAAACTTCTGCAAAGCTGTTCAATTCACAGTAACCCTCTGGCTCCACTATTAGTATTAGGCTATCCTTTTGAATTATAATAGTATGGGTAGGTTTTCTTTTTTTCCTTCTTTTTGTCTCCTTTTTTTTTTTTGGTATTTTTTTAGGGAAAGGTCTACAGGGTGTTCAGGGTCTCACTACTATCAGACTCATAGTGATATGCCTGTTTACAGCCTCCTAGGAGCTGGGATTACAGGCGCCTGCCAGTTGTCTCAGCACACCCTGGGGAGGTGGGACTGGCACTGTCTGTTCCTGCTTGCGGGTGCTTTAATCCACTGAACTATTTGGCAGGCCCTCCTTTCTTTCTTTTTTTTTTTTTTTTTAAGCCAGGATTTTGCTGTGTACTTCAGGCTGACGCTGAACTCACTTATAGCCCAGGCTGGTTTGGAACGCCTATGGATCCTCCTGCCTCGGCCTCCCGACTGCTGGGATTATAGGCCTGCATCACCACACCTGGCTTTTTGTTGTTGTTTTCTTTTGGTATGCCAAGAGTTGAATCCATAACCTTTATGCTGAGCAATATCCACAGCCTTTTTCTCTTTTTCATTTTGAGATAGTATCTCACTAAGTTGCCCTTCCAGCCTTCCCCTCCCAGAGTCAAGAGGTTTCAGGCATTGACCACCACAACCTGGTGGTAGGTTTTGTTAAGAGAAATAAAGCTGTCACTGCAAAGAAGGTGGGGATTTTTTAATTTAATCATCTATGTTATATATGTGAATCAGAATATCACTTTATATCCCATGAATATATATAATTAGGATTTATCAATTAAAATAGTAATTTAAATAAAAAACTGGTCTGTACTTGGTGCCTTTTAAAATACTGAAGGTGATAATTTGATAAATTTCAGCCCTTTATTTAAACTTCAGCTGGGCATGGTGGTGCACACTTGTAGTCCCAGCACTTGGAGGCTGAGGTGAAAGGATTATCATTTGAGACCAGCCTAGACTACATAGCAAGACTCTGTCTCAAAAAAGAAAAAAAAATTAAACATCAGACTGTAATCAGTGAGTCTTACAGAATATATTGAAGGTTAAGAAAAGGATAGTGATCAAAAGATTAAAATTAGAGTTTTAGAAAACAGTGCATCTAAAGTAGTAAAATTGACAGTAATGTTTCTTAAAAACCAAATGCACAATTCTTTATATTTTGTAAGAAATGTTTGACATGTCAACAAAAATAAAAAATGTATGTGTGGGCTGGCAAGTGCAAGGTCCTGAATTCAATTACACACACACACACACCCTACAAAAATGCATGTGTAGGGGGCTGGGGAGATGGCTCAGTGGAATAAGCGCTTCCCTGGCAAGCGCAAGGGCCTGAATTCAATCCCCAGTTCCACCAAAAAAAAAGCATGTGTCGAACATTTTGTGTGACTTTGTAAATTGGTCATTCAGATTCACCAAGTAAGTTCCCAGATACAAAAAAGTCAGTTATTTTTGTAAAAAGTTAATGTTTTGTAAGTAAATAAAATGTGATTGGATAGTTAAATACAGATGTATCAAATTTAAATGTCAGTACAGTTACCTTAATAGTGCCTGCTGGCTTGAACCACTGGCAGTTTGTGCGTGGCTGTCTGATCACATTGCTTACACCGTAAGTGGTAGGTAAAACAGATCTCAGCACTTTTTAAAGAAAATACCATGTATCTATTTATTTGGTACAGAGTCTTGCTATGCAGCTCGAACTCATAGTTATCCTCCTGTCTCAGCCTCCCCAGTGCTGGAATAACAGGTGTGTGCCACCACACCTGTGTGCCCCGGGTTCTGAGGCTGGCATGGCTTGCGGTACAAGGGATTGAACCCTGGCCCTTGTGCTTGCCAGGCTGGTGCTTAGACCACTGAGTTATCTCCCCACCCCACTCATCACTTTTTTTTTTTTGCAGAACCAGGGGTTGAACTCAGGCCCTTGTGCTTGCCAGGCAAGTGCTTATTCTACTAAGCCACCTCCCTGGCCCCCCACCCATCACTTTTATTGGTCTAGTTACTAATAAAATTAATAAAAAGCTGCCTGATAGGACAGTCATGGATACCCTATACTGTGGGTGGTTGAAGCTGTCCAGCAGCAAGGTACACAGATTTTGGCCCTGTTGCAAACATGTCGAGAGAGATTGAATAAATGTCATTTATCTTGCTCAAAAGATTTGTGAAGCCAGATTATGTACTTATAGGGTTTGGTGCACTTCAACATTAGGGTATTTAGTTACAGAGAAAAAGATTTACTGAAATGATATCTCATTTCACCTATTATCTTATAAGGAGTCGTTTGATATATGTAATATTTAAATGTTGGGAAAAGAAACATCCCTCTTCAAACACTCCAAAGCCAGGTGAGGTGCACATTTCTGTAATCCCAATCCTTGGAGAGACTGAGGCAGGAGGATTTAAGCCCAGCCTGGGTAATTTAGCACCTCAATGAAACCTTGTCTCAAATACAAAAATGTAAGGCTGGGGATGTAGCCCAGTACAAAGGCCTTAAGTTCAATCCCTCCTGGTCCTTCCACCAATAAGACCCCTACATTCTAGTCTTCTGATTTCTTTAAGTAATATCCTTTGTTAAATATTCTGGGAGTTATTGCATAATAAGTCATGTGGTCTGTATGTGTAATGTATGTTGAGTAACCTTTCACTGGAATGCTTAAATTATACTGTATAGTTACTAGGAAAGATTTAATATGATTTATGAAAATGTTACAGGTAAAGATTATGGCTGGCTGGCTTTTTTTTTTTTCTTTTTTTTCAGACAATTGTCACTATGTAGTCCAGGGTAACCTTGAACTCTTTATTTGTGTCCACAAGTGTGGGCTTATTATCCTCCTGCCTCAGTCTCCCAAGTGCTGGAGTTACAGGCATTTGCCCCAGAAGCTGACCGTGTTATATAATTTTAAAGTGGATAGTGTTATGACAGTTTGTCTACACTTTCTGGATTGTTTCTAACCAGAAAGGTTAACAACAGAAATGTTTATTACACCTGAGATTTAGGAAAAGAAGGTACTTGTGAATCCGTTATCTTTTTTTTTGTTTTTTAAGATTTTGTAGAAAATCAGTTTAATTTTGCCATCATTGTATGGCTAAGATATTCAGAGAGGCTGAGTGAAATTCAGAGAGGCTAAGTGAAATTCCAGGGACAACAAGGCTAATATGTAGCAGAGACAGAATTAAAATTTATTTTTTTATGTATTTGTTACAGGGTCTCATTATGCACCTGGGACTCATAATAAGAATTAGAATTTAGGGCTGTAGCACTTTCAATTTTTTCTGTTTCTTTAGATACATGAGAGATTAGAATTATAAAACTGCACATTGGGAGATTGTAATCCTTTGAGGGTTTATTTTTATTTTCCTTTCTTTTTTCTTCTATATGTGTTCTGCTCTCTTGGTTGTTACAGTTTCAATCTGGGTGTCTTGTCCAAGACTCATGCGGTCATGGGAACAGGCTTTTCCTGGGCAGCTAAATCTAGGGTTTGTGATTGGTTCCCACTCTAATGCAGGGATAAAGGGTGTGAGTGCTAGCTACTTCTGGCCTAGGATGAAGGCTGCATACAAAGTTAAGGGCCTGGGAGAGGATTGCTCTCCCCTCCTCTCTTGTTGCTTTTGGTATTTTCTGCTGCCAGTAACTGTTGCCCCTCCACAAGGCCTGAGGATTATGGACTAAAACTAACAAACTGTGAGCTAAACCTTTTCCCCTTTAATTTTGGGTTTTGAATGTTTTTGTCTCAGTAATGAGAGAAAAATATTTATTTATTTATTTATTTCCATTATTGGGGATTGAACTCAAGGGAGCTCTACCACTGAGCTATAGCTGAAGCCCTTTTTCATTTATTTTATACTATTTTATTTTTACTGGAAATCTAATTTAGCACCTTATGCTTGACAAACAGGTGCTGCACTACTGGGCTAAATCCCCGACCCTATTTTTTGTTTTAAGATACTGTCTTAAAATTTTGGTATTATAGCCAAGTACCACAATGTCCTTGTGTAGTATTTTGTTGTTGTTCTGAGAAAAGGTCCAAATAAATTGTCCAAGCTGGCTTTGAATTTTCCATCAGCCTGCCATAGCCTCCCAACTAGCTGGGATTACAAGTGTGTGCTACCACTTTGCCCTAAAAGCATTAATTGCTTTCATAATGTAGATATTTGCTCATGCCCTCGTTACTAAACATCTGAGTAGTTTTGATGGTTTCCAGAAGATGAGTTCCAGAGTTGGCATTTGAACATAATTCACATTAATTAAATGGCCAAATTGCTCTCTAGAACGTGTGCACTTGGAAGACCTTCTGGATGGATTTCATGTAGAGTTGGGCTTTAGCTAAGCATTTTGTCTTCAGTGTTTGTAGGATAAAAATGGTTAGTTTTATTGGTGAGGTAAACTAGCAGTATTTTTAAACATATCCTGTTAGATATTGTTCTGTTTCTCTAATGATATGTTTTAAGAAGCTGCTGTTTATATTTCAGCAACTGGAAGGAGTGAGACTTCAGAAAACATAATTTGATTTTCTTTATTCTTTGTAGGCAGACTACTTAAAAAGAAATACAGCTTATCTATCATGATACTAATTTGTAAATCATTGGTAGATTACATATTTCAGAACTCTGTTTCCATGTCAACTTTCTTTAAATACTTGGTACTTTCATGGTGGGTTGCATCCCTTCCCCACAGAAAAGTCTGAGCTGTGGTTTAAGAAAGTTTGCGTCCCTTTTTGAGGCTATAGCATATGAACCTTTTATATGTGTATTGGTTAGAATTGTAAAATTTCAACATGTGAAATAAAACAGCCACAGTTGAATACCCCCCCAAAAATTGTGAATTGTTTCATGTCCTTTAAAGTAATGTCTGAAAAAATCTGAGTAAAAAAATTACGCTATTTCTATAGTATTCAAAATGAAATGATAATAAGATGTATTTAGTCTTTTCTAACAAATGGCAAAGCCACAATTGAAAATACTAATTGAGTAATTTGAGTTACTGACTTTCTTCAAAGTCAGAATCACAAACCTTACATTCTATTGTGCTATATTTAATTATTGGTAAAATAATTACAGGTTTCAGAAATTTAAGTTGTACCATTTTTGCTTGGAAGTAGAGGCCTTTTCTAACTTGGATTAGAATGGTAATCATTTGTCTTAAAGAACTTGAGTAATGATTGATAATATAGTACTAAAAACACTTTTAATACCAGCTTACTTGTTAACAGGTACTTTAGCATCTAGCAAAGTAGTATTTTGAGCCAAACTTTGTTGGAGTGTGAATACTTTATGGTTGATTTTTATTTGAAATATGTTTAAGTGATTGTATGAATTAGAATGACAAAGAGATTAAGAACTGAGAGTGACAGACTACATAGGTTCATATCTGAACTTTTTTTTTTTCTTTTTTGACACAGGGTCTCACTGTCATTCCAGCTGGCCTTAAACTTACTACATAGCTGAGCTCAGCCTCTCCCTCCCATGTGCTGGAATTACTGACATTTGCTACCATGCTTGACTCAGACTTCTTACTTTTGTGTTAAATTTGGCAGATTATTAATCTGTATCTGTTTCCTTATGTATTAAATGAAAATAAAGTAGACTATTTTATTTATTTTTTGTATTTTAGGGAAGGGTCTACAGGGTATTCAGGGTCTCACTACTAGATCGGACTCATAATGATCTGTTTACAGTCTCCCAAGAGCTGGGATTACAGGCATGTGCCACCATGCCCAGTCTCAATTGCCCTCTCAGGGCACCCCGGGGGCGGGGCCAGCATGGCAGGCCTGGGGATCAAACCCTTGGCCACTGAGCTTGCTTGCAGGCACTTTAAACCCCTGAGCTAGTTGGCCAGCCCTCACTTAACTACATTTTAAATATAAGTAACTTTTGCTTAGGAAGTAAGTCTTTTTGGTTTATTTAATCTTTTGAAAAATTTGGACATGTTGTAATTTATCTTGTTGGAGTTAATTAATAGAGATAGACTGATGGGGGAAAAATGATTTGGCCACTAGATAGGGTAGTAATGCCCAGCATGGTGGCATGCACCTGGAATCCTAGCACTTGGGAGCCGACGAAGGAGGATCACTGCAAGATCCTGGCCAGCCTGGGATGCATAGTTCAAGGCCAGTCTGAACAACATAGTAAGATGCTGTCTCAAAAAACAAAAATAGAACAATCAAATGGGTTAGTAGTGTTTTTCTTTTCATTTTCTTCCTTTATTGCCTAGGTAGAAATACCAGTATATGTCTAAATCTGTGTAGAGAGAGAGAGCATCCTGATTTTGTACATCATTTTGGGATTATTTTTATATTGAACCAAGAAACACATGTGTATGGTTTCCTCACAGGGCTTGTTCTGGGTTCTTAGTCAGCTGTAATTACCATATGAGACCCAGTCACACTTTCCAGCATGATGGGTTTTCTGAGAGGAAGAACCTTTAGGGAAATCCTTTCCATGGGCATTTTGCTGTAGTATCTTGGGAGGGCTCATCCTGTCCATCCCTGCAGCCTGCACACCAGCACTACCCTCACTGTGGCTCCCTCGTGGTGACAGTGCCTAATGTTTCATGGACCTAATCATAGAATCATCTTCCTGTAGGTGGTGACATTATATCTGATAACTTGGTATAACACTACAATATTTGTTGTGGAAATAATCTGAACATGGATTTGAAATTTTGAGTTGTGCTTTTCTTTGTCCCACCTTTGACTAATAACAGGACTGCAGACAGATATTTGACAACTGTGTCCCTCAGTTTTGATGTTTGTGTATGAAGAGTGACATTCTTAAATCTTGCTTTTCAAGAGTGAGTGGTGCTTGGAATTAGAATTGTTGTGCATAGATCAGAGAATTAAGTGAAAGTATAAAGACTTCATTAGATGCTGGTCATTAAATTTCAGTCTCTTAGGTGTCGGGGAAATGGCTCAGTAGAATAAGTGCTTCCCTGGCAAGCGCAAAGGCCTGAGTTCAATCCCCGGTTCTGCCAAAAAAAAAGGAAATTTCAGTCTCTTGCCAGAAGGAAAATTGAGATGGTTTGCAGCTTATTTGTAGGACATGGAAAGGTATACTGACCCCAAAAGGAAGAAAAGAGCAGTGGTCCTTGCCAATAGTGCCTTCCATGTAGAATTTAGGTGCTCTAAAAGATCATGCTCATGGGGCCTGGGAGATGGCTCAGTGGAATAAGCGCTTCCCTGGCAAGCGCAAGGGCCTGAGTTCAATCCCTGGTTCTGCAAAAAATAAATAAATAAATTAAAAGATCATGCTCAGATAATGATTTAAAATTTTGATGAGACAATAATACTGGTGTCTGTTTGTGCTTTGTAGTTTTAAAACCAGGATTTGAGATTACAGCAGGGCAACCCGCTATTGATAGCTACTAATTTGCAAGCCCCAGAAAACAGTAGGGTGGGACTGGAGAAGCACATTTTTTCCTAGAGAAGTGAATTCTGAACCCATAGATTGGCCCATAAATAGCCCATAGATTGGCCCACAAATAGCTTAAACTTTGCTTCAATTCCTAATAAGGGCTGCTTCAACAAAAGCAGTCAGGCTTAGGTTGCTGTGGTTCGATCCCCACAACTCTAGCCAGCCAAACATGCCCTGAAGGCATTCTGAGCCAGCCCCCCCCCAAAAAAAAAATCCTCCGAATAAGTAGACCTCCTTTTCTTTTTCTTCATAATTTTCTTGAAAACTCTATTTGGAGAACATTTTAATGCCAGTGCTTAGACTTCAAATTTCTAAGTAATTCTTACCAGAGGAAAAAATACAAAAAGGAGGCTTTTTTTTTTTTTTTTTTTTTTTTTTTCCTCCATAACTGAGCTGTTCAGTTGTTTCACTACTTTTTGGCTTCCTTGTTTTTATATTTCTTTGTACAATGGAGGAGTTAAACAATAAAACATTTAAAAACCTCTACTCACTGTTCAAAAAATAGTACAGATTACAAATAAAAATACAATGCTGGGCCGGCCAGATAGCTCAGCAGACTAAAGCCTCTGCTTACACAGAGTGCAGTGGCTGGGGTTCGATCCCCTGTGTGCCTGCCGGGGGCGCCTTCTCCCCCACCCCCCAGCACACTGAGACAGTGATTGAGACTGGGCTTGGTGGCCTGTGCCTGTAATCCCAGTGCTTGGGAGGCTGAAAACAGAATCACTATGAATCTGATCTGTGTACTGAGACCCTGTACACCCTGTACTAAATACAGAAAAAAAAAATACAATGCTGATATCATCATTGTTAATACTGAGCCTTATATCTTTTGCCTTTTTGCCTTTATATATACAAAGATGTTTTCTTGGTAACAGTGCAGGATGTTGGTGTACATCTGAGGTGATTTTTTTTTCTTTAATGTATTTGGTACAGGGTCTCACTACACAACTCGGACTTGTAGTGATCCTCCTGTTTTCAGCTACTCCAGCGTTGGGATTACAGGCGTGTGCTATGATGTCCAACCTCAGTGGCTGGCTCAGTGGGCCAGTGCAGCATGTGGTGCTAGGGATCGAACCCCAGTCCCTGTGCTTGCTTAGTCTGCTGAGCTATCTCACTGGCCCATCTGAGGTGATCTTGTGCAGCCTACTTCATTTATGCATATAGATAGTTAATAGGCCTTAGATTCTGTCATGTTCAGCATTGAACTCTTGGTCCTCTTCTGCTTTTATCCAAAGACCAGTATCTCTCCCCACCCCTGCTTTTTTTCTTCCCTACTCCTCCTCCTTTTTTGTCTTCCTTTTCTACCCTGCTTTCTTTTCTCCCCTCTCTCTTCTGTGATACTCAGGGATTCACACATGCAAGGCAGGCACTCTACTTTTAGTCCCTACCCATTTCTTAAAAATATTAAGTCAAGTCAGGGTAGATGAGGTGCATGCCTGTAATTCCAGGTCCCTGGAGGCTGAGGCAGGAGGATTGCTGCAAGTTCAAGGCCAGCCTGAACTGCATAGTGAAATCCTGTTTCAGAAAGACAAAAAATTAAAAAAAATAAAGTCAGGTGCAGTGATGGAGCTTGTGATTCCTGCACTCTTGGAACTTGAGGGAGGAGGACTACAACTTCTCGCTTGGTAACTTAGCAATTTAGCAAGGCCCTTTATCACAACTCAAAGTCCTGCGATGCAGCTCAGTGTGAAGTTCAATCTCCAGTACCATCAAACTAAAAAATTAGGTATTACCTTATTAACTTTT
>NW_004524606.1:20166649-20177712 GCF_000260255.1 Octodon degus
TTTTTTTTTGCGGAACCAGGGATTGAACTCAGGCCCTTGTGCTTGCCAGGGAAGCACTTAATCCACTGAGCCATCTCTCCGGCCCCTTAATATGAATATATTTTTATGACTATTCTTAGTCACTTTTTCATTGCTCCGATACATGACCCAACATCCACCGCTTAAAAGAGGAGGGGTTTATTTTGGCTCATGTTTTCAGCATGCTGGAAGGACCTGTTGTAGAAGAAATCTACTCCTGTCTTGGCAGCCAGGAAGCAGAGAAGGGAAATAGCCCAGAGGAGGATGCTCTCTTCCCCTTCAAGCTCCCAGTTAGCCCACCTTTTAGCAAGTCCCACCTCCTAACACACAGCCAGTTATTGAACTCTGTAGTGCTCGAGTCTACTTAATGAGTGGAGTGTACCCGTGATCCAGTCACCTTCCACAGTGTCAGCCTCTGAAGAAATAAGGCTTTGGGAGGGACATTTTTGGTCCAAACCGTAATAGCCATTATTTTCTATCTTTGAGGTTAAATGTTAGTTCCCAAAACTACTTCTTTTAAATTTTTTAAAGTGCTTTGTAGTTTGGGCTGGCCTTGAACTCATGGGTATCCTTCTGCCTCAACCTCCTGACTGCTTGGATTACAGGTGTGTGCCATCATGCCTGACTTTAAGTCTTAAACTTTGGATTTTGTTCTTTTCTTTCTACAGATTACAAAAATGAAATTAATTGGCCAGATGATTGGAACATTTTTTTTTTCTTTCTTTGCGGAACCGGGGATTGAACTCAGGCTCTTGCGCTTGCCAGGGAAGTGCTTGTTCTACTGAGCCATCTCCCTGGCCTGATTGGAACATTTTTAATGTTTTAGTTTTCTTATCCTGTCTGTAGTAGCTATCTTTGTTATGTTGTTAATTTAGCCTGCTATTTTTATCACTCATCACCATAAGACATCATGTTCTCTTATTCACTGTCTTTGTCCCTTTAAGGAATATAAGTTTCAGAGAAGCAAGGCTTTGTCCTTTTTTTACCCTTCTGTATTCCAGTGATAAGAATAGTGTCTTCCATATAATAAACTCTTTAAATACTGAATAAGTGAACGAATATTAAAACAAATACACGCTTTGTATACTTACGGTGTGAAAGTCATTGTGACAGATGATTCATAAATGTTTATTGAAGTCATTTTTGGTAGGGTATGTACCTAGTACTAGCCATGTACAGGATAGGAATATTAAATGCCTTAAGATTGGTCCAGGATGCTTTTGGAATTCCTCTCCTGCCTTATGCCATCTCGAAGACATTTGTGAAGTTAATTAGTGAGGATTTTCTTTTGACTCTTGGTGGAACATGGCAAGAATGGCTGTCGAGCTGGATTTTAAGAGTAGAAGTGGATTTCATTCTTTTGATAAATACATGGTATTGCTTGTCTATCCCTAAATGTAAATACCTGACATATACGCTTTAAAGGAGGAAAAAATTATTTTGGTTCATAGTTTCAGAGGTTTCAGTCCATGTGCACCTGAATTTCCTTCTAGTACCTTACAGAAGCAGAGATGTCATGGAAGAAGGGCATGGTGGATGAAAGTTGCTAGGAAGGAGGAGCGAGAGAGAAGGAAAGAGACCAAGAGAAAGAAGGTATACCATTCAAAGGCTTGATCCCAGTAACTTCCTCCTTCCCACTAGCCTCCATCTCCAGAGAACTCGTTCAGCTATTAACTCATCAATGGGTTAATCTATTAGTGAGCTCACCACACACAGTGATTCTGGTTCTTCTTCAGGAGTGGATTGTAGGCATACTTTTTCCTAGTGATTGGTATGCATCCTACCCTGCTGATTATTTTGCCAGTGTGGCATATATAAGAACTAAGCAGACACTGTTCACAGCTTCTCCAGAACTGTAGTTGGGCTGTGTTGGCTTATTCTACTTGGGGTACTTACCTACTTTATTCTTTGGCTGGAGAGCAAGCTGTCCAGAAGAGGTTCTAGTTGCAGGCCTTTGGATACCATGATAAAGGTTGTATATTCAAAGGGAGTTCTTTGCAGGTTTGGAAGTCTTTGCTGTTCAGGTTGAGGTATATTTCTTTCCCTGTGAATGGCTTCTGTTATGTTTGTATAGTGCCTATCTTCTGAAGAGAACTTTGTATGTATAATTTATGTATGTGTGTATGTGTTTATTTTTGCCACGTTTGGGGTCCATTGCTGTGCCTCATGTGTGCTAGAAAAGTACTGTATCACTGAATTACACTTCCACCCCAAATGTATGTGCTTTAAACAAAAGATCTGATCTTTTGGATTTAACTTGGCATTTTCTTGGATGCTAAACAAACATGTAGCTAGTGTTACAGAATATGGTTTTTCTTGTATTCATTATATTACGATTTGTTATTGTCAGTCCTCATATTCCAGTTATGTAAAGTAGTCTCATATGGATTAAAAGTGGTTAAGAATACTCAGATACCAATTCATTTTGGAACACGAAAACTGTGATAAGACAAATTTAGGAAACTAGTGGTACTACATTTACAGTCATGTTTTTTCTCCCCTCCCCTCCCCTCCCCTCCCCTCCCCTCCCTTCCCCTCCCTTCCCATTCCCTCCCTTCCCTTCCCGCCCCTTCCCCTCCTTTCCTCTCCCCTTGTAGTCCAGGCGGGTCCCAGACTCATGATTCTCCTTCCTCAGCCTCCTGGCTACAGGTGTGTGCCCCCATGCCTGGTGTTGTCATTCTGTACCTTTATTTTCTAGTACTGAGGATTGAACCCAAGACTCAGCACATGTTAGCAAGTGCTGCACTATGGAGCTACTGTGTATTCCCAACCCTACTGTTACTCTGTAGGGTAGTAAGCAGAAAGATTTTTCATTTATTATATATTTAGTATAGGGTCTCACTATGCAACTTAGACTCATAGTGATTCTCCTGTTTTTAACCTCCCCAGTGCTGGGATTACAGGTGTGTGCTGCCATGCCTGGACTCCGTTGATGGCTCAGAAATCCCTGGGGCTAGCTAGGGCTGGGGCTGAGGCTGGGACTGGGACTGGGATTGGGGATGGGGATCAAACCCCTGGTCCTTGAGCTTGCCAAAGCAAGGTCTTATTCCCTGAGCTATCTCGCCAGCCCAGAAAGATTCTTTCTAGACTTTTTGCTATTTCTTATTCATCCTTTCCCCCATCTCTGACACACAGGGGACATTGAATAAAACCCTTTAATTAGTGAAACATTTTATAAGATGTGCTTTGTGTAGTTCACAAAATTTGGCCCTCTTGTTGAGTAGATGTTCATTGGCTTATATCAGGCTAAGAAATTAATGACACAGTTGTCACATGGGTCTAGAATTTCACTCTACTTCAGCCTAAAATTTTGTTTTGTAAGCTAGGTGAGCTGTGATTAATCTGGACTCAGTGTTTACCACAAATTCTTTGGGGTGTTGTTTTGCAGTTTGGTAAATACAGCTCTTCCAAAATCATGTGACTAAAATTAGATATGAAATTTGATGTAACTTTTAGTAGTGTTCCTTATTCATATTTATCTTTGGCTTTTTTTTTTCTCACTGGTACATGTTAAATGTACTGTCTATGTAGTGCATGTCTTTATTAGCCTCCCTAGGAGCACTTAAGTATTTTAGTGGTACTTTGCTTTGGTGCACTTTGGAGGAGGGGTTTAAATTTGTCAATGAAAATTAGCAAAATGGTGGGGTGAGAAAGATAGAATGCGTAGACCACAGAAATAAATATATGTTTGACCGGTAAGAGTGGGTTGCCCCGGATACCAAGCTATTTACTCTTCTTATCTCCTGGTACTTCTTTTTCCTTAGATGGCACGGTCTTACTTTTGAGATCCCAGATTTGTGAAGCTTTACCGTAACTCTTCTAAACAAAGTTAACTACCCTTTGCTTTGTTTTCATAGCACCTATTCAAACTTTTATACAAATTATCAGTTTATCTGTCTTTGCTTCCAAAATGCCAGCACTCTTTCTGTGTTTGTATGATTTGGTGTTCTAAGCAGGGCTTCATGTATGCCAGACAAGTTCTTCACCACTAAGCTATAACCCCGAGCTGTGTCATTATTTATGTACCTGAAATGTACTGACTGAGCCTTAACTCAGTAGTGCTCTGTATTGAATTACAGGGAGAAGCAGTATGGAGTAATGTCTAAGATTGTGGCATCAGGCCTGAATTTGAATCCTGGATCAGCAGAATTCTGTGAACCCCTCAAAGCTTTAGTTCCTTCACTGCTGATCCAGGAATGACAGTGGTTGCCTCATGTACTTGTGGTGAGCTAAGACAGCACAGTGCCTGGTGTAGAATTAGTGCTTTTTAGTTTATCATTTAGTTGATATATTTGGGTTTAGGGCAAGAACATGTGCTCTAGTTGGATAGTAAATGAAATAGAGCCCTCTAATTCTTCAGGTGAACACTAAGGTTTAGTTTAACAGGAAAAATTTACAGGAGAATGATAGAGGTATATGGGGTACAAAAGACCAATTTCTGTTCTGCTTTTTTTTTTTTTTTTTTTTAGATGGGGTGGTGTTTTGTGGTCCAGACTGGCCTTGAACTAGCCCTTCTCCTGCTTCAGCCTCCTCCCTCCACACCTTCTCTTTCTTTGTTTTTTTCTTTCTTTCTTGGTAGGATCTTGCGCAGTTGCCCAGGTCTTGAAATTATGGGCTCAGATAGTTCTACCATCAACCTCCCAAGTAACTGCAGGTATAAAGTGTGCCACCCTGCCCTGCTCATTTTCTGATTCTTAATGAAAGTTTTCTTTTACTTCAGCAGATGACATAGCTAATCCTTTGTCATAATCCATTGCAAACATTTTAGGATGTTATTTACAGGTCTATGTGATTTGTCTTCCTCTTGATAAATTTGGTTGTACTTACTGGTTTGGCCTTGGTAGAAGTGATTGTGATAGAATGCCTATTGAAAGTAGAAAGGTATCAGAATTAACTGTTTATAGTCTCTTCACTGACCATTCAACTTTATCTTGTTATTGTTTAGAAACCTAACATTGATGTTACATTCTGTACAAATCATGACTCATAGGTGAGCAAACCCCTCAAATGTGTATTGTGTGTACTTAAGTGAAAAATAACTTTGGAGCTTTTAGTGTTGGGTTTAAATTCCAGTTTTACCACTTGTTAGCTGTTTGTGACCATGAGACCTTGACATTGTTTTCTTTCCTGTAGAAGCCAGGAAAGTGAATAATGTGCTGCTTTTATCATCATTTTTATTAGTAGTGTAAGTCAGTGATAGATATCCTAGCTAATAATGATGTATTCTTGATGCAGTAATTAGGTGTAACTGGAAATCGTTTTTGTCACTCCAGCTTCTTCCTGCCTTATTTATTAATTCCTTGCTAGACTGTCCACTCTCATGAGAATAAGTGGAGTTATAGACAGCTGCTGAATAAATAATGATGTTAGTATATGGAAGATGCTGTAATTTGGAATCTGAGCAATGTACGGTGACTCAGTATTACATTTAAGAGCTGGGCTTCTCTGTGAAATAATGCTGATACTGCTGAGTGGACTAGTGAAGTGGTACTGCAGTGTTTCTTTTGGGGGCACCTGGAATGAACAAGACAGTGAAAAGAGCCATTCATTGAAAAGAGAATGTATAGAGTCCATGGCATTTTTTGCCACATGATTTAAAGCCCGAGAAACTGATGCACGTAGATGCACAGTTGCAGTGCTGATGTATAATCAAACATTGTGCTACAAGCACAATGCATTAAAGTTTAACGTATTTTTAGTAAGTTAGGAATTGCTTTCTATTTTTAATAAATTTATATTACTGATTATTTTACAGTTGGTGAAAATACATAGCACTAAATCAGTGATGGCCATTAGCAAAGGAGATACAGTTACAGATTCACAAAGTAGAAAAATGCTAGAAATACACAATAAAGAATAATAAGTTAATATAAGTTAGGTTGGAATATATCTTGACGAATGTTACGATTTGTTCATTGAGAATTTCACAGATGAGATAGTGTTGATAAACATTTTCTTGTCTGCTACTATTGTCAAGAATGCCTGGCCACGTGGGAGGCCAGGGCAGGAGGACTACGCGTTCATGGGCAGCCTGGGTAATTTAAAGTGATCTTGTCTCCAAAGAAAAAAAAATTTTGAAAGGGGCTGGGCTTATAGCTGAGTGGTAGAGTGCCCCTACTTCCAATCTCCAGTAAAGGGAGGTTTGCCTTTTATACCTGTGTAACACGATTTTAGTGGCTTGATTTTTATCCTCCAGGTAAAAAAGAATTGATGAAGGGTCATACTGCTATCACCTGATATTATACACTGTAATTCTCAGTTACATTTAGAGGGTTTTGCATTTTACTTTTTATAGGTTCTGAGTATTAGTAGGAATTTTGAGTTAAATCATAACCTAAATTTCTGGGTAACTTTTCAGTAATGTGTCTGACATTCGTTTAATTGCAGTGTTAAATAGCCAGTAATAGGTTTTGCAGTTTGAAAAAAACAATGTTTATTTTCTGGAAGTATGATGAGGCATTTGGAATGTTTATGAAGTACTTGTTACTAGCTAGATTTCTTCATGGCCCAGAAAAAACTCCTTTACATTTGCCATGAAAGAAATGAGCTGAACGGAAGCAGAAGTTCTTAATTAAAGGTAGAGTACTCTGGGTGAATCAGTTTAATTTCTTCAGTCATCATGTCTCAGAAAGTATGTGATGCAAGACTTGCAGAGCTCCCAGGTTCTTTGTTATGTTCTTTCAAAGGTAGCAATGGTGTGATGGATTAACTGATGATAAGCTTGTAACACCCAGGGTGGTGCTGGATATGGATGACCCACTTGAGAACTGTTGCCAACAGCATAAAAAGAGAACTAGAGGGGAAGATGGTGTGCTGCTGATTTTCCTGGAGAAGCTTGTCCTGTCTGTTTTCCTGATACAAACTTGGCTTTTCTCATTGTCGGAGAAGCTCACTGTCGCTGAGGATAGCTCTGGTTTTCTTCAGGAGAGCACTGTCCTTACCTTCAGCATCATTTCCTGGCTCCAGTTCACATCCCTCAGCTTGCTGGTGTAGATCCTTCATGATAGGTTATGGCCCTAGTAAAAATTGCTGAATTACTATGGTGGTCATCTATTATGGCTGAAGCCCTTAAAACAACAGCTCATCTTCCCAGAGACCACCTCCCCTCTTCTTCTCCAACTCAGCCCAGGATGCAGTTTCCTTTCACCTTTCTCTCCACCTCAGGGAAGCCCCCAATCAGCTCCTCAGGTATATCTAAACTTCCCCCTCAAGCCCCACCCCTGGCAAAGGCCATAAAAGCCTCAGCCTCCTTTTGTTCCAATCCAGAGAATTCCTCATCTTCCCAAATTCTCTCCATGCCCTCTAAGATAATGAAGTCCCTTTTCCTTTATAATAAAGCCCCTTTTCCCTTTCCTTCTACATGTTTCTCTGCTGTGACACTGTTAAAACCTATCACTTCATCCTGCTGGTGCAGACTTTTTAGCTTCCAGCACCGATCTTTGGGCCTTCCCAGCGTAGGCCCTTGGTGCAGACTTGCATGGGCTCTAGACCTCCAACTGGACTCACACAGAACATTGCTATGAGATCCAGCCCCTCACCTGTATTTTTGGGTTTCTCGTATGTTGACGGATTTCTGGAACTCTTCTGCATTTGATTCTTTGAGTGAATGTTATAAAATACTATAAATTATGTGGCATATTAAAACTATTCTTCTGTAAACCCTGACTGCAGCAAACTGTCAGAGTAGCAGCTCCCTGTACAAGTTTGTGCTTGTGACTAGTTTGTGTTCTTCACTTGGGCATTCGTTTGTAAAAATGGTGCTTTCATGTTGGCCTATCAGGAATTAAGTCAGGTCCCTTTTTAGGGCAAAATTCCAGTGCATTAAATATGCCTTTACATCTCTATTTTGTGAATGTTGCAAAAGGTTTACAACTGAATGAAAGGCATGATGAAGGGAAACCAATACCCTGAGGAAAGCAGCTGTACACAGGGAGTTGTGATTTGTTTTATCCTGAAAGCTCTAGGCTAAGATAATGGTTCTTGGAGGTACCAGGGCATTACCTCCAATAATTTGTAGGGTGGAGTTAGTACACTTCCATTTCCCACCAACATTTGGCTAGACAAAATTGCTAAGTCTATCAGGTATGTCCAACCTAACGTGTATAAGTAACTAAACTTCCTTTTTTAAAAAAATGTATTTAGTACAGGATCTATAGGGTCTCACTACACAGATCGGACTTACAGTGATCCTCCTGTTTTTCAGCCTCCCAAGTGCTGGGATTACAGGTGTGCTCCACCATGCCCAGTCTCACTGGCTGTCTCAGTGCGCCCTGGGGGGTGGAACCAGCATGGCACACTGGGGATAAACTTCCTTTTAAAAATATTTATTATAGGCCAGGTATGATGGCACATGCCTGTAATCCAGTACTTGGGAGCCTGAAGCAAGAGGAGTGCCGTGAGTTCAAGGCCAGCCTGAACTACTATGTAGTTGACACTGTTATATGTACTGCAGCTTGGAGATGAGCGCAGGAAATACAACTTTATGGGATCAGTTTCTCTACTCCTTTACTTTTTAAGCTTCCCTAATAACTGTCTGGTTTCCTTATTTCCACGCTAATACTTGCTGCCCATTGGAACTTCATTGTGGCTGCTTTCTGTATCTTTCCCCCAGCTAAATCTGTCTAAGGCCAAGTGGCAGCCTGGGCAACTTAAAAAAACCTCTATCTCAAAATAAATATTAGAGAAAAATACTGGGGAGGCAATATAGCTCTGTGAATACAGATTCCTTCTTTCATAGCCACCCCACTGTGGACCATGGTTCTCTGATTAGACAGATTTCTTCTCTCTGAGTATCTCCTTGTCCATTTCTGGCATAAGTATACAGTTTCTTGGCTTGGACTACCTTTGAATTCAAGTAAGAAGATTGGGAAGAAGTAAACAGCATAACTAGGAAATGGAGCTGGATTGTTTGTGCTTTGAGGTCTAGTTTCCGGCCTTGATCTACCTTGTCCTAGTCACTTTTCAGTCCTTAAATAGCTGGTGCTGCATGCATTCTATCCAGTGTTTTTTATTACATTCTGTGGAAGGAACAGGTAACATTGCTTCTCATAGACCTTGCTTGGTAATTGTGAGGGCAAATACTGAATTCTTTCCCTATGCCAGGCAGTGTTGAAAATATTATATGCATTTTTGGGTGTTTAGTACAACTGTGAGGTAGACTGCTGTTATATCCATTTTACATTTTTGGAAAGTAAGGCATTAGAAAATTAAGGAATATATGAGAAGAACATGCAGCTAGGCAAGTGTTAGAGTTGCAATCTAATGTAGCTCTGAAGAGTACCAACAATAACTCCCATATTACCACTACCTTTAAATGGTTTTGTCTAAATGTCTGTTATCTGAGAAATGAACAAGGCCTTCTCAAGTAATTACAGATTCACTATGGCTCTATACTTAAATGGTTATGTATGAGCTATTTGACTGCTTTTGTAAGGGTAGGCTTTATAAATGATAGTTTTCTTTTCTGATTGCAGCATACTTTCACAGATCTTGAAAGACTAGGTTTTAAGATTTTTTTTCCTGGTGAGTATAAGGTTCAGTAAGGTAAGTTGTTGCAGTGCGTGTGTGTTTTCGTTTTCAAAATACATCACTTTATTTCCCCACCTGGTAGTCACACATTATAAGCCTTAAGCACTGACAGTCACATGATTTCTTCAGTAAGCTCCAAGGCTCCCTGATGCTTTCTAGGGTTTCACAGCCAGACGAGTCCTGAGATTTCAAATACTAAAGCTTTCTCCACAGCCACAAGTTCCTTTGATATTCAGGTTATTGAAGATAAACTCACTGGATTATTTGTCTTCAGCATAGTCCATTTCTGTTCTAGAAGTGTCAGCTGTGCTTTCTTTTCAATGAATACTCTCTGTCTTGAACAGCTTCTTCATCAGAATTTCCTTTTGTCTTTATGTATTCTAGAGTGTAAGAAAGAACAATACAACCCCTGGTTCGGACGCCAACTTTCAAACCTACGTGCTCAGGTTTATCTTTAAGAAGCTGTTTTGAGACCAGGGAGATGGCTCAGTAGAATAAGCACTTGCCTGGCAAGCGTGAGGGTCTGACTTCAATCCCCAGTTCTGCCAAAAAAAAAAAAAGAAGAAGAAGCTGTTTTATCTTGTTTACTATGGCAGAAGTTGTCAGCATGAGGGTGGCATGGGTGGGTTGCAGTTTCCTCTTGTTCACAGCCCGGACCGTGGCTTGGACTAAGGAAGCTGGGATCTTCACTGTCCGGGTGCCTGGGTCCCTCAGGCAGGACCTCAGAACCCTCAGCCTCTCTCCATGGACACGGTAGGCACACTGACACCACAAGCACCGGAGCACGTGTCTGTGATGTGTGTTGAAGCCTTTCCATAAGTGTTTTTGTTTTTCTTAGGACTAAAGGTCTTACCTCACTTACCTCTCTACTAATTTGAGTCCTTGTGTTACCTCTAGAAATCCCTCTTTTTTAGTGCAGCAAAAGAAGGAAAATTTTTCCTTTATAACTTTTAATACTCTACATACAGAGAATGGTATACAGTGAAACAGTCTTTTTCATACAATAAATAGCTGTTTTTCCTAGAGAGAAACTTTTAAATAAAGTTGGATAAATTTTAATTATTTACCTTGCTATATATTGTAGGCAAATGGGTTTAATATTAAATCCTTAAGCCCCATAAAGTTTTAGAGTATTTATCAGAAATAAAAGTTAAAAAAAAAAAAAAAGTATGGAAACTAGAATAGCATTGAGATGAGGCCTGAAAATGTAATTTGTAAACTAATTGCCAACAAACTCATGCTTCTGAGTTTAAGATTGTTACAGCCTAAGTCTCTACAGTAGTATTTTTTAAGGATAATATAGGTGTCAGGTGCCCAAACTTTATGTAATTCACAAATTCAGCAGATTTCTACTACCAAAAAACATACATATTTCCACTTCCAGACTATAATGCACCTCTTTCTTTTTTTTTTTTCTACAGTTTTATTGATAAACATATAGCAATGAGACAGTTTCAAATCAAATCGGAAGTACAGTTTCAACAAATAATGCACTGCATATATTCTTCTTAGTGGTT
>NW_004524606.1:20181252-20202860 GCF_000260255.1 Octodon degus
GGCGGCCCGAGGGGCTGGGAGAGGGTCCGGCCCACGCTGCGCCTGGGCTGGGACTGGTCCCGCCGGCGCAGGGTAGCAGGAAACTCTCCACACACTCACCGGACCTGGGCTAGGACTGGGTCTGCACCTCTTTCTTGACACATGCTCTTTCTTTATGTATGAACTTTAAAAATTCTATAGCAAATCCTTTTAATGCTTCTAGTTTTTTTTTTTTTTTTTTTTTTTTTTTTTTTTTTTTTTTTGCGGAACTGGGGATTGAACTCAGGCCCTTGTGCTTGCCAGGCAAGTGCTTATTATACTGAGCCATCTCCCTGGCCCCTAGTTTTTTTTAAAGCTGCAGGTGTTTATTAAAGATTATGATGAAACCTTAATGTTACTAATAAATGTAGTCATGCACTAAATTTGACAAGGTAGCAAACACTTTGCCAGAGTTCTAGGACACAAAGATTTCTTTTTCCAATTTATTCATTTATTGTACCCTAATGCCAACAAAAGCCTAACTAGTTTTTTCATTTGGTTTTAATGGTTTAATTCAAAATGCAGTAGTTTAGAATCTACATGACTGCTTTTGAGGTGCTATATATCCTGATGGAATAAGTAAAACTTAACCACTAACTTGAAAAATGAACTGATGAAAACCAGAGCATTATCAAGAAAAGCGGGTACACCACCAATTCTGCCACCTTGTAATTTTGCTGCTAACGTGGGGGGCCTTGCTTCCAGGAGCCTGACATTTCAGGAGTGGTGCTCAGCCCAGCAGTATATAGCAGTGCTCGAGTGGTCTGTGTGGAGCAGTACAATATGTAAGGTGAAATATATCCTGTGTGTTTGAGTGGGTCTGTTTGCCTCCCAGATGAAGGGAAGGCACTATTTTATTAAAAGCCAGGTGTTTGGGAGCAGAAATTTCTGTTTGGGTTGACTTTTGAGACTTGGGAAAGAAGAATAGTAGAGTGAGGGGAGCAGTAAACATTTGAGGTGATGGAGGAAATGGGCTGGTAGAGTTGTCTGTTACCTGTTGTAATGACACGTGACAAAGCTGGGACTGAAAGTTAGCTATATTGATTCAGTTTTAAGTAGCCCAGTGGGTAGATGTTTTGTAGAATTTGTCCAGCTGTTGTATTGAGAGTTTAAATGATCTTTCTAAGGTTTTCAAAATTTATTTTAAGGCTGCAGAAAAATTGTATATTGTCTGGGGTGCCATGTGATTGTTCAATAATGTATGCATTAGTGATGTCTGAATTGTGTAGGGCCAGTGAAATAGCTCAGTAGAATAAGCTCTTGCATGGCAAGCACAAGCGCCTGAGTTCAATCCCTGGTACCACCAAAAAAAAAAAAAAAGAAAAGAAAAGAAAAAAAATTGTGTAATCTGTAATGTTTATGTATGCATTATATCATGTGAAACATGCTTGGGTTTTTTTTTTATATGTTTTATATTTTTTGTCGGTAGTGAGAACATTTATTTTTGTGTGTAGTAAGAACATTTAAACTATTTCTAGCTTTTTGAAATATATGATATGTTATCATTATCTGTAGTCACCCTATAGATTTAAAATTATTTTTCTGGGTTTACATATCATTGCTTCCAAGGGCTATTACTGGTCATGTTGTACCCCACATTACTTCCTCTGTTTGGAACATCATATAGTTATTGGACAAAGTCTTTAATGTTTGTTTTTTAGTTTATCTTTTACTTCTTTTTTGTTGAATAAGAGTGATCAAGAAAGAGCAAGCAGCAAATTAGCTTTATGGGTTTGTAAGACCACAGAGAAACGAGTGCAGTGCTTTAGCTGTTCATAAGCTAGTATGGTACATATTCAGTATGTGTATTGTTGCAAATTAAGGAGTAGGAATTTGATGCTAATCATTATTGGATCATTGGTGAAACATACTTTTAAAGTTGACCTTCCGACCTTAAATACCCTATGTATGATTTATGATATTTTGGTTTTTTGTGTTTGTGTGGTGCTGGTGCTTGAACTAGTGCTTCACTTAGATTGATTACACACCAGCACTGAGTTGTATCCCTAGCCTTTTAACCACTTTTAAGTGTGCAATTCCATAGTATTAAGTATGTCCATTATATTTATTTTGTAATTAATTATCTCACTATTCAGCTCTTAGAATTTTGGGATTTTTTTGGTTTTGTTTTTGCTTTAAGAGGGGGCCTGCCCATTAGCTCAGTTGTTTAAGTGCCTGCTTAACAAAGCAGTCAGGCTCAGGATACTGTAGTTCAATCCCCAGATCCTCATGCCTTGCTAGACTTGCCCTTAAGGCATCCTGAGCCAGTCCCCCCCCCCCAAAAAAAAAAATCCTTTTGCTTTTTGAAGTAGGCTCTCACTTTATAGTCTAGGCTGGCCTTGACCTTATGATCCTCCTGCTTCAGTCTGGAGTCTGGGATTACGGGTGTGTGCCGCCACATCTGGTTTAGAAAGGTTTCTTTCTCTTTTTCTCTTTCTCGTTCTCATTCTCTCGTTCGTTCTCTCTCTCTCTCTCTCTCTCTCTCTCTCTCTCTCTCTCTCTCTCTCTCTCTTTCTCTTTCTCTTTCTCTTTCTCATCTCTCTCTCTCCTCCCCCCACCCCCTTGTGCTACTAGGGATTGATTGCAGGACCTTCACATTGAGCTGTCCCTCCAGCTTTAAAACCAAACCCAAACAAAACTCTTTAAAATACTAGTTTCACTAAGTTGGCTAGGATAGACTTAAACTTGAAATCAGCACCTGCCTTAGCCACCCAGGGTGCTGGCATGTACCACCAAGTCTGGCTCCCAGCTTAGATTTTTTTTTTTTTTTTTCAGTGTTGTGAAATTTTCAGTTGAAGCTGTATTTGCTGACTCTTAAATCTTTTGTTTTCTTGCCTCTGGGCACAACCATTCTTTTTCCTTTCTTTCTACTTTTGATATTGAGCAGTGAACCCAGTCTTCATGCCTGTTAAGTGCATGGACATTTAAGACTGAATATGTATCACATTTATTTATTCATTTGCTTATAAATATTGTGAGTTTCTTCTGCCTTTTCGCTATTGTGAATCATCCTGTTAGCATGATGTACAAAATTTCTTTGTGTTTTTTCAACTTTTCGTGTTATGTATCCAGAAGCTAAGCTAGAAGTACTAAGTCATAATGTATATTAGTCCATTTTGTGTTACTGTAATGAAATCCTCAAGACTGGGTAAATTTATAACTGTGAAAGGTATGGTTCTATTGCCAGGGAGAGACAGTATCATGAGAAAAGAAAAGGTTTTATTAGCAACAAGTTGACCTGTTAGAATATGGAAGACAGCCATACATGGTGATATATGCCTATAGTCCCAGCAGTGTAGGAGGTGGAGGTAAAAAGTGTTGTAAGTTTGAGCCCATCCTGAGCAACTTAATGAGACCCTGTCTGAAAATAAAAGCCCCATATGAATGCTCCAGGTTCAACCCCTAGTACTACCACCAAAAGATGTGGAAATTGGAAAGGTTGACACCTGTAGCTGTCTTGCTACCTGCTCAAAGTTTGAACCATCTTTTGTGAGACTGTTAAATGTCAGATTGCAGTCTCAAATAGGTAGGCACCAGGGTACTTCATTAGTCTTTGAAAATGGACAGTTCTGAAACATAGGTTGTGAATGTCGTATTTCAGTCTGGAGATCACTGAGCATCTTGGACCTGTGAAACTAACAAAACATGATTGTTCAGAGGCTTGTTTGAAGGTCAGTGCGTCTGGTTTCCATTATAGCCAGTCAGTATTTTCATGATAGATACCCTGTTGTTGTGACCTTTCCTGGAAATGGAGACTTTGCCAGGCAAGAGTTAGTGTATTTCAGTTAATTGTACATTTTAGTCATGAAAATGTGGAGCAAGGAGCTGGGAACAAAGTTACGCTAGTAAATTTTTAAGAAAATCATACAAGGTCATGCTCCCGAATATCTAAACTCGCTGAACCTTGCCTTTAAAGATATCACCACCTTCAACCCTGCTTCATTGGATGCCCAAACTTTCAAAATATGAACCTTTGGGGATGCATGAAATTACATGCAACCCATACTGTGTGTTAATCTTAGAATCTAGGAAACTACCACCATATATGGTTTTTCATGGCATTTGTATGATTTTATCTTCTTTCAGAGTAGTGCACAAGGGTTCCAGTTTCTTTACATTGAGTTTTTAAAGAACTTTATTTATAGCTATTCTTTTTTAAAAATATTTTAATGAAAGCATCTTCTCACCAACTTCACTTTTTTTTTTTTTTTTTTTTTTACTATGTAGTTTAGCCTGGCCTCAAACTCACAGCAATCCTCCTGGGAGTACCACTATGTAGTGTAGGCTGGGATCATAGGACTGCACCACCATGTGCAGCTTCCCAAGAACTTTAAATGTAATTTGCATTTTTAAAATATGAAGCTGTTGTGGCATCAGGACTTGTCTCCTGCTCCACAGGGTTTTTTTCAGGCAAGGTCTTACTTTGTTATTAGGCTAGTCTTGAACTACGTAGCCTGGGTCTGTCCTTGAACTTGCAAGGATTCTTCTGCCTTAGCCCCCTGAGTGCTGGGCTTACAGGTATCCACAGGTATCCTTCAGATGCCCCTGCACTGCTAACACCCCAGTACTTTTGAGGCATGTGTTACCCATGTTCTCTTCTGTAGGAAGTCCTTGCTGCAGCTTCAGGGGCTCGATTCTTATGAGATGCTTAACCACTTTCAGCTTTGCATTTACTGAAGGGATGTTCTTATGAATTTGAGGAGTGTGTGCTTTTTCTAATCCAAGCATCTTGATTACATCTTTTCCCCAATATGGTCGTCTTATTGTACTTTTTATTCTGGTAACAACATGTGGTTTATGAGGGTGCTGTGGATCCCCACCATACTTTTCATGATCTTCGGGTGAAGGCTGAAAAACTTCATCTGGAATTCTTGATTTGGTAACTTCGTGAGGAATCCAGTCTGTACCCATGACAGATTCCACACGTTTTGTCACAGTCTGTAGCCTGCCTGGGGGCTTGTGAACTACTGAATGCAAAATCCCTGCCATGGTGTTGTAATTATTTGTCTTCAGAGGTTGTAGGAAGCAAACAGATGTACTGGTGAAATGCTCTGGAAATGGACAGGTTCTCCCCTTCTTTGGTGCGGTGCCCACTAAAGTCCAGCCTGAACTTACGCACAAAGCAGAAGCCACATTTATAGCCATTCTAATGGGTGTGAGATGGTATCTTGTTTGGTTTTGATTTGTGTTACTCTAATGATTAATGATGTTGCACATGTTTTCATGTTTTTCATTAGCTACTTCTGTACTATCCATTATAATTTTTATATAGTTTTGATTTCATGACTTTTGTATGTTAATCATACATATTAAAATTGAGAATTGTAATGTTTATTAGAAGTAAAAGTGATGATTATACCAGGAGTTATGATGAGGTTTTTTCAGAGCCCAACCAAAACTGCACTGGAAGGGTGGGGAAGAACTTTTGGAGTTCTGTAGGGGAAGTTTATAAAATTAGAATTCAGTATACTCAGGACTTAGTTATGGACTGTGTTATGGCAGCTATAATGTCACAATGAACAACTAGACATTGTTAGGCTTTTGAAATAGTTTTATTTGTTGAATCATGTTTTGTTTTTTTTCCTAATGGGGATTGAGCTCAGGACCTTGTGCTTGCCAGGCATGTGCTTATGGCTCTGAGCTGTTTCCCCAGACCCTATTTGTTTAATCAGTCCCTTAAAGTAGTCTTGTTTTTAAAAATGCTACAGTTTTTTGTTGAAGTACTAGTTAAAAACAAGAGTCAGATTAACTGAGAAATTAATATTTGGTAAAGTGGCTAGGAGACAAGTAAATAGACTTGGTATTAACTGTGGGTCATTAGGATGTAGTTTATGATACCATACAGTAATGACCTGCTCCTAATTTGTTGGGAAAGAGTGGATTTTTAAATTAGTGGCAGAATGATTATTAATTTTCAATTTGGAAGTAAGCTTCAAGTTTATAATAAAATTCTAGGTTGGTAAAGATTTTAAATGAAAATTTATAAAAATACAATTGCATAGTGTTGAATTTTTGACTTAGGCTATTGGGATTGGAAGCCAAAAGGAGAATAAAATTGATTTTATAAAAGGGAGAACTTCTTTGTGACTGTTTTTTAAATGTTATTAAAAAACATATTCAGAAAAATAGTTCAGTCAGCTTTAACATTTGTTGTCAAAATATTTTAAATGCTTACTGAAGTTTACTTCTGATTTTCTGCTCTGTATGAGTAGATGGGAAAATGTATACAATTTCATAATTGTAACATTTGGCTTGGGGAGGTTGGGGGTTGGTACTGGGTGTTCAGCCCAGGGCTTTCTTAACACGGAGCTAGATTTCCAGCGATCTGTCTTAATCTACTTAATTTTGAGACAAGGTGTTGCTTAGTTACCTCAAACTTGTGATACTCCTGCCTCAGTCTTCCATAGTATGGGGATTATAGTCATGTACCATTGTGCCAGTGTTCTTTCTTTTAGTTTAAGGAAATCTATTAAAAAATTGCCTCACTTCCAAAAATGTCCTTTTTCTAATGAATATGTTTTCATATAAACAACATACTGTAATATGTTTCTTTAAGAATTATGGCTTTCTGGAATATTTTCTCTTAATAGATAGTTACCATCACTAAAAAGTTATCTACTAAAATGGATACATATAGGATTTTGGCACTAGAAATTTGTGCATGTTACTGCTTTTTATAAATATTGATTACTCTAATATGAAATTTTTTCTTTTTGTTTAGTCAGGTCAATTCAGTGAAGATATGATACCCACAGTGGGCTTCAATATGAGGAAAGTAACGAAAGGTAACGTCACAATAAAGGTACGTCATCATCTTGTACTCAGTTTTATTACCATATACAGCTAAAAATCTGTTTGTCTGGTTTTAAGTATTATTTTAAGTTCCTAAATAATGAATAGGTATGTAATAAAAGGCTGTAAGTCAATTATTTTTGTTTCTCTAATAGATCAAAATGTGCGAGCATTGAAATGTTAAATCAAAAACAGATTAGCAGAAGGTATCCCCAGGAAATAAGGATTTCATTTTAGCCAGGTGTTGTAGTTTGCACCTGTAATCCCTGCATTCTGGGATACTGAAGGAGAAGGATCACAAGTTTGAGTCCTGCCTGAGTAAGTTAGTGACATTGAAATATTGTCTTTAGAAAAGAAAGATGTGCTGGGTACATTTTGGTACATAAGCCATTGGTTCAATCTGTGGTAATGCAAATGAAAAAATAAAATAGATTCCATATTTAGTGTTTGGGTTGTAATATCACATTGTTTCACAAAAAACTTTATGTTGAAAGGTAATTTTTTTTATAATATTGTAGTTTATTTGTGGTAGCAAATATTATAACCCAGTTTCCTCTTTCTTTACTGCTAAGCTTTAAATGGAAACTATAAAAATAGGAAAAAGCCAGTACTTTAACGTACTATAGTTTTCCTTTTATAATGAATTTAATAAATTTAAATGCTGGGCTTTTGGACTGTTTATAAGGAGAAATATTTTGCCTTTTGGGGGTGGGGGAACAGTGCCTTCACACTCATTTATATCCCCAGTCTATTTGATTTTTTATTTTTTGAGGACAAGGTCTTGCTAAGTGTGAAACTGCTCTGGTGTACCTTTTGTCTTTTTGAGACAGGGTCTGTCTATGTAGTTCAGGCTGGCCTTGAGCTTACTTTGTAGCTCAGGCTGACCTTGAACTCACAAATGATCATCCTGCCTCAACCTCCTGAGTGCTGGGATTACAGGCGTGCATTACCATTCTCAGCTCCTGGTATACTTTACACATGTTCGCCTCGACTTCCCAGAGTGCTGGAATTATGGGTATGTCTCATGCCTAATTTTGTTTATTGTGGTGGTATTTGTTATTTTAGCTCTGTAGTCAATGTGGCTTCTGTAGAACCATGTTGCCTGGTTCATGGGTTTCACAAAATCTGCTCACTAAACTCTGGCTTTTTTTTTTAGTACTGGGTCTACAGGGTCTCACTACATAGATTAGACTCATAGTGATCCTCCTGTTTTCAGCCTCCTAAGTCCTGGAGTTACAGGCACATGCCGCCATGCCCAGTCCAGTCGCTCTCTCACCATACCGCAAGGGCAGGGCTGGCACAGCACACCCCGGTTGCTGCATCTGCCTAAGCAGGCACTTTAATCCGCTGAGCTATCTGCCCGGCCCACTGTGGCTTTTCTGATAAAACATCTAATTTAGTTCTGTATGATACATTTTACTTACATCTATGACTAAATTGGAAACCTTGGAAATAAATATCATGACTTAACAGGTAGCCTCATATCCAGCATGGTACCCAACAAAATAGAGATGATAATAAAATTATTTTGAAAAACACCTATCTAGGATTGGTGGCTTTCTTATTTATGTCATAATTTTAAAATATTGGATGGTAATGTAATAAATCAGAAAATTAAATTTAAAGAGTCTCTAAACTATTATTTTCCTTTTTGGCATTCAAATCTGGATGATGCTTGGTTCTATAGATTTTTAAATTAAAGAACTAAATGTGGTGGGGCATGCCTGTATTCCCAACACTAGATGCTGAGGCAGGAGGATCATGGTGAGTTTGAAGTCAACCTGGGCTACATTGTGAGTTCAAGACCAGCCTAAACTACACAGGGAAAACCTGTCTTAGAAAACGAAAACAGATTTATCTTAAAATGTGTACTTTCAGCATTAGAAGCATAGTTGTTAACAAGCAGAGAAAGTACTGCGCGTAAACTAAATCTCTGCCAAAGGTGAATTTTAAATGTAGTATAAGCATATTAAAGATAGACCTAAAATTTAGTAGTGTTTCAAGAATTCCCAGATTGAGTTTGTTTGCGCTGAAGTGACTTTTTCTAAATTAGTACATGTAGTGATACACAGTGAATACATGTATTGTGGGAAAGTCAGAAACCACACGTCACACTTTAATCCTTTTTACTTCCGTGAGCTCAAGATTTTAGAAGCACTTTGGCTATAATGTTGTGAAGTTGAATATATCCTTTTGACATTTTCCTTTGGTATTTCCTCCAGTAAATGACCTGAAATCTTTTTAAGAATTGTCTTTCTTGATTTAAAGATCTGGGACATAGGAGGACAGCCCCGATTCCGGAGCATGTGGGAACGGTATTGCAGAGGAGTCAATGCTATTGTGTAAGCTTCTTCTTGTATGTTTTTTAAATCAGGCCTTCAAGCAGGAAATCTTTGGGGCTGGGGAGATAGCTCAGTGGAATAAGCACTTGGCCTGGCAAGCGCAAGGACCTGAGTTCAATCCCCGGTTCCGGGAAAAAAAAAAATAAAAGAAGGAAATCTTTAATACTTCTAAAGGCTTAATCTTTATCATAGCCAATAAATATATTTCTTTGCTAATTTCTTTGTGTAATTAACATTAAATTTAAAAAAATTAATCATAGGATGGGAGCTTTATGACTTGTTTATAGCTAAGGGCTACAGGATATGTTTTACTAGCATGTATTAGTCTCTGGACAATCTAGTTGAAACTATAGATAATGAAATTTTTCTTTATTTAGGACTTTATTTTGATTACCAACTTGAATAATGTAAATATTAAGTAAAAACCTATAATCCTAGTTTTCATCAATGCATATGGAAAAGATATATTTTTTTTAAGTTACATGATAGATGCTGCAGATCGTGAAAAGATAGAAGCTTCTCGAAATGAACTACACAACCTTCTAGATAAACCACAGTTACAAGGAATTCCAGTAAGTAAGGAGTATTTGTTATTTTATGTTTGTCATTATACAATAACAGTTATGCCTTGGTGTCTGTGCAGATTGCTTACAAGGCTCCCCTTAGATACAAAAATCTGCCTATTTTTGATCCTTTAGGTAAGTTATGGTAATACTTGCATAATACCATTTGCATTATGATAATATGCACATCCTTTCTTGCACTTTAAATCATCTTAAAAATACCTCATACAATGTAAATGTTATACAAATAGTTGTTATTCTGTAATGTTTAGGGAATACTGATAAGAAACGAAGTCTGTCATGTTCAGTATAATTGAATGTTTTTGTAATAGATTCGATCCCTATTTGATTGACTCCGTGAATGTAGATAAATGTTTTCTAAAATCTAGGAGGCTTATGTTTATTGAATATCTGCCATATCTAGGGCATTGTGTTATTATGAATGTCTTAACCAGGTATGTACTAAATTACTATGTTACAGGAACCAACATCAGTTCTGGGGATATGGTTATAAACAGAAGTTAATAGGAACATATTGCATACCATCATGGAACTTACGCTTTAGTGGAAACAGATGATTTGAAAACACTTGAATAATGCAGCTCTGATAATGGCTATGGAGGTGCAAGGGGCTTTCAGAGGTGTAAAGTAGAGGAGAGATTTGCACTAGTTTGAAGGGGAAAAGGAAGACATTCTCTGAGCAAGCAATTGGTGACCTGAGATCTGAATGGTGTATAGGAATGTGTTTTTTGGGGGAAGTGAATCTAGGCAGAGGCCCCTTGGTGGTAAGAAGCAGGCACCCTAGTCTCTAGAGCACAAAACAGAGTAGGAAGGGTGAGATAGAGTGTGGTATACCAGCTGGGAGACAGTAGGAGGATGTGTGGAAAACCAATAAAACTTCTGTATTGTTTTGTTTTGCTATGCTATGCTGTGTAGTTCAGGCTGGCCTTGAGGTCAGCATAACCCAGGCAATCCTTCTGCCTTGACTTCCCAAGCGCAGAGAGTGTAGGCATGTGTCACCATACTTGGCTCCAATGAAGTGTTTTAAATGGTCAAATTTATGATTTGACTATATCACTCTGTTATTTAAGAGTGAATTAAAGTGGTCAGGAAGAGACTAGGGATTTAGTTTTAGGAGATTGTTTTAGTAATGCTGGCAGTGCTTTGCATTAGGGTGGTACCAAAGACAAGATGGGAAGAAAGAAATAGATTTTAGAGATATTTTGGAATGTACTACCTTAGACTGTTAATGGATCAGAAGAGAAAGGGTAAAGATAATTCCTAGTTGCAGGCTCTTGCAGTTTAATAGAAGATGGTGCTAATAATTGACCTACGGAATGCTGGATATAGGCCAGGCTTTAGCCTATGATGATCTTATAAAGGTCAAATACTTCGAGTATATTACCTCAGTGAAGCCTCACAACATATTTAGATTTGTGGTATTATCTCTCCTTTATATATAATAATTGTTAAACATTTAAGATCACATGAATATTTATTAGTAAGTTGCACAGCCACATTTTAAATCTGTATCTAAACAGTAAATGAAAAAGATACCCAGAATCTGTGCCTGCTTGTCTCACAATATCTTGATGTTGACTTGTATTTTGTTTTATGGGATTTTTTTCATACTACTTTGTAGCTCTTGTCTGTATTGAAGTCTTTTAGAAAGAATTCTACTTCAGTTGTAGAATCTCATGAGATTTTGACATACTCCTTTTGCTAATTACTATAACTGAAGAAGTCCGTGTTAATTTAAAATAATTGTGCTTGAAAATCATACACTTATGGGGCTGGCGAGATAGCTCAGTGGACTAAAGCGCCTGCTTAGGCAAGCACAGGGACCACAGTTCAATCCCTGGCACCACATGCTGTGCCATTCCCACCCCCAGGGCGGACTGAGCCAGCCAGAGTCTGGGCATAGTGGCTCACACCTGCAGTCCTAGCACTGGGGAGGCTGAAAGCACAAGGATCACAAGTCAGAGCTGTGTAATGAGACTCTGCAGCAACCACATACTTTAAAAAAAAAAGAACAGAAAAGAAAAGCATATATAAAATTAGGCTCACTGTGAAAAACAAAATCTGTTTCACTTAACTTGCAAGCTTATTTTTCTTCTGTAGTAAAGACTGGTTGCATAGACTGCAAGTAAAAACCTATTTTAACTTGATCACCATGAAGGTCTTAGTTGAAGCCAATAGAAAACTAATTTAACAGGTCTGGACATGTTCAGTGGTAGAGTATTTGCCTAGCATACATGAGTTTCAATTCCAAGCACCTCATAAAAAAAAAAAAAAAAAAATTAAAGCTGATTTACGTAGGAAGGAATTCATTGGGAGGGTATTGGTTAGCTCACAGAATCTCTGGGAAGGATATACAAAACCAAACTCAGAACATAATGTGGGACATGGAGAGCTGAGCAGCAGCCAGAGTCACAACCAAAATCCATACCATAGTGTGGGTTTGATGGCAGCTTTCAGTTTCTGAGCAGTGAACATAGTTGTTCTAATTGGAGGTATGTGTGCATGGTGTGTTCTCTCCTTGCATCGCTGAGTCCATATTCAGTGTATTGCTTGATACTAGACTATGTGCCCGTGTTGTAGATGAAAGAAAGCCGGGAAAGAAGTCAATTAGGAAGCAAGTAGCTTTATTGAGAGGAAGGCACATAAGATACAGAAAACATGCTAAGTGACTGTGCACACCATTGACCATGGTATATGATTAGAAACTCAGCGTGGTGCAGCTTGAGAACTGGAGTGACTTCCTCACAGTGTGGAGAGGGGTGAAAGCGAGGGACAGGAAAATGCTTAAGTATACTGCCATTTGGCCCGTGGCGCTCTGATATCTTGAGTCTAAACCTATGAGGGTATTGATCTGGGATTGAGATGGGGAAAATATTAGTGAAAAAGAGGCATGACATGGACATAGGATGTACTTTGAATGGATCGATAAGGGTATGTGTTCTGATTTGGAGTACGGATGCTATGAAGTAGGAATATTACCCATACTCTACTTTCTGTAGAGGAGAAAGTTATGTGGAAAGAAAATGCTACTGAAAAGGCTGTTCCTTCTGTTTTGGGGTTTGGTTTTCTTCTCCTTTCTTTCTCTGGCCTTTGCAGTGAATTACATCCTTGTAAGAGGGAGTAGGGGTCAGCAGACCACCCGGCTTATATAAAAGCAACATGGTGTGGAATTTATTGGTACAGGCAGACAGAAAGCAAAAAACTTTTTGTAAGGAATTGTTCCCCTTTTATAGAGATGGAAGGAAGGCAGGGCATATTAAGTGGGAAGATTTCAATAAACATCTGCTCAGGGTTCTCTGTGTTACACGTCTGTAAGTAGAGTCCTTGAAAATCCATTGCAAATTTATGGGTGGCTCCAGATGTCCCCAAGAACTGCACAATTCTTTGTGCTGTCTTACTCTTTATGACATCCTGTGTTTGCTGATGAGGGCTTCAGTGCTGACCTATGTTCCCTGCTGAGAATAGTGCTTCTGCTGCCAAGTTGGTTGGGGGCTAGGAGAGTTAGAGGCTTATAATCCTCAGCCCTTTTTTTATGTTTTTTACTTTTTTTTTTTTAAGTTTTACTAAAGTTTAATGGAACAATTATCTTTGTTAACCCCAGTACAAAAATACAGTTGGTGACTTGACAAAAATGGCTCCATGAAGGGCTTGAAAGTTAGTTTCTCCAAGTCAGGAGGGAAAGCATGCTTCCAGTGGGGGCTGAATCCAAGCACACAGCCTCCTGTACACGCGTGCGTGCAAACAGGGCAAGCTGAGCACAGAGGAAGGAGGTCGTAGGGACCCAGTAAAAACTTTAAGATTTTTTCCCAGGAAGAAAAAAAAAACAAAAAAAACTGGCTGGTCTCCTTGATGAGTGATACAGTTACCAATTGGTTGTTTAGGACTTGCTGTTTTCAAAAAAAAAAAAAAAAAAATTATAAGCTGCCCTGCAATGTTAATATTGTAAAAAAGATGCTACTCGTCTTCTTTCACCAGTAAGGTGAATAACGCTGGAGGAACTGCGAAAAGACTCAAATACTGAAATGTGAGGAGTAAATCTCCAAGTGGCTCAAGTTTTGTGTCATCAAGTTTCACTCTTCACTTTCAAAGACAAATGGACATTTAGGTGACAGGTAGCAGGAGAAGGAAGTCTGCCACACTGTTAGATCCATATGGATGCCAGAGAGCTTTTGTTCGCAGACTTCTTCCACAGTGAGAGAGCGCCTTCCAGCATAGGTAGAAGCAAGATTTTCTGGTTGATTTAATTGTTCTGGGTGATTCCCCAATATTCCTTCCCTTGCTGCCTTCCTTCTGGAACACTGACTTTGATGAAAGAAGGGGTACATTCATGTTACAACTCGTCTTCAAGATGTTTCTCTCTGAAGGCATCACCTGTCAGCCTTTCTTGAGCTTCTTTCATTCCCTGAACAACTTGCTCAGCACTGACATAGAAATTCTTGTAGCTGGGTTTTCCATTATCATTGATTTCAGAACGCACCTTGCCACTGGGATCCAAAAAAAGGATTTGTGGAATATAACCACCATCAGGACTAAAATCTTCATCTTTGGGTTCTTCTTCATCCTCAAGATTTACCATAACAAAATTATGGGAAAGTTCTGAAATTTCTTTAGATTCTGCAAATTTGGGCTTTAAAGCTTTGCAAGCACCACACCAAGACTGATGAATAATCATCATCAGAGGCAATCCACTTCTTCCACAAGCTAGTTAGTCCTCTCATATGAGCTCCCATGTTTTTTACTTTGAGACAGTATCTACGTTGCTTCAGCTAGCCTTGAAATTCTCCTTGGAATTCTCTGCCTCAGTCTCCCAGAGTGATAGGATTCCAGGTGTGCACTACCATGACTGGTTTTGCTCTACTAGCCTTTGGAATACTTAACAAGTAGTTGATGACATTCACAGTATTGTATATGACTGTTCATCTTGATGTTCACACTTAACCATTGGATTAGAGTGGATCCTGTATGTATTTAGTGTATTTTGTATTTATGGTGCTGCTTATTCAGCCTGGAGCACGTGGTCTGTCACAGGGTACACTGCTAATCCCTGGGTTTAGAAATTTAAATCATATTTAGCAACTAGAGTGGTGCCCACACCTGTAATCCTAGCACTCTGAAGGCTGAAGCAGGGAAGCCTAGGCTACACAGAAACCCTCAAGGGGCAGGGTTGGGGTAAAAAGAAACAAAGAACTCTAGTCACATATTCTTATGATGAATTGTTGGCTGATTAAAAATGGTTTTTCAGTCTGGGGATGTAACTTAATGGTTAGAGTGCTTGTTGAGCATTCTTGAATCTTTGGGTTTGATCCCTAGCAACATACGCAGGTGGGCACATGTTTGTGCACACACACAAACATGGACAGAGGTTTACTACCCTTGGGTAAGATCATAAATTTGATTATGATTACTAAGAGTACCAGAAGCAAGCATGGCACACATCTGTATTTTATAGCCTGAAGTAGGAAGATCACAAGCTTGAGCTGGGCAATTTGGTAGCTAATAGAGATCTTGTATCAGTGTAAATGGTTTTTAAAAAAGAAAGGTAGGCTGGCCTATAGCTCAGTGAAAAGCCCTGGGTTCAGTCCTCATTACAAGCCCCCCCCCCCAAAAAAAAAGGGTCTACATACAGCATAGACTTAGGTGTTTGTTTTTTTAAAGTGCTAGTAGTTGAACTAGGGCCTTTCACAAGTGCTCTACCACTGAGCTACAGTCCAAGACTTACAGTGTTCTTTTTAAAAACACATCAAGATGTTTATTAGGCAGGAACTTAAGAGCAAACATTCAGTGAAATATAGTGCAGGATCTCGAGAGAGGCTCTTGCTACATTCTGCAGCTGGGAATATTAATATGTATTTGGTGGGAGAAATCTGTGAAATTTGAATATAATATGGGAAGTTTCATTTAGGGTCTTAGGAAAAGGGTGCCCTACCCACAGACAGTAATGGCCCAATCATAGGAAAGGTCTGTTTTATAGGTAAAAATCCATTTTCAGTAAAAAAAAAAAAGGAATGGCTAAACACATTTGCACATGAAAATGGATTGTCTAGGGCTTGTTTTCTGGGCAGAAAAGAAATATATTTTGGACTAGGCTTGTGTCCTAAAGTAATTGTGATTTTGCTTGTTGCCCTTGTACCTACATTTCTTCTGCCCTACATCATTCCCCACAGGACATGGATCCTCTATTCTTAAGTGGATGTTGAAGGGCCAGAAGTCTGCCACCTTTTAACTGCCGCAGGCAGAGGGGGGAGCTGTGCCTGCCTTGCCAGGAATCAAAAATCTCACCCTGTCTGATGTAAAGGTGACAAAGGAAGATGGGTCAGATTGTTTGATGGATCATCTTCCTTTGATAGTCTTAGAACAGAGTATAAGAGCATTAGCATGTTCTTGGTGCTTTAAGCTTCCTGATATGTCTACATTAAACAAGCAGGAGTTACATATTAAAAGTAGATTATTGCTGAATAGTCACTCAAAAAATAAGCAGTAGAAGTCTGTAGTGTAGAATCTTATCTGTAATATGAACCCTATTTGTTTTGAGGTTTTATCCAAGACTTAGTCTTTAAAATAGAAGTTGAGAACCACATACTGAATTCAGATTACGTTTGCTATGGTAATTAAGTGAATGCTGATATGAATAATTGAATAAAGAAAATGGGCCACCACTTATACAAATAATGCATCATGTTAAAGTATGTGTTAACATACTGATTTTTACATTTTCATACATTGATGTGTGTCTGATGTTTTTTATATGAAATTTTATCTTTAATATCCTTTCTGTTTAAAGGTACTAGTACTTGGAAATAAGAGAGATCTTCCAAATGCCTTGGATGAGAAACAGCTAATTGAAAAAATGTATGTTTAAGAATGAGTAATATTATTTTAAAACTTTGATTCTCAATTTTATTGTTTTCTTATTGTTTAATATTATATTCTTCAGTAATGATCATAACCACGTTTTTAGTAGACAAATTTGGCCTACCAGAGAAATGAATCCCTCAAAGTTTAGTAATTGTAAAACATGTTGTTCAGCCTAGTAATGAAATAACACATAAAAGCGCATCAATTTTCTTTTTTCTATTTTTTTGCGGAACCGAGGATTGAACTTAGGCCCTTGTGCTTCCCAGGCAAGCGCTTATTCTATTGAGCCATCTCCCTGGCCCCTCGATTTTTCAATACCAAAAAAACCCCACGTATAGTTGACCAAGAAATTATAAATATGATAACTATTCTAAGCACAGACTTACTCTCTTAATTCTGCTTCTCATAGGAATCTGTCTGCTATTCAGGATAGAGAAATTTGCTGCTATTCAATTTCTTGCAAAGAAAAAGATAATATAGGTAAGAAATGACTTATGTTTTAAAGAAGTGGGTATCACTGGAAAAATATAGTAATGCTTCTTACTGTTTATTATTCCTATTTCTGTTAAAGAGACTTCGCTCATCATGCAGTGTTGCTATTGCTTCCGGAAACAAATTTATGTATTATACCTATTGACAACAAATATGGCATCTTAAATCTTTTCTGTATTATTTAAAGACATAAATGCAATAAAGCCTTGAAGTTAAACATGTAATACCAATTCATTGTATTTTTACAGAGCTAGCATTTAGCTATGTTTTATAACGAAGTGGCATTTTTGAAATTAGATTTTATAAAACTTGGTCTGTAGGTATTATAACAATTTCTCATTTATTGAGCTCCTATCTTATAAATATATGTAAGCACTCTGTTAGAAGTGGGAACCAAAAAGCACCTTTATCTGCTTGATATCTCTATTAATTTCTTAAAACTCCAAAAGAAAGTACTATAAACTAGATGGTTTAGATTAACCACAGAAACTGATAGCTGGGCATGGCTATGTGTGTGCCTACTATCCCAGCACTCTGGAGGCTGAGACAGGAGTATCACAGTGAGTGAGGCCAACCTGGGCTACACAGTGAGTTCAGTGTCAGCCTGAACTGCAGAGTGAGACTGTCTCAGAAAACCAAAATGAAAAGCCTGGAAGCTAGTCTGGAGGTGTATAGCTCAGTAGTGCTTGCGTTGTGTGCAGGAGGCCTTAGGTTTAATCCCTAGTACTGCACAAGCAAGAAAAAGAATCCAGAAACTTTGTCATGAGCAGGAGCCTAACAACACAAACTTACGGTGTCAGCACTGTCATACACCATCTGTGGGAAGGCTGAGGAGAGGATTCATTCTTGCCTGTTTCTAGCTTGTGCTCCATGCCAGCAGTTCTTGCCATTGCTTGACTTGTTGTGAGCCTCTCTAGTCTGTCTCTAGACAAGAGAGCTTCCTTCTCTTCTTGGTCTCTATGTGCTTTTTCCTGGCTAATCTCACACTTCACATGATTCTCTTCCTTTTGAAAGTACTGTTTTATCTTAAAAGGACGCAAGTCCCTGGAAAATTGGGCCATGCTAACTCAGCATGATATCCTTATAACTACTTCTGAAGGGGACCCTACTTGCATATAAAGTCATATTCTGAGATTGTGGGCTGGTATAACTTTAGAATACTGTTCACTATAGTACATTGAATTTAAAGCATGCTTACATACATACATACATGCATAAATACCTACTTAGAGCTCATTCTTTAGTCTCTTTAACTTGGTGAGGGATCATTTAATGAAAATATAAGGGGGCTGGTGAGATGGCTCAGTGGTTTAAAGCACCTACTTAGAACAAGCTTAGTGGGGCTGGTGAGATGGCTCAGTGGTTTAAAGCACCTACTTAGAATAAGCTTAGCAAAGCACAGGGACTGCGGTTCAATCCCCCAGCACCACATGCCAGCCAGCCCCGCCCCCTGGTGGGCTGAGCTGGACACACACACAAATAAATAATTAAAAAAGAAAATATATTAATGTAATAAGTAGTATATTTCAGAAGATACTCATATTTTCTTTTCTGTAGCCCTAATTCAGTGCACATTTGTTCTCAGCATACTTAACTTTTTTCAAGTTAAATCCAGTCTATTCTCAGACACCTCTGTCCCCACTTCCAGGTATGTTCTAATACTCTGAAAATGTGTATGGTCATGAGTGATTCTGGGCTTCCTCGAAAGATCACCACACAAAAGCAGTGTTAGCCCAGGCAACTATACCATTTGCCATACATTTTCGTCAGTTGAATAGCTAGAATAGGTGACTTGTTATAATATGAACACTGGTATAATTTGAGAACTTTACAAATCAGTTATGGTTACTAAGACTTCATTTGAAGTCTTTTTGTATTATATGTACATGGGAGAAATGCTTGTTAAATTTTAAGATATGCTGCCATGAGAGCAGAGCATTCACTTTATACCAGTGTTTCTCAGCTAGAAATTTTCCTCCCAGGAGACATGTTGACAAAGTTCAGAGGTAGTCTTTTGGTAGTCATAACCAGAAGGGTGAGACTGCCATCTGGTGAGCAGAGACCAGAGATTATACTCAATATTCTGTAGTTATCACAGCAGAAGATTAGTCAAAGAAAATCTTGTTCTGCACTAATTGTAGTCTTAGTGCATTGTGCTATTCTGAAAGTTTATTGCTTCTATTTTCTCTAGTATTTTAGAAAATAGAAAACAAGGGCCAGTGATATAGCTCAGCAGCATAAGTGCCTGTCTGGAAAGTGCAAGGTCCTTTGATTTGTGGTTCTAAAAATAAGAGAAAAAGAGAAACGAAAACAAAAAGCTTTTTTTTCTTAGCGGAACCGGGGAATGAACTCAGGCCCTTGCACTTGTCAGGCAAGCGCTTATTCTACTGAACCATCTCCCTGGCCCCACAAAAAGCTATTAAGGCAAGGAAAAAAATTATTTTACCAGTCTCTCAAACTAGCCAGGTATTTGCCTGGAGTAAATGTCTACTGAGCTCATTTATGCAGGAGATGCACCAGAGATAGTGAGAACTTTAGTTGCTAATTGAGGCTAATACTCATAGCTTGCTGTATGGCTCAGTAGTTACCAGGCTTATAATTTTAGAACGCTTGGTTTACTTAAAATGTCAAGTCTGTGGAAATTGATCTGCTCTTATGAGTCAAAGAAGGTAGTTTGTATATCTGAATGTCTTTTGAGTTATCAAGTTAAGATACCCTTTTTATTTGTTATTTATATTTATTCTTATTATTTCTCTGTGTGTTATTTTTTAATAGCATGTTTTGATTCCAGATTTTTCAAATTATTGAGTTGCTCCCAAAAATTATTTCATTGGACATAGTTGTATACTACACTTTCAACTTCCTTATGCAGCACAGGAAATACCTTTATTTCATTAGGAATGTATTCTCAAATCACATGAAAAGCATTACTTTTGGGAAGATGATCTCTGCAAAGAATTATTTGTATCTTTGACTTTCCGTGACACCTTTTATGTTATATGACTTCTACCTATCTAGGCTTAAGTATTTATTTGTCTTTAGGAGAAAGTTTTTTCTTTGATTTTTAGTGAATCCCTTTGCTTCAGAATTCCTTTTCTCCTTTACTGTGTGTATTGCAATAAGAAATATAGAGGGCCCACTTCAGCAGTTAAGTTAAATCCTTGTTTTTACAACTGTGAATAAGTCCTGTTCATTCAGATCCCAACTCTGTTCTTGGTGTGTCTTATAGTTTCTCTACTCCGAGATACCTAGGAAACTAAAAGATTTAATTTGCATTTACCTTTCAGGCTTGGAGGGTAGAATATTCCTTCTATTAGATTCTCAAATATTCTTTAGGTGGATAAGATGTTTTAAAGAACCCAAGACAGTAACTTGGTTGTCTGAGTCAGCTTCCTTCTCTTCTTGGTCTCTATGTGCTTTTCCTGGCTAATCTCAGCTACTCTAGCTTTAGCTGTCACCTATATTATACTGTTGCAGTCTGCATCTCTTCCTTAGATCTAAAACACTTGCCTAAACACTTGTTTAGGTCTAAAACACTTGTCAGAAGTCTCCATATGTGTTGATTTGCCTACGTTTCGAATTCTTAGTCCTTTCTTTCTTTTTTTTTTTTTTTATTTTTTTAAAAAATATTTATTTATTTATTTATTTATTTATTTATTTATTTTGTGTGTGTGTGTGTGGCCAGCTCAGCCCACCAAGGGGCAGGCTGACTGGCATGTGGTGCTGGGGGACCGCAGTCCCTGTGCTTTGCTTAGCTTAGCTTGTTCTAAGTAGGTGCTTTAGACCACTGAGCCATCTCACCAGCCCCTTAGTCCTTTCTATAGTGATTTTCCTTTAGCCACTGTTTGATTCACACACCTACTATGGCCAGAAGGCTCTTTCTCATCTATGACATTGTTCTGGCTACATTTCTCCTAGTGCTTTTCCGCTCAGGACACTTTTTGCATTTTCACTTGTCACATTGGGGGTGGGTGTGATAGTGGGATATAATGGTCAAGATGCTACAAAATGTTCTACAGAACACAGGATTTAAAGAAAATTTTCTTCCTAAAATGTCACAGGGGCAAAGTTGTGAACTCTAGCGATTGCCTTTACAAGGTGGTCAACCATTTCTACTACTGCCATGGTTTAGCCATGTTTTCTGTATCTCCTAAGAGTCCATAACAGCTGGGCACAGTTGCACATACCTGTAATCTGAGCATTTGGGAGGCTGAGGCTGATATAGTGCTACAAGTTTGAGCCCAGCTGGGGCACTATGGAGAAGTTAAGCCTAGCTCGAACTACGTAGTGAAACCCTGACTCAAAAAACAAAACAACAAAAAAAGCTTTTGAACAGTTCCACTTTGGTTCATGCTCTTTTCGATTCTTCTTGCTTTTGTAGTTTCTTTTGCTTGGCATTCTACAGGGCAGCCTCTTAAATTCAAATGGTTATTTATGTCATTTGTACTATATGTAAGCATTTTGAGGGCAGGGAATTCTATATCTGAATCCCTGGTAACTTGCATGTAGTTCTAGGTATTATAGG
>NW_004524606.1:20202960-20215003 GCF_000260255.1 Octodon degus
TTAAGACTAGTTACATTAGATAAAACTGACAGTATTTATTGAATCCTGTTATTACTTTATTTTTCTATTGCTGATTCCATAATTTTATTGTTTTTTAAATTTTCCGGTACTGAGGATAGAACCTAGGGCTTTCTCATGTATCACTAGTCCTTTTTTATTTTTTGAGATTGGATTTCATGCAGTTGCCTGGCCTGGGTCCCATTGTTTGATTGTCCTGCCCCAGTCTCCTGGAGTGCTAGGTGTACAGATGTATATCACCATATCCACATCACAATTTGACTTTTAAATAAAAAGGCTCTTCACTCTCTGGTATTTTCTCATGTTCTCCTTGTGAAGTTAAAGTTTCATAGTGCAATAATATAGATGTAATAAAGTAGAAGACATCCAGCAAGTAACTAGAATTAACTGTGCTTTTAAGTATTGTCTCTGATGTTGAGTTTATCTTTGGTGTCCTTAACACTTTGACTTTTTCTCCCATCTTTAGATATCACACTTCAGTGGCTTATTCAACATTCAAAATCTAGAAGAAGCTGAAACATCTCCTGAAGTCTTCCAGCCCTTCTTGGCTATAATCCTAGAATTATTGTCCGTTCCTCTGAAGTACTTCCCAGAATCTGGTCCTTCCTAAACCTAAGAAATTGCCTTTTTCAGAGTTTATTTCTCATGTGCACTGCTGAAGATGTGTAACCCTTTCCTTTATAAAGAATCATCTAGAGTTGTCATGATAAAGTCAGCACAGACAAAAAGGCTTCTCACACATACAGTACTTGTGTTAAACAGTGTGTAGAGCTTTTTTTTCTTTTGGTTTGTTTTTACTTTTACAAAAAGTGCAAACTTTTCACCATCTTAAATCCAGAAAGTTGCATATTTCCATTCTGGTCTTTCTAGGCCAGATTTTTGTATTGGTTTTCAGCAAATGTCTATATTTCATTATAGAGCCCAGTAGCTTAATACTGATAATGACTTGATACAGCATGAAATTTCTAGTGCCACACACAGTATTTAGAAAACCTTTTAAGCCTGATTAATGTGAGATGTAAACATAATGTTTATCTTATCTCACGAATGCATGTGAAATGTATAATTACATCTTAGGAATTAAACAGTGGTCTGCACACAGGTAGCAGAGGCATCATATATGTGTTGCAGGTTCTTTATTCTGGAGAGATCCTACCTGATGAATTTTGCAAATATTCTGCTGAGAATCGCTTATCAGAGATAACAGTTGGGAGTGTGGGAGGAGTTAATGCATGCTGTTTTATATCTGCCCAGATCATAATTTTTTTTTAACTGTTTTTCCTTTCAATACACTTTTTTAAGGGGTTGGGAATTAAAGATTTTCTCAAAAGCTTTCATGAATTTAGAATATTCCAGCCAATATAATAAAGCCTGTTAACAATGTCAGACTTTGTTCAAATACCAGTTTGTTCTTTCTATCTCTAGTCATTAAATCAGTGCTGCTGCATGACATTTTAACCCTTGACTTTTTATATCCAGTCATAAGGTTGACTTTCAGCACAAAAGACACTTATGAACAAATAAAAATTTTTATTTTTTTCTTACGTAAGATTTGGCACTCTTTTGCCTGGTGCCATTTGACATCTTGATTATTGTGACAACTCTAGACCTGCCTGCTTTGTCTAACATAATCATGTACAGTGTCTACAGGTTGGTTAATAGTCAATCACAAAGAGAACTAGGGGCCAGGGATATAGCTCAACAGCACAAGCGCCTGCCTGGCGAGCACAAGGTCCTGAGTTCAATTCCCGGTACTCAAAAATCACACTGAGAACTGAGGAACTAATGCTGTTTATTGTTTGCTTCTATGATACAGAAATGTATAAAAACTTAAAATGGACATATTTTATAGTTTAGTGATCTCCATATAAATAAAGGGACATATTACTACTGGTTCACTTTTAAATTGTTATTCATACAGACTGCTGTATTACATACAACTTCGGTACACTTGCTTCTATGTTGCCTCACACTGTGTATGATTTTGTTTCTTGTGTTAAGCACCACTTATGTAGACAGAGCATTTTCAGATGTGTTGAACACCCAGAGTGTAGTCAATGGTAATTATTTTAATAAATACCAGTTTTCATTTATAGACTGCCATGGCCTTAAAAATATTCTATACAAAGTACTGCACTGTGTTGCACAGACACTACTTGTTTTTCTTCATTCACATTTTTACTGGGGAAAATCTGGGCTTTAATATTTATCTTCTTATTCTTTGAGGCATGTTGCATACTTCCCAAATAGGATGGGTGGTTCTATATGAAGGGATATTTAAACTTGCTATCCAGTATCACTAATGGTCACTGGGAACCATTATAAACAATGTGGGATTTTTTGCCTAACAAGAGGAATTGTAACTACAACGTGTGACTATGTGGGGACTGCCTAGGTTTGTTAATTGACCTATAGCTAGTCCTTAATGTGTTAGTGTGTCTGTTCATTGCTTTCAGCATTTGAAGACATCTAAATGCTACTACCAACATTTTCCTGTGCATAACCCTTGCATGTGAAAATTTAACAGTTATTGAACTTTGTAAATAAGTAAATTTTATTTAGGTGGATGCATTTTTTGGTCTGTTTACTGCTTTTCTCAGCTATATTCAATAAAATTGCATTTTGAGGGTTGTATTAGCGATTTTAAATGTGCATCACGATGGAAGATGCAGAGGTTTTGGAAGAGAATAAAAGAAAATACCATGAGGAAAGGAAGATCTATAGACCATGTGCTAGAAAAAAAATCGCCTTAGCCCTCAAAAGAGTTGGGGTGTGAGGGCTACTTAAAATAGAAATAAACTTTTAAAAGATACAGAGTTGACACTGTGATTCTTTTGGAGGGAAGGGGATACTACTACTTTCATGTCATGATATATAAAATGTGGGACTTTTAAGAGGCAGGAGTTGATACATTTTCTAGCCCAGTTTTTAAAATCAAAGTAAAGTCCTAATAAAATTATAAGACATGCCTGTATACTGATTTCATAATAAAACTTTTTGATGTGGAGGTTTTTCCACAGAGGCACACTTTTTTTAAGAGTAAAACATGTGATCTATTTTGCTAGGATGTTACTTATTGTCTGCACCATGAATCTGTTGATCTCATCAAAACTATTGGAGGAATGCTCAGTAAAGTTTTGTACTCAATGAAGTTTGTTTGGCTTCTCTGTGTTCATAGTGTCATTCTGCATAGCCCACCCTAATTGGCTCATTGAACATGTGATATAGCATTTCCATCCATAAGAATTTTTTTATCAGTGGAGCCATTTAGTCCAGTCCCCCCCTTTTTTTTTTTTTTACATTTTATTAGTGCATTTTAATATTACATGATGATGGGTGTGTTTCTGCAAGTTGATACATGTAGTAAACACATTATTTGGTCCCTTCTCACTTTTCTGCTGGAGTTGGTGGTGGGTGAGGGTTTACTGAACAGATTCTCTGTGTTTTTGTATCTACTTTAATTTTTTTTTTTTTTTTTTTTTTTTCCTTTTGGTGCTGACAAAGTCAGGGCCTTGGCACTGATCTGCATCCCAAAACCTTTAAACTTTCTTATTTTTTTAAATTTTGAGACAGAGTTGCTAAGTTGCCCAGACGGGGCTCGAAATTTTGATCCTCTTGCATCAGCTTCCTATACTGATAAGACTATAAATGTGCTCCACCATATCCAGCTCAAAAAACAGACTTCTGATATTAGTCCCTTTGATTCTATTAAGTAAATTGGGTGTTTTGCGCTCTGCTTGCTTTTGTGTACATTGATTTTTATTTTTTGTAGGAATTACCTATTCTGTTCATGTAGGATGAGTTACACTGGAATTGTATTGATAAGTCAGTTCTAGCCTCTCAAAATGTTGGGCTGCTCTTTGGAATGGAAGCTTCAGTGTAGTGTAGCAGGCACCATATTGTAACATCAAACTGGCCAAATGCTTTATTCTAAAAATGTATTTCACTGTAGGGAAACCCATCATATTTGATTTTACAAATATTTTCATTTTATTGCAAACTTAAGATCATGCCGTACACAAAGCATATGCTGGTGAAGAAACTTGAAAAGGAAGACAGTAAAGTAAACTAGCTTCACAGACTTCCTGTAGGTTTGCTGCCCTATAAGTGCGTGGCCCACTGCAGGTGTTTCCTGTTGGTTGGTAAATATACTCCACACAATTTGTTTAAAATTCAGCTGTTAATAAAAAAGAATGCTCTTGTCACTGGTGCTTCCTGGTTGTTCATTGACATACTAGATAACCTGTAGCAGATAGTTCCTTGATTGTAGCAGTAGTCATTCATTATTCTGGTTCATTAATAATCCTCTCTTTAATAAAAGTCTAAAATCCCAAGGCAACTGGCTTTTAGGTATTACAAATTTCCCAGCAGGAATCAGAAGGGGGTAAAGATGCCTTAGCTTTATTTTGCTACTGTTAGCAGGTTCTGAATTAATAAAAGAAAAGATGTGGTAAAGAGTCTTTCAAATGCTGATATAGCTTGGGTCTCTGAAGAATAAGAAAATGGGTTTTCTTCACTCTTAACTAAATGATAAGACTGGTGCCTTAGCTTTCCAGTCTAAAGTAGAGGGAATTTCTAATACAGTTTTTCCCACTAACAGGCTATGATTCTAGTAGTCTAGAGAACTGTGTAGTGGTTCGAGAGAAGAGAGAAAATGCCCATTCTGTTGACAGAACGTATTCTTTTCAAGTTCTATCTACTTGAAAATTTAAAAAAAAAAAAAAAAAAGTTCTTAAAGCTGCAGACCCATACAATACATATTTCTAACTTTCAATTTTAACATAAGTAAAGGCTGGCCATCACAGATATTTTACAGAATGGTAACAATTTAGATTTTATTTGAAGGAAATGTCATACACATAAATTTTATAATCTGTATATGGGGAGGCATTTATATATTTTGAAGTTGTTTTTTTTTTAAGTCTGGAAAAATGGTGGTATACACTCTGGAAAAGCATGTAACTACCAATTTGGGGGAGTAAGTGGTGTAGAGGCATTTTCTGCTAGAATTTATTTAGCTCCTTGGGGGAGCCTAAACAGTTGGGAAATACTTCCTTTCAAAATAAAGGAGGGGAATTAACAAAACTTGTGTGTTCCTTTTTCCAAGCAGGAAGTAGAACATTAACCAGTTGTTAACTGCAGTCCCTCCTCCACCTGGTTCTTCTGCCATCTAGCACTTTGGCCTGCCCTTAGTGTAACATTCTGTACCACACAGTGTGCTACTCTTTAAGGGAATCTGTTTTTTCTGTTTACCTTTTGGAAAATTCAAATTATTTGCATACCATTACTAAATTTATGAAATCAGCCTTCATTCACCAGCAGCGTTAAGATTTTGTATAACTTTTCAGTGGAACCAACAGTACCCTGTAAATTGGGGCATAGTACATCCAAGCTCAAACCTTTTAGAGCTCCCATTGATAATGAACAGCACAAACACTGTAGCTTCACCATCATGGTATGGTGAATATCAGTTTTGGATGGATGGATGGATGGGATAGTACATTTGGTTTAGTGCTTTAGTATTTAGAACAGAGCAAAGGGAAGCTTAATGCTTTTTAAGTTTCATTTACTTTCTGAATAAGTTAACTTTTAATAGGTAAATCACATGATTCTGAAATTTAAGTTAACACAGAACAGTTGCCTTGATCTTGTATCTAACCACTCCTGCCTTCCTGGTATTTAGAGGTACTAGCTTATTGTTCTAGTATTTTCTTCATCCAAAATACAAAAAATAGAAATACACACATAAACACACACACACATGTAATCTTTTAAAAATTTCTTTTCCGGGGCCAGGGAGGTAGCTCAGTAGAATATGCAAGGGCCTGAGTTCAATCCCTGGTTCCACCGGAAAAAAAAAAAAAAATTAAATACCTACCTTGCATAAAAGGCATTCTGATTTGAACGTGGTTTTTCTCCACTAAGTGTTGCCCTTCTATCTGCTTGTCAATAGACTTGAGTTCCTCAGCCCCATGCCTACTATTTAAGTGGGTGATTTTCATTCTGTGCAGATTCTGTAATTTCCCTAACTGCTACCCTGTGATATTTTGCTTTTATAACACCTTGGTAGTGAATCCCTTTGTAAGTGTATGTAGCAATTTGCAGAAACACCTGAGTCCAAGCATACGTGTATTTTGTTTCTTTTTTTCTTTCTTTTTTTTTTTTTGCGGAACCGGGGATTGAACTGAGGCCCTTGTGCTTGCCAGGGAAGCGCTTATTCTACTGAGCCATCTCCCCAGCCCTGGGTACGTGTATTTGTACTTTGGAATTGTCTTTCATAGAGGTTGTACCAGTTTATATATATATTGAGGCAAGTTCATGCAATGTAATTAAGACCAGCCTTGAACTTTGTAGTCCTAGGTGGCCTTAAACTTACAGTGATCCTCTTGCCTCAGCCTGTCAAGTACTGGGATTATAGGACTGTGCCACCATTACCTGGCCCATGCCCTGTGTCTTCATAAGTGTTAACAAACTTGCATTTGTGTTTACTAGATAGGGGTGTATGTTAGGGGTGTGTGTGTGTGTGTGTGTGTGTGTGTGTGTGTGTATGTGTGAAAGTCTTGCTATGTAGTCAGACAGAGTAGGCCTTGAACTGGTGATTTTTCTGTCTCAGTCTCCCAAGTATGGATGGAGATAATAGATGTGTGTTACCACTCTTGCCTACATACTATTATATTTTAGATCATTTTTTAAATTCAGCTTTTGCAGAATTTGGAAAATTATGTTAACTTTATTCTGAACTTGGGTCTTCACTAAATCATATGTAGAAACCCCTTACCCTGTTTTTGCTCTTAGAACTGTTCCATCATACATATTTTTAAAGTTTGTTTAAGGTCTGGCGAGATAGCTCAGCAGACTAAGCACCTGTTTAGCCAAGCACAGGGACCGGGGTTTGATCCCTGCACCACATGTCACACTATCCCCATTCCCAGGCTCACCGAACCAGCAACCAAGTCCGGGCATGGTAGCACACACCTGTAATCCCAGTGCTGGGGAGGATGAAAACAGGAGGATCACTACGAGTCCAAGCTGTATAGTGAGACCCTGTATGAAATTAAAAAGAATAAAGATAAAAGTTTGTTTCTTCGTTTTTGTTGTTGTTGTTTTTTTTTTTTTTGTATTTTAGGGAAGAGTCTACAGGGATTTCAGGGTCTCACTACTAAATCAAACTTGTAGATATCTGCCTGTTTACAGCCTTCTTCCCAAGAGCTGGGATTACAGGCGTGCACCACCATGCCCAGTATCTCTTCTTTTTTTTTTTTTAAAAAAAAAGTCTTGATTTGTAGTTCAGACTGGCCTTAAACTTGTGGCAATCCTTTTGCCTCAGCTTCCCAATTGCTGTGACTGCAGAAACAAGTATGTATTGCTTCAAAAAGAAGCAATCTGTCTTTTAAAAATTTTCATTACATCATTTGATTTTTTTGTACATTGCTTTGGATAAATTATTTTGTAACTTTGAGTAAAAAATTCCCTCCTGTTAGCAGACTATTTTAACTCTTGGCATTTAACTTAAGCTCTCAGAAAAAAACAAAACAAAACCTTAAGCTCTCTCTGATTATCCTTTGAGGTCATCATGGTACCTTTTACTTGCAGTTCTTTGATTTTCATGCACTCAGACTCACAAAACTTTTGTTTTAAAGTGGTGGGCTGGAACTCAGGGCCTTGTACATAGGCTGTATCTCTGAGCTGTCTCTCCAGCCCCCAGACTCCAGATTGAGTCTAAGAAATGCAGTGTTGGCCTGTGTATAGTGAGGGATGTCTGCAAAGGTATTGATAAACATGTTAGCAAGATCACCTTCCAGCTACAAAAGCAAGGAGGTTCAAATAGGATCATTTTCAATTTCAGCAGTTCGCAAGTATATATGTGCTGGATAATTCTTTTCATTTGCTTTTCGAGATAGGGACTTACTATGTAGTCCAGGCTGGTCATGAATTGAACTATGTAGTATGGTCCATCCTTGCTTCAGACTTGCTTTGCTCTTCCTGGTTTGGCCTTCCAAGTACTGTAGTAGGTACTTTTACTACGTGCTGTCCTGAAAAAGTTCACAGAGTTGTGAAGTATTAACAACAGGGCCTACCACCTATATAGCACTGTTGAAAGTATGTTTTATATGTGTATGTTACAATTACTATAGCTGTGGTAGATAGGTCTTAATACTTCCTCATCTTACAGATAGGGAAACAGGTCCAGAAAAATTTACCAAGGTCAGAGAGGAGAGCTATGGTTTTAACCCTTGACAATTAAACTTGAGTTTGTGTGATTGTCATTTCTTTGGCCGCCTCCAGCGAAGCCTTTTTTTTTTTTTTTTTTATGAAAACACCTACTTTTGGTACTGGAGCTTTTAGGCAAAAGCTCTGGATTCAGGAGTCCCAGAAGAATGGGGTTAGGCTGTTGTATCAAAACAGCAATCAAGAAGACAAACCATGGTGAAGGGTAGGAAGGGAGCTTTGATCTGCATGGTCATACCAAGCAGGGCAGATAAAGAATTTCTAGTTCCATAAGGGCTTGATAGAAGCTTTGGGGTTTTATAGCAAAGGGAAACAGACAAGGTTTTGGGGTTCACGTACTTGGCAGGACTGGTAATCCTGGTTAGCCCTTGGTCTGTTTGATCATTATCTCAGGGCTAGTTGGGAGCCATCATTGCTCAAGGAAACAGAATTCTCATTTTGAGGTAAAGTCTCCAGTTTAGGTTCTGGATTGTCACACTTTTGGGGACCTGAGTGAACATAATCATGAAGTAATCTGAAGCTCTTTTTTTAAGTAATAGCTGGTTTACAAGAATGACTGAAGACTCGGCTATCAAAGGTCAAGAATTTGGTCACCCTGCCAGTAGTGAAGATTGATTTTGTTAGTGCCCTCAGTCTCAAGGGGAAGAAAATAGGCTAGGTAAAATTACAATGAAGCTTATATTACTAGTTTTTAGACATCAAAGTCATGCCTACATACAGAGCTGTTGTATGTATGTTGGGGCCATCACTACTCTGTTGTAGGTGAACAGTCACTAGGATTTGTAAACTATGAGTAAAGCATTAAAGATATAAAATATAAGGAAAGGAAGACTTTTTTTTTTTTTTTCCAGAACCGGGTATTGAATTCAGGGCCTTGCGCTTGCCAGGCAAGCACTTATTCTACTGAGCTAACTTCCCGGCCCCAGGAAGACATTATTGAATACTTTTCTGGAAAGGGGAAAAAGATGGGAATAGCTGCCCTGATAAATCAGAGTAGGCTGGCCTTGAGCTCACTTTGTAGCCAGGCTGGTCTTTAAAGGATCCTCCTGCCTCGGCCTCTGGAGTGCTGGGATTACAGGTATGTACCACCACACCCAGCCCTAGTTGCTCTTAGGGGCTCAAGAAGCCTTCTCTACCTGGAATTTCTCATTTGATTGGGTATGTTTTTTAAATCTTACATTTATTTTTAAAAATGTATTTGGCACATGGTCACTATGCAGCTTGGACTTGTAATGACCCTCCTGTCTCAGCCTTCCCAGTGTTGGGGTTACAGGTGTGCATCACCAATCCTGGTCTTGGTGTGCTGGGGGCGGGGCTGGTGAAGCATGTGGTGCCAGGGATTGAACCCTGGTTCCTGTGCTTGTCTAAGCAAGCACTTAAGTCTGCTGAGCTATCTCACCAGCCCTTTTTATTTATTTGGTACAGGGTTTCCCTATACAGCTTGGACTCATAGTGATCCTCCGGATGTCTCAGCCTCCCTAGCACTGGGATTACTGGCATGTGCCACTATGCCAGGTTTTAGTGGCTGGCATGACACTTAGACCGCTGAACTATCTCCCCAGCCCAGTTATGGTTTAAGTCTAGATGTCCCTACAAAGCCTCAGTGTGATTGTGGTGGGGCTTTTCAGAAATGGCTGGACTTAGGGTGTGTGCTGCTGGGATGAAGTGTGCCCTGCCTTGAGTGTGAATGCTACCTGCCCTAAGCGTGGGTAAGCTGGGTAGAATTTAAGGGACAGAAAGAGGGCTTCTGCCATTGATCGCTGCTGCTTTTCGACTTCACTGATTTGCTGCTTTCTGCTCACCATGAGTGGCGCGTCCCCTGCAATGCCCCTCCGCCACGCCTTGGAGTCAGCCAACCATGGCCTGAAACCTGGCAACTGTGAGCCAAATAAATCCTCCTTTAACTGTATTTTGTCCCAGTAATAAGAAAACTAACTAAGACAGCCAGGTATTTGTAATGTAAATTGTCGTGGGCTAAAGTGTAAGAAACCTGGAATGTAGCTATTTTCTGCCTGTAGCCAACAAGCTCTGGGAATTGAGCCCCTAACCTGATTTTCTTCCTTTGTGGAATAGACTGCAGTATTTTCTGTGCCATCTAAATGAGGACACCTGTGAAAATATCTGCAAAACTATAAAACCTAGACTAGTAGCAGATACTGGTTTACCATGAAAAACATCTTACAGAAACTGAGTGGCTTTCTCCGATGATCAGAGAAAGAGATAAAAAATAAGAGAGATAAATAAAAGAGATTTATTTTATTAGAGCTTTTCTTTAATGTGAGGTAGGCCATGTCATTAATGTAGTCTAGTATTAGTTGTGGTGCAAGGTAAGTTTAAGTTAAAATTTGTAGGAAAGTGGCCTAAGAAGGAAACAATGTGCAGTTTCACATTGTTTTCAGATTCTAGGCAGAATCTGAAAATCAGGCTGAAGCTTCAGCAGTAAAATAGGCCACCCTTCATAGATTAGGAAAACAATTTGTGCAGTCCAAAGACTACACAAAGCTGTTTGTATTTTTACTGAATTTTTAACAATGAGGGTTTACCTCTCTCACAATTTGGGGGAAGAAAGAGTTTGTCATTGAAGAGAGCATTAGTTACTATGTGCCAGCTACCATGTGTCAAATGTCTCTTTAGTGTTCCCATCGCAGCTCCTTAGTATTACAAAAAGCCCCCTGACCCTGAAAATGTGACAATATTATGTGATAATTTATCATTATTATCAATCTGTTGGCCACTCAACCAATTTTTGATTGTAGGGATCCATTCAGATCTTGCCTCCCAAGCTTTTCAGGAACCTGCTTTCACAGATATATAATGAAACTTTAGAAAGGACTAAGTTTACAGGCGTTTAAAAATCCCTAAAGGGTCAACCTCTTGTAAGAAAGCCATAGCCTTTAAGAGCTGAAATCTGCAACCTTCTTAATTACAAGTAGATAGGGAGGCATAGTGGTTTAACACTAAAGTTATCTCACAGTTCAAAGGTTAGGCCGTTGCTGCCCTGCACAGGAGAGATGGTGAGGGTGGAAGGGTAACAAGGATGTTTAAATAGGCCTGCTAAAAATAATGTGATAGTGTAACTTGTCTTTTGAAAAGATTCTACTTCTAAGGCAAGGACAGTATAACAACAGTGTTTCTAGAAATGGTCACGTCCCAAGAATCGTGAAGAACGTTTGTTAAACACTGTCCCCAGAAGCCTTTATTTGGAATGCGATAGGTCTAGGGTAGGATCTGGGAATGAATTTTATTTTATTCATTTTGACTTCTGCTCTTTGAGACAAGGTGTAGCATTGTAATCCAGGCTGGTTTTGAACTCACTCGTGTAGCTGGGATTACAGGGTTGGCCACCAAGCCCGGCTTTCGGAATTTGTTTCAGAAGCACTACACAGTAAGCGAGTCTTCCAAGTTAGGACGCTCTAATAAAAAGAGCAGAATTTGGGTTACACCCGTTTTGTGCAGGCTTTGAGCTAAAGAGTTATCCTCCCTGTCCCACCATACGTACTCAAAAACCCTGCCCGTGATATGCAAACGTAGCTCTTTTTAATATAGAAACCTCTTGTTTCTCCTCCTTATATGTCATTCCTGAGCGAGACCCAGAGCTGCTTTTTCCTGGCCGGCTCAAAGACAACACCTTCCCAGGATCCTACAGGTCAAAGGCCACGTCTTGGTGGGGCGTCCGCCGCCGCTCCCGTGCCGCGCCCTCATTGGCTGGAAGTTCCCTCGCCCGGGGCGGCGAGGCTGCAGCGCGCCACGCCAGCGGTCCCGAGTGGGGCCGCCCAGGGGCGGGGCGGGGCGGGGC
>NW_004524606.1:20215478-20232387 GCF_000260255.1 Octodon degus
CCCGGCCCGGGCGTGTGCGGCCCGGCGCACTGGGGCTTCGCGCTGGGCGGCCGGGGCTGCGGCCCGGACGAGTACGAGAAGCGCTACAGCGGCGCCTTCCCGCCGCAGCTGCGGGCCCAGATGCGCGACCTGGCGCGGGGCATGTTCGTCTTCGGCTACGACAACTACATGGCGCACGCCTTTCCGCAGGACGAGCTCAACCCCATCCACTGCCGCGGCCGGGGGCCGGACCGCGGGGACCCGTGAGTACCTTGCGCCCCGCGATGCCTCCCGCCCCCGGGGCCGCCGGGGCCTTTGGGGTCCGCGGCGGCGCTCGAGGGTCGGACCGTGCCTAGGCCGGCCGCCTTCTGAGGTCTCCTGGGGCCTCGAGGTACGTGGGTGGGCTGACGAGGGTTCGCTTTCTCGATTTTGCGGGACTCTGAACTTCATGAGCCGTTCGGACCCATGTCTTACCCAGCTGGGGACACAGGACTAGAGACCCGAAGGGACAGTGACAGTGCCAGAGACGGGGCCCAAGGCGCGCTTAGGTCCCTGTACTCCAGGCGGACACATATGCTACTTGAAATTTGTACAGCATTTGCCTGGCTGGGGAACGCAGCTTCAGAACGAGACCGCCCCTGTTCTAATCAGTGCCACACCCAGGTCTTTTTAATATAAATATTGAGCTGATTCCTAGAAAGGATTTGTGAGCCATCTAGTGAGTTGGAGGCACCGAGAGGATAGGATTTAACCCTTTTTCTCTGGGGAGTGTTTCTTAGGTGGCAGAGAGTGAGATGGGAAGAAAAGTGGTCGACTGGCCGGCCCAGCTTTGGGTTCTCAATATTGGAAGCATTCTCGCAGAATACACGCTCAGCATCACTGCCCTGTGCTTTATGCCCCGTGAACAGCATTCCGTGGCAGGGCCGTCAGGGGAGGTCAGCCAGACCTCACCGTATGGCCTTGTTTGTGAAGGCAGAGCTCCAGGATTCATTGTTGCAGACTTCAGTCCAAGAGGGCAGCACACCCAGTTTAGGCCAGCCCTCCCAGGAAGGGAGGAGTGTGCCTGTTAGGCCGGATAGGTGACTAGCTTCAGTGTTTCCCTTCAGGTAGGCATGGAGGAGTTGGATTGCTCACTGCCTTGGTGGAACACCGGAGTGCCTTTGGATGTGTGAGGCTTACATTTTTGTTCCCTAATGGAAAGCAGTGACGTTCAGTCTTTAAGATCTAAAAAGGAAGACCATATACTAAGAGTATCACCAAATTCATTGACTTAATTTGCTGTGTGAGGGCATGACCGTTAGTGAAGCAAGGGCACGTCTCAGACGAGTTTTAAAGGACTGAATCTTTCCAAAGTTGTAGGAAACTGACATTTATTTTTCTTGTTTAACTATATTGTCCTTTTTACATAAAAATGTATTTTCCAGCTTATTTGACTTGAGAAAAATAACTTTAAAATTTTTGTTTAAAAACAGTTATTTGGGGCTGGGGAGATGGCTCGGTAGAATAAGCGCTTCCCTGGCAAGTGCAAGGGCCTGAGTTCAATCCTTGGTTCCGCAAAAAAAGCCTTCTTTTTTCCAAATAGTAGACATGAGTTGTCTTGCTTAACTAGAGGAAATTGTTGCGCATATTTTTCTTTCAATCACAACTTTTTTTTTTTCTGAGAAAGGATCTGGAATTACTGGTGTGAGCCACCACTCCCAGCACAATTGCAATTTTTAAGATAATAAACTTCATTAATCTTTTTTGAGGGGTGCCCTAAATTTCTACCAGATAGTTATTTTTAATTTCTTTTTAAAAGTTTTTATTTTTTATTTAATTTTTAATTTCTTTCTTGCCACCTCCTGTCATATGCCTGTACATTATTTACACAGTTGCAATCAAAGTATGTGTATATATTTTGCATCTCAACAATATTGTTTTCTCTGCAGTACTTACAGTATTACAAGAAGGGAGCACTTTAAAGGCCTGTATTTTCTCACAGATTTTTTTTCTCAGATTTTCTTTCATCAGGCAGACCTAAGGCAAATAGTCTAATGGGGAAATTGTGGTAACACTTTCCATCAGATTGTAATGGCCTGGAGTATGGGTTGATGGCATGTTAGTGCTTTCTGAATGAAGTATAAGAACCTGCTAGAGTGTTGAGAACCCCCTCTCCTCAGCAAGGTGAGGCAGTTGTTGATCATGTGTGAAGGAAGTAGGCATTTATTTTAAGATGAAGTCTGATAGTATTTTGGTTTGGCAGTGTTATTCAGTGGCATTCTGTGTAAATGAAGGTTAAGTTGCTTTGAGATATTATTTTTGGAAAGACTGTGTTAGAAGTATAGGGTGTAGGGATGGCATTTGGCCTTATCGTTTTGTAAACCTTGTATCCTAAAGGAGGTAAGAGAGCTCTTGGGCTATGTGGCCTTGGGTAGACAGGACCGGAAAGATTGATTTTCTATTACTTCCTTTAACTCCTGAGGATTTGCAATTTTTTCAGGAAGGTTTAGAACCTAAGCTTTGTCATTCTGACTGTGAAACAATAGGGCACATTAACATCCTCCAAATAAATAACCCGAATTAAAAATTATTCGATTGCTTTATTTCCTTTTGTGATACTGGAGATTGATCCCAGGGAGTGTTGAACTTCACACTGTCCCCACCCCCTTTTGTGGTGAATGAACTCAAGACTTCCTACTGAGCTACATCCTCTTTGAGACAGGTCTTACTAAGTCTGTAAGTTACTCAGGCTGGGCTCCAACTCTTGCCTCATCTTTCTGTAGTGATGGGATTACAAGTGTGTGCCATTTTTATTTTGAAAGACAGTCGTGCTAAGTTGTCACAGATGGCTCTTTCACCTTCCAAATAGCTGGTTTTATGTGATTGTGTCACCACCCCTGACTTCCAGGTTTTAAAGATATTCTCATGACTGTTAATCAAGTTGTCTTCTAATGATTCTTTTGGTTTTGTTTTGTGAAGCAGGCTATCACTATGTAGTCCAGGCTGGCCTTGAAGTCACTGTAATTCCGGCTGGCCTGGACCCTGAAGCAGTCCTGCCTCAGCCCTCCTGAGTGTTGGGATTACACAAGTGTACCACCACACCCAGTTTAATTTATATTTTTACGGTATTGGGGATTGAACTCAGGACCCTGCACTTGCCAGGCAAGTGCATACTCTACTGAGCTATCTCCCTGGCCCCCTAATGATTCTTTTAAAGTACAGTAAATTCACTAGAATCACCAGTAGAGAATATTATGTAAAAGGGGTAGAAACAAAATATAGATACTCAACGTATATATCTTTCCTTTTTAGTTACATTTGCTTGAAATTTATCTTGCCTGTCTTTATGGGGGGAGGTGTCCTGTGAAGAGTTAATATGAAGTAAATGAAAAGTCAACACTTTAAAAATAGATTATCTTTCTGTGTAGCTTCCGATTGTTATGCAAAATCAGTTCTCACTTCCCCACTTTAGGTTGGAGAATCCAAATTCAAAAATTTCTTTGAGCAAATTGTATATTGTTTTTACAGTTTTTTAATAACTGAATCCAAGCTTTTAAACATAACTTCACACTTTTTCTTCAACTATGCTGCTTTTAAAAGAAAAAAAGTAACTATCAGATAAGCCAAATGCAATATTGACCTCCCAACTGACTAATTTCTGTGAGCCCTTAATTTTAGATAGACTCTTCCTGAATGTCTCAAAATCTGTTCTCTATTTTAGTCAGCTGAAGTCTTTTTTTTTTTTTTTTCCTGTCACCACTGAGCTGTTTGAAGCTGAATTTTTTTTTTTTTTTTTTTTTTTTTTTTTGTGGAAGTGGGAATTGAACTCAGGCCCTTGTGCTTGCCAGGCAAGCACTTATTCTACTGAGCTGTTTCCCCAGGCCCTGAAGCAGATTTTTGACTTCCTCAGTTTTCATTTTGGTTCCTCTCTTTTGAGCTGCTACTCTGCATTCAGTGTTGCCTGAGAATTCAGTACTATTTTGTATTCGCCATCATTTCCCTTTGTCTTCTCTCTCCATATTATCAATCCCTTGAATATAGGGATTCTCTTTTTACTAAGCTCTGTACCCATATAGTATCAGTAAATTTCTGGATGGCTGTTACCCACTAACTGTATCTGGGATTTTTTTTTTTTTTTTTTTAGCATACCTGTTTTGTTTGATTTTTGTCAGCTGAGGCCAGGGAGATAGCTCAGTGGAATAAGTGCTTGCCTGGCAAGTGCAAGGTCCTGAGTTCAATCCCTGGTACCACAAAAACAAAAACAAAAAAAGATTAAGTACTTGGCTGGGGAGATAGCTCAGTGACATTAAGCACTTGCCTGGCAAGTGCAACGTCCTGAGTTTGATCCCAGGTACCACCAAAAAAAAAAAAAAAAAAAAAAAAAAAGATTTTGTTAACTGCATAATAAAACTTAGTTTCTATCAAAGGACAGAGTTTTAAGGTTGAGTTATTGGAAAGAGCTCTCAGGGGAGATTCAATTTCAATAATGATATCTAATGAAGAAATATACTGTTTTACCTGCATAATAAGCTGACACATGGAATCAGGAGTCATGAGAATTTCATGCTATGAAAAGTATGAAACTTTTACAAGAAAATTTTATTTTTAATTTTTTAAAAATTTATTGAGAAAACGGATAGCAATGAGACAGTCCCAAAACCAGTTACTAGCACAGTTTCACTAATTAATACATTGCATATTGTTGTCTTAGTGGTTATTCATTGTGCAAGATGCAGACATGATATCCTGTCCACAAACAATCTCTATTCAGTGATCCAAGAGAATGCGGCTGTGTATCAGTCTTAACTATTTCGAACATACAGATACAAAATGGTGGTTCATTTGTATCCCCTTTTTTGTTAGTTTTGTCAGAGAAGGGCACTCCATTGTCATTTTAATATTTTAAGTGTGTGAATTCAGTAAAATATTCCAATATAGTCCAGTACTCCATAAGAGTAGTGGGTTTTCTGTAAGACTGGTGATGACAAGAAGTTGTTGACTTGGCCAGGGGGATGGCTCAGTGGAATAAACGCTTGCCTGGAAAGCACCAGGGCCTGAGTTCAATCCCCTGTTCCACCAAAAAAAAAGAAAAAGAAAATTTATTAGTGTCATTTTTTTTTTGTTGTTGTTGTTGTTATCCTCCCAATTTTTTCTTTCTTTGCTTAAAGAATATAGCAATTATTTGTTAGGACTTAAAAGTTATGAACGTTAAATCTTTAAAAGTTTTTATCTGACTGGAGTAGAAAGAAGGAAGTGTGATGGGTTTTGTGTATGTGTGCACACATGGTTTTTTTGAAATAGTTTTCACACATAGTTTAGGCTGGCATCTAAAAGCATTTAAGAATTGTATTCATTTTAGTTGAAGATTAAAAGAAAAAAAAAGATAGGGAGGAGTATAGAGCCCAAAATTAATAATATCTTCCAGGGGCTGGAGAGATAAATAGTTCAGCAGAATAAGTGCTTGCCTGGCAAGCGCAAGGGCCTGAGTTTAATCCCCGGTTCTGGGGGGGGGGGGGAATCTTCCATGGGGGGCGGTGCAGGTGAGGAGGGTAACACATGCCACAGAGTGTAACTCTGGAGATGGTGTGGTATGTGGTTCTCAGTCTAGTGTGAGTGCTACTTTGGTGATGTGGGAATCATTCCCTGTTGAGGAGGGTAATTGAATCCCACTATGTTTCTGATCAGCAAGATAATGTCATTAAATATTTAAGCCCAGCGTAATGTTCTTCAGTTGAGGATTTCCTTGTCTGCTTTGATCCTATCCTCCATCCCTTTTCTTGTACACTTCCTGACTGGTGTTGTCTGTGAGAGGTATATTTGAATCTGTAGCTCTTGCCTTGAAAGTACCTTTGGCTATGATGTGAATTTATTTAGCAAGAGTAAACCAATGTATATAATCCCAACACCTGAGAGACTGAAGTAGGATGATTGCATGTTTGAGCCTAGCTTGGGCAGTTTAGGAGCCTATTTTAAAACAAAGAGGACTGGGGATTAGTTCACTGTGAAATTCTTGGGTTTAATCTCCAGACTTTTGGGAAAAAAGTCAACAAATTGAAGAAATAGACACAATTTTACAACCATGCTGTTTGTTGACTTTATAGCTTGTGCTGGATAAGAGGGCTCTAGTTTCTAGATAGCCCCCTGTGGGAGACCCTTCCCACTGTGCCAGTTAACAAGGACTCCTGCCAGGTGTTATGGCACAGGGTCTGAAGAAAGGGTAAGAGACACATAGAGATTCAGACCGGGATCTGGGATGAGCTGTTCTCAGGGAGCAAAAGGCCAGCAAGCACTAAAACCTTAGCATTTATTCATTACTTCTGAGTCAAGGTCAATGAATGAAAGAGTGTGGGTGTTTGAGGAACAGTAATGGGGACTATGGTAGTCTAGGAAGAACAAGAAAGCATTCTTTTTTTTTAAATTATTTGGTACAGGGTCTTGTTACGCAGCTTACACTCATAGTGATCCTCCTGTCTCAGCCTTCCCAGCCCTGGGATTTCAGGCATGTTCCACCATGTGTGGTTTTGGGACCAGCATGGCATGCAGTACTGGAAAGTGAAACTGGGTCCTTGTGCTTGCCAGGCAGGTGCTTAGACCACCAAGCTGTCTCCGCAGTCCAACAAGGTATTCTTGCAAGGACAGGGACGAAATGGGGGCGACGAGAACCCTGTAATGAAGAAATATACTGTTTCCCCTGGTGCTTTGTAGTTTCCAGCAGGTCTTACTTGGCCCTGTGAGTGCCCCTGCAATCATTAGCCCTAGGGCTTCCAGCTGTGACCAGAAAAGAGGTGGGATTTGCCCATTCCAATCTGGCCCAACGGGCAGAAAAAGGACGGGCTTTGGACCTCCCCCAGACTCAATAATTTGTGGTCTGCAGCAGCCCTCTCTATAAAGCTTTTTTTTTTTTTTCAGAACCGAGGATTGAACTCAGGCCCTTGCGCTTGCCAGGGAAGCGCTTATTCCACTGAGCCATCTCCCCGGCCCCTTAAAGCTTGTTTTTTAAAAAAACTATCTAAAATTTTGATACAGATTCTTTGTCCTACATTAAGTGACTTAATATAATATGGAACAGGGCAATGGAAAGTTCAAATAAGATCTTATATTGAAGCTGTTTCTTCCCTGTAAGGCTGGTTTGGCTCCAGCCAAAGCCAGTAGGAAGCCAGCCTTTCAGAATCTAGCAAGCAGTAGAGAAAGAAGAAAAGCTGTCAAAAACATCTCATAGAGAAGTGGACGAGAAAGCATCTGGAGGATCCCAGATACAAATAGGGAAATAGGGTACACTCCAGGGATATCTGGAAGTTGTCAGATATCAAAAGTCTGTGTTGCAAATGAAACTGGGCCTTTTGCACTTTGGTTCAGAAGGAGTTTTTTTTTTTTTTTTTTTTTTTTGGTTTGGCCTGCTCAGGATGCCTTAAGGGCAGATCTGGAAGGTATGAAGATCAGGGGATTGAACCACAGAATTCTGAGCCTGACTGCTTTGCTTCAGCAGGCACTTACACAACTGAGCTATTGGGCAGGCCCTTGACCTTTCTCTCACAGCTGAAAAGCTTTTGAACATTTGTCTTTTTTCTCCCTTTCCTGTCATATACCCTCAAGTTTCTGCAGTTATTTGGGTTTGTGGGAGTGGGACAGAGGAATAAGTGAAGTTCTTGGTTTGAATTTCTAAAGTAGCTATGGCTTATTATTTCAACTACTTTCCCAGCCTGCCTTACTAGATACATTAATTTTTGTTGTCTTAATAGTTTGTGTTATAAACAAATATTGGAGTGACCAGAGGGCAACCCTGTCCCCTGCTTCCCATGTTGGTGAGGGGATGGACTCATGCATGTTACCAAGCCCTCCACCGGCGAGTTACCTACCCAGTGGCCCTTGTACCTACCTACCTTCTCTTTTCTTTTCCTGTCATACATACATAACATGTATTTTCATCATGAGGAGTTGGTACATATATGTGTCACATCTTGATCCTTTTTACTTCCCCTCCTATCTCCCTGCTTTGTCAGATTTCCCTTCCTTTCTACACAAGGAACCTCGCTCTGTTTGGTTGGTGTTGATTATGAGAGTGGAGGTATGTAGCAGTAATGTTGATGCAGTTCAAGTGAGAAAAGAGAGCAGCGCCTTGATTCTTGCTTTGGTTTATAAGACATCCCTCAAGATTAATAAAAATAATGGGAAGTATTTGGTTGAGATGGTAGTGAAAACTTGATATAAAAAAATCAAATTTATTTCCCTAATCAAAGGACAGATGAGTCGGTGCTGTATCTGTATCTGCAGGTCTTTACTTTTTTGTGTGTAATCTGCTGGAGTATGGAATTTTTATATTAAAGTTATACAGGTAGGTCCTATGACCAAACTCTCCTATAGTTCCTAGTGATTGTGAGGCTGGGCAGGATGGAAGAAATCATTTGTAGCACTAGAATGCCTCAGACAGGGCAAATGACCCTTACTTGCAGCTCCTAGCTTATGTTGAGTTGTTTGTACTCTTGTAATTTACATGATTGTGTCTGCTATGCTGTTATGCCATCGTACTTGTAGACACTGTGCTGGAAGAGACCTTTGCCCTACAGATCTATCTACTCACAGTTTCTCAATAAATAAGAATGGCTGGCAATTTTAATTTTTAATGGGTGCTTATTTTTCTCTCTCTTTTAAAATAAAGTACCTGCATTTAATTTTAATTTTATTTCTTTTTCAGTTCAAATCTGAACATCAATGACGTATTAGGGAACTATTCATTGACTCTCGTTGATGCGTTGGATACACTGGCAGTAAGTGTTGCAATTTTAAAAAAATGAACAAGTTTTCTGGCTTCTATCTCTGCTTTGCATTAGGAATGGAAATTTCAGAGAACCTGATACTTTTATAATCTTAATTTTTGTTTGAGACAGGGTCTGGCTATGTAGTCCAGGGGGTAGTCTTGAACTTGCTTCGTAGCCCAGGCTGGCCTCCAACTTTTGCTCCTGTTTTTGCCTCCCCCGTGCTGAGATTACAGGTGTGGACTACTGCACCTGGTAAACTTGATACTTGAAGGCTTATGCCACTGAGCTGTCTCCCCAGCCTGATACATAAAATGTTTTCATGGCTGTTATTTATTTTAGTGGACTTTGTGGCAATAATGGGAAAAAGGTTGAAGGTTATGAAAGAGGAAATGTGATTCTCTTTAAATAACAGTGAAAAAAAAATGTGTACTTGTTTTTAGAGAACCAATTCCCAAACTCCAATTTTCCACTGCCTTACATGCTAAAGGAATCCATAGAGGATTGCCTTAATATTTACAGTCACTACAGTTAGTGTTTCAGGAATAGAAGACAGAAAGTCTCCAGGTTGCTAGATATCCCGAAGTTCCACCTAGCTGCTGGGTGGCTCCTTGTGCTTCCTAATGTGGAGGCCCTGTGTGAGTACTGCTGTCACTCACTGCTGCTCTGGAGTGCTGAGGTTGCAGACGTGTGGTGCCAGGCCTGGCTTGCGTCTTCATTGTATAAGTAGCAGAAGGACAAGGCCCTTTGTCTAATGGAAGTCTGGACTATTGGCTTTGCTGCTTGGTGTAGTTGGAAAGCAGCTTAGCTCCTTGGCTCTCTTCCTTCTGAAGGAATTGCTTCTGCATTGTCATCATCCCTGGTTACTTATCCAGATGTGCCCCAACAAGTTAGTGCAGCCTAATGAGAGCAGTTAAAAACTAGTGTTCCTTGAGGCATCCTACGAGTCTTATGTAAATTGACGCCTGTCTGACTCCATTAATCAACATTGTAACTTTTTATCTCCACACTGGTACTACAGAGACCTTGTTTTTGTTATGCTGTACTGTACTATCCCTACACTTGATGGTAAATGGTACATATTAGGATTACAAGCTTTTGTTTAAAATAGTTCAGCATCTCCAAACATAAATTACAAGGAAAGAAGAATTCTAAAAGGAGCTCAACAGATTTTATGTCTTAACTATTGGAGAGCCGTATTAAAACATCATCATTCTAAGGGCTCTGAGGAGTCATGCAGTGAAGAAACCTATATAATGATTCGTCTAATCCAGCTTCTTTCAATCATTCCATACCCTGGTTTCTTGGGGCTCTTAGCTATCTGACTGAAATAGTAAATTACACTGTATAGTTAAGCATTGCTGACTGTCTACACCATCCTGCTCTTGATCTGAGATCATATCAGCACTGCAGTAGCACTGGATGTTGTTACTGCTGTACATCTGTAAGGAAACCGACCTGTTTTTGTGGTTTTTGTTGTAGAATATCTGGCCTTTACTGCCTTAGCATGTCACACTTTTCAGGTCTTATGTTGAGGGTTTTTTTCTCTTGCTATCCTTTTAAATAGGCTTTAGCAGATATGCTGTGGAAACCCTTGGGGAAAGCGGTCCCCTGACCATTTCATGTAACTTGCAGTGTTGTTGCATCATCTTTTAAAAGGAAAACTGAAACTCAGAAAAGAAACATCTATACCTGTCTCTGCGTGTTACAGCAAATAACGATCAACAGAAAAAAAGATGTCATAGACCAGTAAAATTAGAAAAGGAAACATAGTTGAGTATCTGGGAAAATTATTTTTTCTCTATTTTTGTTTTTTGTGGGGATGTATCATTATGAGAACAGTGTGGTCTTAATATTGACATGAATTTTTTGATAGAATTAAGTTGTTTCCATTTAGGTTAATCAGTAAAATTTTATGCTCAAATTGCAATTTGTATAGGAGGAAACATCCTGTCTACACCCCGAGTAGGAATCATAATTCTAGAACACTTTTCAAAGGACATAGAGCTGGTTAGTTGTATAATTTAAGTGTCACTGGTTTTATCCTGTGTTCCAAGAGGGTTTTGGATATCTGCATGGCAAGCATCAAGTTTAGTAAGATTTCTAGATTGGTCTCCTGGGAGCCAAGCATCCATCAACTGGATTTATTTGAAAAACAAGGTGAAAGTCATACATCTTTTTCTTTAATTTTTTGATTTATGTTATACTCATCCAAGAAATTTTAGGTAATGACATTGACTTTGCACTTAAGTTACATTAGACTGAAGCTGAGAGACAGAGAAAGAGGAGAGAGAGAGAGAGCGCGAGAGATAAAGACAGACAGACAGACAGACAGAAGAGTGGGAAGATGGGAAGATTAGGAGTGCCCTTGGTTCTAAAAGGGGAGATATTTTCATAGTCTTGCCACTTGGAGATGTGATTCTTGAGCTTCAGGAAGTAGGCTTGCCATTGTCTGAAATACAGTTAGTCCCTGACTTACTAACAAGTTCTATTTTGGGAGAAAGTTTTTAAGTTGGGTTTGTTTAGAAGTCTGACAAAGTCAGTTTTATACACCTTTGACACAAATATACAATATAAAGAGCATAAAAAGACCAAACCTCCACATCACCACTGCTTTTCCTGTTTCTTCCAGACATCCAGGGCTCTGATTTGTACTGTACTACTGTGCAGTAAGCACACAGCACACAGCTGTGACGTTGTCTGGCAGGCACATCAGATACTTCCATGATTTGTTTGCATCCTTATGTAACTTGAGATCCCATCCTAACTCCAGATCCCTTCCTAACTCGAGGTCCCTTTCTATCTGTGAAAGTTTGCAACTTGAATGAACATTTGTTCGTAAGTCGAGCACCAACTGTGTATTGTGAAAAGTCACTGGTTTTCTACCCTTTGTGCTTCTCCTCCTACAGTGGCAAAACCACATACAATATAGACATTTTTATGATGGGCCACACTGCTGCAGTCATGTAGCCTATTGCATCTTAAGCTGCTATAATGGTTTCTATTCTTCTTTTTAAAGATAATGGGAAATTCATCTGAGTTCCAGAAAGCAGTCAAGTTAGTGATCAACACAGTTTCATTTGACAAAGATTCTACTGTACAAGTCTTTGAGGCCACAATAAGGTAAAATAGTACATAAAATGGGTTGTCTGTGTGTGTGTGTGTGTGTGTGTGTGTGTGTGTAGAAAAATTCCTTTAGGTTTTCTAGAACCAAAATCCAGGTGGACAGTCAATATAGATATTGAGTGCAACTTATATTTTTTGTGTTTCTTTTAGTATTTACCAAATTATAACAGCTGAACACATGATGATCAGATTTTTTTTTTTTTTTTTTTTTTTTTTTTTTGCGGAACCAGGGATTGAACTCAGGCCCTTGCGCTTGCCAGGCAAGCACTGCCAGGCTTGCCAGGCAAGCATCTGATTATTTCCCCAGCCGATAATCAGATTTTTAATTGGAAAAAAGGAAATATTCATGTTTGAATGGGTGTCCCTTTAAGCAGTTTCTTGATTTTCCTTTATGCTTGGTTTTTTAATTTTACTTAAAGTTATGAAATCACTTGGTATGAAAAATGTCATAGTCTACTCCAGATGGTTAGAAAGGTGATTGATGGGTCTACAGTGACATAGATGTAGGCTGTTAGCCTTTTTACCCATGCCATTTTCTTTTCATTTTCCTCCTTATCCTCTTATCAGATACTGAAGTTCATCAGTTGCACAGTAGCCAGAACTGTAGAAGCTACTTAGTGTCTGTTGTCTAACCTTTTTCTTTTTTATGTAGCTAAGTCTTTCCCCCAAGTAAGCTAAATCAAGTATAATTTAGTAGCACAGTAGGTAATATATATTTTGAAAACAAGTAGCACGGTCTTAATTAGTATGATTTTTTTTTCTTAACCTCTAAGGTAAAGGTAACTAACTTTGTTAATCCTTTACGGTGTATTTTTCTCAGTAGCCTGACATGAATGATTCCTTTTGAGTAATGCAGTAAACTAAAAATTAGCCAGTCAGTAGAACTAGAAAGAATTTGAGAGGACATTATCTCAGCTCCTTACTTCAGGTAGCTTGGAGTCCATAAGAAGTAGTTGCTGCTTCTGTCATTCTGAATTAGTTTATTTGTCCTTATAAGCAACATGATTTTATTTTAATCATTTATTTTTGTTCTTTTTGCCATTAGGGTTCTGGGAAGCCTCCTTTCTGCCCACAGAATAATAATTGACTCTAAGCAGCCCTTTGGAGACATGACAATTAAGGACTATGATAATGAGTTGTTGCACATGGCCCATGACCTGGCTGTGCGACTCCTCCCTGCTTTTGAGAACACGAAGACAGGGATCCCCTATCCTCGGGTAGGTAGACTGGCTTTTCCCTTTGTGCTTGATAATTCACCATCTTCTGGAATTAAAAATATTTGGTAGAAGGAGTAAGTCTGAGGTAGATGAAGAAAATGATATTCTTGAAATAATTTTACCCTAAACATAATTCATTCATCATTTACGAAGCACTGTCCATGTGCTGGGCATGCGGTGACATAGCTGAAATATTCAAAGAAAAACTTCTCTCAAAAAATTTATTCCCTTTAAAACTTATTGTTCCTGTGTTCAATATACCTAAATCTTTTACAAGTATGATTTATAACATGTGCTCCCAAATAGTGTACAGAAAGTCCTCATTTCTTGTTTGGGTAGATTTCCCCAAAGATCCTCACATGTGTATTAGAGAGGAGCTCAGTGAATGTTCTTTTGAATATTTCATGTGACTGTTTCAAGTAAAGCCTGCGCAGCCTGGCATAGTAGTGCACACCTGTGATCCCAGCACTTGAAGGCTGAGGCAGGAGAATTACTGTGAGTTCAAGGTTAGCCTAGGCTACATACATAGTTCAGAGTCAGCCTGAATTGCATGGGGAGATGCTAACTGAAAAACAAAACAAAACAAAACAAAAAACCAGGTTTGGTGGTGCATGCCTGTAATCCCAGCACTGGGGAGACTGAGACAGGAGGATCGTTGCAAGTTCAAGACCAGCCTGGGCTACAAAGTGAGTTCAAAGCCAGCCTGAACTGCATAATGAGACCCTGTCTCAAAAAGAAAAAAGGGGCCTGCGAGGACCAGCAAGCTAAGTGGCAATTTAAATGCAAGATCTCTGTGATATCTGATTTGTCAAGCCAAAACTCCTTTGGGAACTAAGTCAGCCTTTGAGGTAACCAGGTAGTGAGTTGTCGGGCCACAGGGCTGCCATGATGCCGCTGACTTCATATTCTAGGTGAGTCTCCCCTTGTTCCCAGTCTGAGGCCTGTTTATGTTTACAGAGCAGAAGTGCATTCATAGTGGCTTACTTAGAGTTTAGAACTGGTTCCATAGCTCACCTTTTTCTTTAATCCTGAAACCTGATCATGTGTAACCATGATAAAAATCCTGTTGGAAAGAGATGCTTTAGTAAGCCTCACATGATAGGGCATGACTGTGATCTCGGCTATTTGGGAGGCTAAAGCAGGAGCATCACAAGTTTGAGGCCAGCCTGGGGAACTCAGTGAGACCCTATCTCAAAATAAAGAACTGAGAGTATATGTACCACAGTAATGAGGCACTTGACTTAGCATGTGTAAAGGCCTGGGTTCAATCCTTAGTATTGTCCCCCCCCCCCCAAAAAAAAAATCGAAACTATCAGTGAGATGTTTCAGTTAATTGTGTAATTGTCTTATTGTCATTCCTTCAACACTTGCTGCTCTTTTTTTTAACTTGTCCTTAATAAGACAGGGCTCTGGTGTTCTTATTCTCATTTGTGCCCATGTTGATCTTGGGTCTAACATAACTATCAGCACAGTAAGTGTGGTACATTCATTAGCTGAGTGCAGTATCTATGACTTGGCCTTTGAGTGTGTAAGTTCTTAAGTTTTTCCATGAGACCTGTGACTGACTCTTCCTGTCCCCAGGTGAATCTAAAGACAGGCGTTCCTCCTGACAGCAATAATGAGACCTGCACCGCAGGAGCTGGTTCTCTCTTGGTGGAATTTGGGATTCTGAGTCGACTGCTGGGGGATCCCACCTTTGAGTGGGTGGCCAGACGAGCAGTGAAAGCCCTCTGGAACCTTCGGAGCAATGATACGGGATTATTAGGTGTGGTGTACTTTCTCCTGCCGTTGGGGCTCTTTCACTTCATCTCTGAAGGCATTCTTCCTGTTTCTCCCTTGTACCACTGAATCTGAAAATTTTCAACTCAGAAAGAATGGTACTGCTGTAGTCAATTTATTTTTGTGACCTTTTGCTTAGACTGAGACTATAGGGTTTGATAGAAAAAAAATACTTTTGCTCTTTGAGAGTACCCTTCTGATTTGGAGCCCTGGGTATATTCTACTTGAAAATTATTGTTAATGTACATGTTATAAAGAGAACTGCTTCTGAGGCAGGTTTTATTGCTTCAATATAAAGTTCTAAACATTAGAATTTGAAGTTATCAGTGAAATGATTTCTCCTTTTTATTTATTTATTTTTTTTAGGAGAGGGTCTGCAGGGTGTTCATTGTCTCACTACTAGATCGGACTTGTAGTGATCCACCTGTCTATAGCCTCCCAAGAGCTGGGATTACAGGTGCACACCATCACGCCCAGTCTCTGGTTTCTCCTTTTTATATTTATTTATTTATTTATTTATTTATTTATTTATTTTTTTGTGGAATTGGGGATTGAACTCTGTGCTTTTTAAAAAAGTTGTATGTAGTAGTAGATTGAAAATTCCAGGTTAAATTTACTTTTGTTTACTTTTTTCTTTCTCAGAATGTTTGATCAGGATATTGAAAAAAATATTTTGGAATATTTCAAACATTAATTGTAGAAAGAAGGTATAATGAATAATCCCTGTGTGTTCAGTCACCATCAGTAATTATCTTGTATATTGCTAACAACGTAACTCATAGAGTTGTCTTATATTGGAACATACTTTCTTTTTGACTGTCAGAAGTAATTTGGTTTGATTGGTTTTTCTAGACCCATAGGGAATTACAAAAAATTTACACTTTAAAGTGATTTTTAAAATTTCTTAGTTCTAAAATTTATATACAGATTTATTTATTTTTAAAATGTATTTAGAACAGGGTCTACAGGGTTTCACTACACAGATTGGACTTGTAGTGATTCTCCTGTTTTCAGCTTCCCAAGTGCCGGGATTACAGGTGTGCATAACCACACCCAGTCTTAATCACCATCTCAGTGGGCCCTGGGGGTTGGGGCGGCACGGCACACCAGAGATTGAACCCTGGCCTGGCCGTTTTTTTTTTTTTTTTTTTTTTTTTTTTAGGGACGGGTCTACAGGGTGTTCAGGGTCTTACTACTAGATCAGACTCCTAGTGATCTGCCTTTTTTTTTTTTTTGGCAGAACCAGGGATTGAACTCAGGCCCTTGAGCTTGCCAGGGAAGTGCTTATTCCAGTGAGCTATCTCCCCGGCCCCAAGGCCGTTATTTGTTGATTTAATAGCAACAGTAGAAATAAGATCAAATTATTAATTCATCACTAAATAATTGACCACTATCACCATAAATTGTCAGTCTGTAACTTTCTATAGGCATCTATTTTGTGTGTGTGCGCGCGTGTATGTGTTTGTGTGTGATATTGAGGATTAAAGCCAGGACCTTGTCATGCCAGGCAAGTACAGCTGTACCACTGAGCTATATCTCCAGTTCTTTAAATTTTATTATGAGACAGGATCTTGCTGAGTTATCCAGGCTGGCCTTAAACTTGTGATCCATCTCCTCTACCTCCTCGAGCCCAATAGTAGCTGGGATTTCAGGTATATATATGTTCCACCCTAGCTTCATACACCCTTTTTAGCCTGGTATGTGGAACTTTTCTATGTTTTCATTTATTAACAAAAAACAAAATTTTTTATTCTGCCTTAATTTGGCAGAATTTGTAGCACTAGAGTAGTACAAAAGCTTCAGTTTACAACTTTTCTTCTGCAGGGTTTCCATGTTATTTTCATAGTAACTCATTTAAAAGCTACATAGTCATGTATTAACCCTTTTTCTAGTGTTAAACACTTAGATTCTTTCTTTCTATCTTTTTTTCTCTTTTCTGCAGATAATTTTCTGGTGAACAGCATAAGAGTTTTTCTTTGTAAAAACTTTTTTTTCAGGACAGATTACTGGGAATAAAAGTACTGGGTTAAAGGCTGTGAGTACTCCTTTAGGTTTTGAAATATATTGTCAGTGTGA
>NW_004524606.1:20232511-20282533 GCF_000260255.1 Octodon degus
TCTATAGGTTGTCCAAGTTATTGATAGGACTGAAAAATCTGAGGGTCAGTCTTTCACTCCTGTTTTTACTTACTAAGGATAAAGATGCTGAGAAGTGGGGTTAAAGTAGGATGTGTGCCCCCTTCCTCCCAAAATGATTGGGACGTGAAGTTCCTTTTTTTGTTCCCACAGGCAATGTTGTGAATATCCAGACGGGCCATTGGATTGGAAAACAGAGTGGCTTAGGTGCTGGGCTAGACTCCTTCTATGAATACCTTTTAAAATCTTACATTCTCTTTGGAGAAAGAGAAGACCTAGAAATGTTTAATGCTGCATACCAGAGCATTCAGAACTACTTAAGAAGAGGGTATGTCTCTTATACCACTTCAGTGGCCTTAAAAAGCAAATAGTTTGCATTCTGAGGGCTATTCTTTTTTTTTTTTTTTTTTTTTGTACAGGGAAGAGGGTGGGGGTGGGGGTGGGGGCAATGTTGTTGAACTCAGGACATTGTAATTACCTGATAGGCATTTAAGCAACTGAGCTATCTCCTCAGCCCAGTATTTTGCATTCTAAAATGTTCTTTTTTTTGTTTTGTTTTTTGAGACAGGGTCTTGCTATGTAGTGCTGGCTGGCCTTGAGCTCAAAGTGATCCTCCTGCCTCAGCCTCCTGAGTACTGAGATTATAGGCATTTGCTTCCACACCCAGCTAGTATTCCTTTTTTTCCCCCTTTTTGTAAAACATAAATTTCTGAGGTCTGTGTGTCTGTTCTGCCCTTAACATCACATAACATACTTTTCCAAACCTGAGTGGCTTAAGTAAAAAACATGACCTCACTACAGTTCCTAGGTCCTAGGTTCTGGCCTAGGATGCCACATGAGGTTGCTGTCAAGCTGTTAATTAAGAGTGTAGCCATGGCAAAGCTAGTGTGGGGCTGGAGCATCCCCTCCTAGGCTCCCTCATGTCATGGCTGGCAGTGTTCCTGGCTCTTGGATGGGTGTCTCAAATCTTTGCCATGGGCCCTCTTCCTGGGTAGCTCATAGCAGCTGGCTTCTCTCAAAGCACTGGAGTACTACAAAGGCTTCAGTTTAGAACTTTTCTTCTACAGTAGAGGTTATCTTCTGTTAGTGTCTAGTTCACACAGGTAGTGGGAATCTTCTCCAAAGGTTTAAGAAAAGTGGATAAAAGTAAATGTTGATTCTATTTGAATGAAACAAGTAGGTGCTCCTGGAGTGATAGGGTTAGAGTTCTGTCAATGAGCTTTCTTTTCACCTTTGCATGTGTTACTTATATTTGTAGGCGGGAAGCCTGTAATGAAGGAGAAGGAGACCCCCCGCTCTATGTTAATGTGAACATGTTCAGTGGGCAGCTCATGAATACTTGGATTGACTCTCTGCAGGCATTCTTCCCTGGACTGCAGGTATTTTGCAGTCAGATTATTTATTTATTTATTTATTTAGTGTGTGTGTGGCCAGCTCAGCCCACCACGGGGTGGGGCTGGCTGGCATGTGGTGCTGGGGGATTGAACCGCGGTCCCTGTGCTTTGCTTAGTCTAGCTTGTTCTAAGTAGGTGCTTTAGACCACTGAGCCATGTCACCAGCCCTGCAGTCAGATTTGCAAACAATAGTCATTAGAATGGAAATTTTATTTTCTTCCATTTTCTGTGATATTTGGATTTGGGAGGTGAGATTCTGTTTGTGAAATAAGTTCCTGTATTATTGAACAGACCCATATTACATTATTGAAAAATCATATTTAAAAATTAACCAGGTGATTGTTGGATAATCCATCTTTGTTATGTGCTTGTTTGGTACATTTGACCTTTTCTTTGCAGTTTATGTTAGTATGTCGTTGATGACCAGATACAAAGGGCATCTGTTTGGATTTGTCACTTTTGACTTGGTTTTGTCTCCAGCTATGTTGCATGAGAACCAGAGTAAAGGAAAGCTTGACATTTGTGTCACTTTTTGCCATTCTTGGAAAAGTATCTCAGCCTGGTGACCCATGTCTTCTTTGTAGGTTCTGATAGGAGATGTGGAGGATGCTATCTGCCTGCACGCCTTTTACTATGCCATATGGAAACGCTATGGGGCCCTTCCTGAGAGATATAACTGGCAGCTACAGGCCCCTGATGTTCTCTTCTACCCACTGAGACCAGAATTAGTGGAATCTACGTATCTCCTCTACCAGGTACCGGAGCTCTTTGAACAATAGTCTGTTTTCATAAATAGAATTATCACGTGGCTGTAGTCTTATTTGTGCTCAATGTCACTCATAGTTTCACAGGACAGAGACAGTCTCTGTAGCCAAATGCTTTTTTTCTTTTTTTGTAGCCAAATGCTTTTAGCCTCACATTTTGCAAAGAATTTTGTCTTTGCCATAGGATTTATTCTTACATCTTTAAATCTTCAAGAGAAAGGGGGCCGGGGAGGTAGCTCAGTAGAATAAGCACTTGCCTGGAAAGCACAAGGGCCTGAGTTCAGTATCCAGTTCCACAAAAAAAAAAACAAAAAAACTCATGAGAAGGAGTTTACCTTCAGTATATTCCAAATCTATTTGACTAGAGAACCTTTTTTTTAGGGGAATGCAGTTCTGTGCCAATGTGCTAGAGAACCTTGATCTAGGTAATAATTCAGACAAAAAGAAAATTCAGTTTCTTATTTATAGAGAAAGTTATCTGGGAGTCATACGAATGTCTTGGTTTTGTTTAGTGTTAAAAGCCCTTTTAATGTTTGTCTTTCATGCAGTTATTCTTTTGCCTGCAGAGGGAATGTCACTTTAACTGTGAAATGTTTTCTCACAGACAGCTGAAGCCAAATGCATATATTTCTGTGCATACCATAAATAAACACACTGAGAGTGCTTGCCCATTCACAAATATCACAGCATAAGCTGTTCATTCAATAAGAAGCTAGCCTTTAATGCACTTCAATAGGCTTGTGGCAAAGGCCTGCATGGTGCAAGACTTGGCACTGCAAACCTGACTTGCAAGGCCTTGTAGTAGGATTAATATTGTGCTTAGATTTATTTAGGTTCAGTGATACTTTGTTTTTTTTTTTTTGGTTTGGTAGTAGCAGGGATTGAGCTTGGGACCTTGTGTACTTATTCCACTGTGCTTTCTCCCCAGCCCCGTCAGTGATTTGTTTTTTGGTACAGAATTCTTCGTGTTTGCTTTGAGGTGAAAAAGGGAGAATTTTGTGAAACTGATGTTATAGCTTGCATCTAGATGTCCCCCAAAGCCTCCTGCAGTCATGGGTGTTTTTTTTTTTTTTTTTTAAGAGGTGGCTGAATTTAGAGTATGTGACTGTTTCACGGTGCAGTGCTAGGATTAGGGCTGGGTAATTACTAACTCAGTCTATTGATTCATTTGGTACCTAAGAATCCCAGTAGCCTGGATATAATATAAGGGACAGGAAACGGCTTCTCTTGTTTGCTTGCTCTTCCTATCTCCTGCTTGCCATGAACTGGTTCTCCTCTGTGATGCCCCTGTGCCATGCCACCTTCCCCCAGCTGGTTATGGACTGAAACCTCTATAATCTGTGACCTAAATAAACCTTTCCCCTTAATTCTGGCTGTCAGCTATTTTGTCTCAGCAGTGAGAAAAGTAACTAAGACAAACTGGTAATGGTCTTTGTGCCTAAAGAGAAACCTTATGAATTTTATGTAACATCTGAGAGGGAAAGAGGTGATACTTTGGTGGAGGTTTTTCTTCTTTCTTTTTGAGATAGGCGGGCCTCAGACTCAACAATCCTCTGCCTCAGCCTCCTGAATATGGGGATAACAGGGGTGCTCCACCATGCCTGGCTAAGGAGATCTTGCATGTGGACTCTCTAAGCCCAGGGTTTATCTAATAAGGCTGTACACAGTCTGAGGGTGGTATAACTGCTGCTGTCTCAGAGTGTGTATGTGTGTGTGTGTGTTCTAGGCAGGGTCTGGCCTTGAGCTCACACTGGTCTGGAACTTGTAGTGATCCTCCTGCCTCAGCCTCCTGAGTGCTGGGATTACAGGTGTGCACCGCCACACGTGGCTCTTAGTTTTCTTTTCTTTTTTTTTTTTTTTTAGTAGGAAAATTTATTGAGAGTAAGTTCCTCAGGGACAGGAGGTGACCTGAGAATGGGTTGCCCTCTGTTTTCTTCTGAAACTTGATCTTGCTGCCCTTGGGCTTTTACTCTTTGTTTCTGTTCCTCTCTTTCTCTTCAGTGTTTTCAGATTCTTCCTTTTGAGGGCTAATTTCTTAGAATCCAGAGAATTGTTTTGCCTTACACCTTTGTGCTCTGAAGCTACTCCCAAGATCTTATAACCCAGAGACAGCCAGCCTGGGGGTTATTTGCTTTTTTGCTTCAGGTTGGCACTAAGCATGAATTAAAAATGATCCCCATCTTCTAAAATGTTTAAAATGTTTACCAGGTAGAAGTTCTATCTTTCCAGAGAAATCCCCGACAACTGCAAAAACAAAAACAAAAAAATCCAAAACAAATAAACTACTAAGAATATGTGACAGAAGAGTCAACAACCCAAGGATTTATTAGAGGAAACTGTGGAGGCTTTCTGTAGATACCGTGGAGTCTTACTCTTTTTACTTTCCTCCTAGTGCTACAATTGGAATGGGGTGGGAGGAAAAGGTCCTGTTTCCCTGTCCCAATGTTTTTAGTTTCTAGAGAGTTCGGAGGTGAGGTAAAAATTCATTTTGTCAGCTGAGTGTGTTGGCTTATGCCTGCAACTACATCAGGGAGGGAGATGGAAGCAGGCAGACTGTAAGTTGGCCCCAGGTCTAGACAACATAGTGGGCTTGGAAGTGTAAATTAGTGGTAGAGTACCCCTGGGTTTGTTTTCTAGCACCACGCACAAAAATGAATAGAAATTGAAAAAGAACTGGAGATAGAGCTTCATAGGAGGATTGTGGGTTTAATCCTTAGTACCACAAAACGAAAAGAACAGAAACTGAATTTGTTCTCTCAGATAATGTTGCTATCAAGCTGGCATTGTTTTATTTCTGACCATGATGAGATCTGAGCTGAAGTATATTCAAGTACACAACCTGGGAGCAGATTGCCCAACTGGTTTAGGTTAAGTAAATTGCAGAAATGCTTCGATGCAAGCTGACTCATGCTCCGGGGAGCCCTGCTCCCCTGTGACGGTTGGTGTCCTGTCTTCTAGGCCCTTTTTGGGTCATGCTCTCTTCTGTTCTCTCTAGGCAACCAAGAATCCCTTCTACCTCCACGTGGGAATGGATATCCTGCAGAGTTTGGAGAAGTACACAAAAGTCAAGTCAGTTTTCGAAGTTCCTCTTTACTGTTGTCTACCTGTGATTTTTTTAGTTGTTCTGGAAAGATATTATTCTAGCTTGCATTTTAGTTTGTAGAAAAGCTAGTTGATTAATGTTACTTTTGTAATGAAATGGTTAATTTCGGTATAGTAATACCCCTCTCCATTATAGCAGGAATCACTTGTTAACTTTCTCTTTTTTAAATGTAAAGTTTCAACAGCAAATCACGCATAGGGCAAAATATTTACAGTGCAGAAAAATAATAAGGTATAGAGTATTTTCATTGTAATTGCTACCCATAGTCAGTGTTTAAGTATATTGTTTATAATATTTTAAATATATTTATGTGTATATACATTTATGCATGTATATATACTTTATACTTCTTTTTTTTTTTTTCTTGCGAAACTGGGGATTGAACTCCGGCCCTTTCATATACTTCAGTTTTGTATCCTGCTTTTGTTTTTTAGCCACCAGTATCTCATAAGTTTTTTTTTTTTTTGAAACCACTATTGTAGGACATTCAATAAATCAATTCTACAAGTACTGAGACTAAAAAGAAATTGGTTATGTTAAATTTGTTGGCAATTCTTGTTCTTGATGTTATGTCATGCTTTTGGTAAATACCCTCCACTGTTTTTCTCTGCACGCTGGAGCTAACCTGATAGCTTAGGAGCCAAAGCACCTTTCTTTTTTTCTTCTTTTTGTGGTATTGAGAATCAAAATAAGGACCTTGAGTTTTTCTGGCAGGTGCTGTGCCTCTGAATTATATCCCTGGCCCTCAAACCACTTTTAAAATGAACCAGGCCTTTGAACTTCACGTAGTTTATTTTTTACATTGTATTGGATGTCCTCTTAATAGAATACTTATCTGCTATTTACCAGCAGGGGAGGGAGCATAAGCAGGACTAACTGGATCAATCTCTTGTAGATGTGGGTACGCCACATTGCATCACGTCATAGACAAGTCCAAAGAAGACAGGATGGAGAGCTTCTTTCTCAGCGAGACCTGTAAATACTTATATCTGGTATGTGTGTTTCAAGATTAACCAAGGGCTTAGAGAAAGTATTTTTGCAGCCTTCTACCTGACAGATATTTACTGTGTTACTGGGTGTTAGATGTTATACATTCCTACAGATATAAGCACTGCTTTACAGAGAATATTGGTGCCTTCTATTGGGTTAAAAATAGTCCTTACTGGGCCAGGGAGATGGCTCAGTGGAATAAGCACTTCCCTGACAAGCACAAGGGCCTGAGTTCAATCCCCAGTACCACAAAAAAAAAAAAAAAAAAAAAAAAAAGAAAAAAAAAATAGCCCTTACTTATTGTGGACTGATCAGGTTGGCAGTCTCCCAAATGAGTGTATAATGAAGGCTAAATAAAAAGAGGCAAAAGGAATGATTTCGAGCTCTGGGAGGATCCAAGCCTACTCACAGAATTCAAGATTTTCTCAGGGCTAAGACCAAGACCTTCTCTGGGAAACCTGTATTTACTTATTTAGTTATCAGAACAAGGGAGGGGAATACTCAAGGTCAGGAACCCCTCAAGGACTTCTCTAAAGTATTAAGTTAATCCACCCAGGAGTGAGATGCTTAAGGCCACAGTCTTTATCTAGTTGAGGTTGGAGCCAGGCAGATGTCCTTGGTCATCTTGTCTTACTATCCTTTGAGGCTTCACCTACCATTACAGGCCTTATTGGGGATCAGTGACTCACACTGGCTCACTTATTAGGAATCTGCCACCCATCTCCAGACAAAGGGTCTAGGCCTTGGACAGACTCACAAGTAAACGTGGAAAGCCAATTGATTAATTGAAGTCCTGCTGAGGGCTGTGTAATGGTAGTCTCCATCAGTCTTCTTTCATGGTCTCCAGCCTTATGGTGAAATCACTTATTAAGGAAACTGAAATTAGCGTAAAGGAGGGCCGGCTCAATAGCTGAGTGCATTAAATGCCTGCTTAGACAGATGTAGCAGTCAGGGTTCGGTGCTGGCCCTGTCCCTAGGGCACACTGAAACAGCAATTGAGGCTGGGCATGGTGGCGGGTGGTGGGTGTCGCTGGCCTGTAATCCCAGCTCTTTGGGAGGCTGAACATAGGCGGATCACCTTGAGTCCTATGTAGTGAGATCCTATAGACCTTTCCTAAAGAATACAAAAAGAGAAAGAAAAAAAAAATGATTTCACTGACATTATCAGACCCAAAAACTACAACTCTTGTCCTGCTTTACCTTGGTCTTAACCATCCAGCAGAAAAGTATAAAAACGAAGTATAAGAAGGAAAGCCATGGTGTTATATTGAGCTGTAGGGGACTCAGGTCAACAATTTCTGACATTGCCAGTCAAGTGGAAGACCCAATACTATTATGGGCTACTGGACTCTTTTAGAATATTTTTACACACCTATAATATTCAATAACGGAACTTAGAAAAAATGGGGTATACCTATGAATGTCCATTTTGTATCTGTGTATTAAAAGTGGTTAGGATAGATATATAGTTACATTCTCTTAATGACTAGAGGGATTTGTTCTAATAGTGTTTGTAAATAGGATATCATGTCTGCATCTTGTTCAGCAATTAACCACTAGGAAGAATGTATGGAATGTGTTAATTATTGAAACTGTCCTACCAATTTGTTTTGAAACTGTCTCATTGCTATTTGTTTCTCAATAAAATTATGGGAAAACAAAAGGAAAAGAAATTAGTGTAAACATGTTCTAACAAAAATAAAAAATAATCAGAAATGAATTTATGATTAGTAACTATGCAAAATACTGGAAAGGATCAGTAGAGGAACAACTGCAACAACTTTAGTACTGTGGTCAGGGAGTCTTCCCTGAGGAGGCAGGCAGTCCCCCAACCCGCTCATCCTCTGGCCCATCCCTCCTCTCCTCTTTCCTGTGGTGTTGAGCATTGAACCCCGAGTCCCATGTATTCTGTGCAGTGCTGTGTCGCTGCACCACACCCCTGCCTTAAACTCTTGACGTATGTGCAGCCTGGCCATCTCTGTGAACACTTAAATACTTGCATGTTCTTCAACACACACTTGTGTATATGTGGAGAGAATTTCTGGACCTGGAAGGATCTTTTGGATCATCTCGTTAATGTTTGTTATTCCTCTTCTGATAACTACACTCCACACCCAGAGGCCCTGTCCAAAGCCTCGGGGTAAGTGTGTGATGAAATGGAGGCCTGAGCCATCATCTGTTTTGACTCCTGTCCAGTCTCCGTCATGTTAGAGTCTGCCACATGCATGTGTGGTGCCTGTGCCCATAGCTGCTCTGCTGCCTGTTCTGGCCACATGCAGAGGAGACTTCTGAGGGCATGGTGTAGGAGAGGTGCTGGGGAAAGAATTCAGAAGGAGCCACAGCAGTGGAAGTTGTGTCATTCAGTCATGGTTCCCAGGTCCGGGCTCACTAGCTCTGAATCACCCTGGGCCCTTGGTTAAGATTTCATTTGCACTGACTCACTGCCTTTGAAAGTGATCTCAGGAATCTGATTTTGGCAAGTGGCCTCCAGAGATTCTGTGCAGAGCTAAGTTTGGGGGCTGTAGATCTGATCATTCAAGACCACTATTTTTTCTGGCATCACTTTTCATGGACAGCTTACCATGCAGTCTAGCTAGCAGGAAGACATGGGCCACTGTCACATCCTAAACACCCAGTCCCTGGTTCTGAAATGAAGGAGGCTGTAGGGTGCCCAAAGGGAGCATTCTCAGTCTGGGAGAAGAAAACCTGGGTTCTGGTCCATTTTCACATTAACTTCATTGAGTCTCATGTTTTATCCATTAACTAGTTTAAGAACCAGTAGTTTCTTCCATCTTTAGGAATTTCTACATACAGTATTCTCTCCATATCTGTGTTCTTACTTTGCATGGTTTTAGTTACCTATGGTCCACCAGTCTGAAAATATTAAATGGAAAATTATTACTGGGGCTGGAGAGATAGCTCGGTGGTCTTAGTACCTGCCTAGCAAGTTCAAAGACCCGAGTTTGATCCCCCGTACTGCATGCTGTGCTGGCCCTGGAACCCCAGGTGTGGTGGCACACACCTGTAATCCCAGCACTGGGGAGGGTGAGACAAGAGGATCACTGAGTCCAAGCTGTATAGCAAGAACCTGTACCAAATAAATAAAGAATTTTAGAAATAGTTCATAAGTTTTAAAAAACTTACATTGTTCTATTTTATTATTAGTTATTACTAACATTTTGTGTATAATTTATAAACTATCAAAATGTACATGTAGGAAAATACAATATATAGGGTTCTTTTGTTCCAAGCCACGTCTTCTGTTCAAGGAAAGGGCTGTGCCTTTCTGCTGTTGTGGCCTCAGAGCTTCATCTAAGACCTGCACTGATTGTTACAGATATATCAGCTCTGGGATAGGCCCTGGGCAGATGGTCATGCAGTGGCAATGGGTAGAATGTGTGCTCCTGCTTCTTCGCATGTTTGATTTAAGGCCTAGGTGTATGTGAAACAACAGTGATTCTAGAATTCCAGTATGGGGACTTCTGGGGGCATGTGAAAATTTTCTGGACAGCTTCTATAGACTACTTGTACTTGGATCCCAGCTCTAAGATTTTTGAGTCTCTATGTCTAGGTGGGGCTTGGGAGTATGATATTTGCGTTTAAATAAAAAGGGTGATCCTGTTCTACAGTCAAGGTCAGAAACCGTGGTTATTAATCAGTGCCTTTTTACCCAGTCCTGTTCGCTGAGTAGCTGATAAACTCCTGTTTTCCTTTCCTCAAGCTGTTTGATGAGGAGAATCCAGTACACCAATCTGGAACCAGGTACATGTTTACAACGGAGGGCCACATTATATCTGTGGACAAACATCTTCGGGAATCACCTTGGAAGGAATTCTTCTCTGAAGATGAAGGGCAGGACCAGCAAGGAAAGTTCGTGCATAGGCCAAAATCTCATGAGTTAAAGGTCATCAATTCCAGCTCCAATGTGAGTTGCCTTTCCTAGGGTGGTGTGTGTGTAAGGAAGAGAAGCACTCCTAATGCCTTTGGCATTCAGAATTTCTGACAGAAAATTGGTGTTATATTCAGACCGCATAATTCGAAAAGAATTTCGTGAAGGGACCTAGTGGTGTCAGGATGTAGGTTGAGCAGTGGCACCTTCTCAGTCAGCCCACCATGTGCCTTTGGAGGGAGTGACCACATCCCCTGAAGGAGTCTCAGGGAAGGATGGCCACTGGCAGGAGCTACTACTTGGGAGTGGCTTCCCTGTGGGCAGGAAACTAGCAGGTCAAGACCTGATACTACCACCTTTGCCCTGATGTCCTGGTGGAGCTTCTCCTTGGCTGATATCACCAAGAATCAGGACCGGGAAGCCTGTTGGTATAATTCTTGAAGGATGAGGAGGCAATTTGTGAATGAAAGGCCAGGCAGAAGAGACAGCATTTATGAAAGTCTGAAGAAGAAGGGAATATATAAAGGGACTGAGGTGCAGGACTGAGTGAGGAAGTGCAGAGCCATGGAAAGTGAATGAGATGAGTGTTTATGGACCATTTCATTGGTTGATTGTGAAGACCTGCACCTTGGGCTGGCCAGGTAGCTCAGCGAATTAAAGCACCTGCTTAGGCAGACTGAGGGACTGGTGTTGATCCCTGGTGTGCTGTTCCTGTGCTGCTCCTGGGGAGTGCTGAGACAGTAGTTTAGACTGGGTATGGTGGTGTGTGCCTGTAATCCCAGCATTTGGGAGGTTGAAAAACAATCACTAAAAGTCACATCTACGTAGTGACACCCTGTAGACCCTGTCCTAAATACATTATAAAAAAAACCCAAAAAACAAAACAAAACAAAAAAAAAAACTGTCTCCTACAAGTTGGAGAAATAAAGCAGGCATTTATTTTTTTATTTATTATTTTGAGACAGGGTCTCACCACATAGTTTAGGTAGGTCTTGAACTCACTATGTAACTTCAAGTTCAGGCCAGCCGCAAGCTTAGAGTGATCCTCATGCCTCAGTTCCCTGAGTGCTGGGATTACAAGTGTGCATCATCATGCCCACGAAAAAGCTCTTTAATAAGAAACTAATACTCTGAAGCATTTAGATTGTCTCTTGTGTATGAGAAGAGCATAGAAAACCATAGTATTTTCAGATAGCCAAAGTTGTTCTCTGAAATCTGAGAAGGGGCTGGTGAGATGGCTCAGTGGTCTGGAGCACCTACTTAGAACAAGCTAAGCTGAGCAAAGCACAGGGACCGCGGTTCAATCCCCCAGCACCACATGCCAGCCAGCCCCGCCCCCTGGTGGGCTGAGCTGGCCACACACACACACACACACACACACTCTAAATAAATAAAATAAATAAATATAAATAAATAAATAAATAAATGAAATCTGAGAAGTTACTCGCCCAAGGGATGGGGCTTTTACTCCTGGCTACCAAGTTACTTGCTGTGTAATATCTTTTGGCCTTCTTGGGTCTTTATTTTTGTACCTGTGAAGTGAAGAGGTTAAATCTCATTAGTCCATATCCAGGGATTATTTTGCTCTTCCAGGGATATTGGGCCATGTTTGGGGACATTTTTTTTTGCTTGTCACAACTGAAGGGTGAAGTTGTCACTGGGCCCCAGGAGGAGAGGCCAGGGATGCTGCTGATACTCCTATTACGTAGAACAGCTCCTCCCAACAAAGAGTTACATGTCCCAAATGTCAGTAGTGCCTGGGTCGAGAAAGTAGAATGGGTCATCCACCCACATTTTCTGAGAGATTACCACATAGGTTTCTAATTCAAAATTTGTTTCTTTCTAGTGCAATCGTGTACCTGATGAGAGGAGGTACTCCCTGCCCTTAAAGAGTATCTACATGCGACAGATTGACCAGATGGTTGGCTTGGTTTGATCTGCTGTTCTTTATCTCAACTCATCATAAACCAAATCTAACTAAACCCAGACCACACAAAAGTCTCATCTGAAGTGGAAGAGGCAGAAGTCTTGACCATCCATGATGGCATAGGAATTTCTGCCCAGCTTCTCACCCACATCAAGTTAATTCTTGCATATTTTGGTGTTTTTTTTTTTTTTTTTTCCAATAAAATGCCCTATTTTTCTTAAGGATATAATTTGAAATGAGAAGGTACATGGAAATTGGCTTCTTTTGACATGCTGTTGTTATTAAGCATAACATAATAGGGCATCTTTAGATTGATTATTTCCATCTTTCTATTTAAAATCCAAGTCTCTTCACTTTGTCAGCACTTGGTCCTCTTGTTGTATTGCTACCTCTTTGTTAAAGGTTTAGGAATGCAATTTCTGTGCAAAGGGCCTGAGGTTCACTTGATATACCAACGTTTGCATTGAAAATGTAGGTTTTTTTTTTTTTTTTTTTTTTATAGGATCATTGGGCTCTCTGCCAGACAACCTGTGATTTTTGGATCATATGTGGGGAAAGTTATCGATTTGTTCACTTATGTCCCAAGCAGTCTTCACAGTGTTACCGATTATTTACTTTAGAATACTAGCCACCCAGAATTCTGACAGGCAAACTCTAAGTTGTTATGTCCTACTGTGAGAGGTTATCTAACCGGTCTTTTGGATCATATTTTGTATTTATTTTGAATATGAACTTAGGTGAGGAACTCACGTAATTTCAGAACCAGGTGCCTTTTAGGGAGAGAAAAGAAAAATCAAGTAACAAAATCTAAGATTGAGCTTCCATCCTTCTTAAATTTTCTAACGAAGTATTCTAAATGATAACCATCTTTGGGCTGTTTGGAGTTTTGTTTTGTTTTTGTCACTTGTATCTAGTGCCAATTAGCTAAATCAGGGAGAAAGAAATGATCAGATGACTTTCTGATATCCTTGAGCCATGTCTCTGTGTAATACAGGCTTTAGATTAGTGCCTTAAGGGTTTTGATTTAGGCCATTAGCTGTTCATAGCCACTGCTATGTTTGTGGCAGTCTTTTGCATTGCCATATATAACAGGACCAGCAGGGAAACGGGTGGTGTGGGTGTTAATGTGGAAGGTTCTGGAAATTGCTTGATTGGTCTTTGTCTTTCCAGTTTGTTATTTTAGCCAAGTCTTTAGGAGATATTTATGCTAAAATACTTTTCCTTTTTGTTAGGTAGTCCAGTGGAAAAGGTAGAAGTCTCTTAAGAACTCTGAGCCTCATGTATTGTGTTTCTCACTTGTCAGTGTTTGCACACTTGAAATGATCTCATTAGTTGTTGAAAACTAGAAAATAACTTCCATGTAAGTCATTACATTTTCAGTCAAAAGGGAAAAAAAATTCCTTGAGAATTTAAGGATAACTCTTAAAAATAGATGTGATAATAATTCAGTTATTTTCAATTTTTAAAAAGGGAATTTTCAATAAACACATCATCTATTTTTTAAACATTAATTTATTTTAAAGTAAAAAAAACTTCATTTTACTTTCATTTTAGAGACAGTATTCTATCAGTAGTTTCTCATTTATTGAACAACAGAAAGTTTTCTTTAAAAATACTATTTTGAATGTCTTAACTCGGTAACAGTGTTACACACATGCACACACATGCACACACATGTGAGCCCTGCATCTGTCTATACTTTTCTCTAGGCAAGTTGAGGTGGGAGTATGAATGGCCCATTTGGGAGAATGGGGCCTATCAGGGAAAGAAGTATGTCTTGCGCCTTTCACCCTCCCCGTCTCCCCAGCCTCTGGCAGCAGTCATGTGTAAGCACTCTGACCTTGCTCTTCTCATCTGGGCCCCTTACCTGTCACTCTTCAGCATGCTTGAGCATTTTTTTCTTCACTTTTTGCAATGGGGTCTCTGCTTGGCAGCACCATTGTGCCTTGTGTGACACAGGTTTCTTAGGATATAGGCTGATGTGAAACAGTTTTACATGAAGTCTGAAACCCTGTTGACCTCTGGGTGCTGCAGTTGGTGAGTCAGAGGGTGAGAGAATTACTACCTATTAGTCCTGGTTGTTGACCTTATAGATTAGCCAGGCTCAAGGCTGATGCTACATAGTAGTGATTTGTGGAACTCATTGCCAGAGTACTGTCTGGTATAGCCACTGAAAGAATGTTCTTTGACCCAAGTTTATAGCTTACTGTTTTCTTTTTAAAAGTCAGAATGACAGCAGCTCTGATGTATTGACAGATTCCTGCTGTCCCTTCTATTCTATATTCTGAAATATTGAGTAGAGGAGAGCCAAAGAGAATGTCAGTAGAATCCTCTCTCAGTCCTTTGCCCCAGGAATGTCTTGAATCTGAACAGACTTAATTGTTTGCAGCAGCTATGAAGCCAGACCATCTGTGTGTTCCCCCAGTAGCTACTTGTCTAGGATCAGTGTTGGTCAGTATTTTGAAAGCAATTTTGCAAAACTGCTGCAGAAAACTGCCCTATGATGAAACTTGGAGTCCAGTTTTCCCAAGATAAAAGTTTTAAATTATCACAGGGCTGGTTAGCTGCCTCGGACAATGTGATGGAGGAACTCCATTTTGAATGGTGGATGACAGTGGAATGTTTGTACTCTGGTTGTGCTAGCCTTTCTGGAAAACTGACACGTTTTTCAGAGCTTCCCTTCAGTTTCTTTCTAGCCCTTTTGTGAGACTTTGTTCTTATAACTGAATTTCTAGGTTTTGCTGATGTTCTAGGCTTTTTTTGCCTGGACTGGGAAATGTGCTTATGACACTTAAATAGGTATTTAGAGAAAAATGCATCAGGTGGTGTCTGTAGGTGAATGAGAGTGGAGAAGCCATAATTAACAGGTGTGAATATTGAGTTGTGCAGTCTGAGGCTTTGATTCCGTCCTCCCCACCCTTTGTCCCTTACAAAAGAAAAATGTCTGAATTAGTTTCTTAGTTCATTTTAGGCATCATTAGACATTCCTTCTGAGGGGCTTCAGAGCTTTTTCTCTTTGACATGTTCAAATTCAACACTGGCTAGAGAGTGCTGACTACGTTAGTCACAAGGTGGCTGAGGGGGGATTTAAGAAGAAACTCCTTTTGCTTTTCCACCTCTAGACATTCAGCTTCTGCCCTAGTGCCTCTCCCTGTATGTGGGGCAGGGACCCCATGTGAGAAGAGATAGGGCAACCTGGGCTGTATTCCCTTGGGTCAGGCTCAGAATTATGCTCCTGTTTAATTTTGGATGTGAATCTTATAAAAATGTCAAGTACCTGTGGACTTCACTGATTCACTAAGCCCCTCTTTGTGAGAGGCAGAAGAATATTTTTAAAAAGTATTTTGTTTTAGTTTTAAATAACAAACACAGACTACATTTTTATTTATTATACACAAGAAAAGTAATTGTTTTTTCAAAAAATTTAGAGTTGGAACCTCTGGGAAAACTTATTGAAATATACAAGTGCTTCTCTGTAATGTGCAATATGCTTTGCTACTATAGATGATATTTTATGTTTAATCTGTAAATAAGAAATGTATTTAAATTAAAAGAGAGCATTTTGTAAAATGACCAAATGTTCTTTTATAAATGTACTAAGGGATATCTTTCTCTTTGAAATTTATTAGGATTTTTATGAGTAATTTTTATTAAAAGATTCTTTTTTTGAGTGGTCATTGTGTTTCTCCTTTTCATATTCATATATCCATATTACATCCAGGATGGGGAATAATCACTAAGGGAAACAAACTTTCTGCATTAACTCTTTGTTTTTATAGCTAAGCTTTCTTGTGAAACTCCACTCCATTTTCATCTGTCCACCCTTCCATTTAAATGTCCTTCATGTGGGTGAGGCTTTTTCTGGATGTGGCCCGTGGTTTGCTTCTCCTCTGTGTTTATGCACTGTCTCCTCAAATTGTGTTGACAGTTACTTGAGTACATCTGTTGTAGAACCAATATTCCACACTGGCCTGAGCAAGGCACTTCTGCCTCCTAACCTCGTAGAAGTTAAAATGGGCAGTAGCACCCTGCTAGCAGCATGGGGAGCACTGGCCCAGGGGAAATGTGAGAGGGAAGATGGCTCCTTCCCTGTCCTGCTGCCTAAGTCCTGAAAGGGATCTTGAAGGAGAGTGCTGATCTTGCTCTGTGGCATCTCTGAATTCCTCTTTTGGGTCTTAGCCAGTTCTGGTTGGCTTGTTTAATCCATTTACTTGTTTAGAAAACTGCATTTTGCTGCCAACATTTATTTTCAGTGATCAAGAATTTATTTGTAAGTGGAAATACCCCTATTAAAAACAGTGCTATAAATACAATGCTGTCTCTTGTTTCCAAAGACTATATTACAATGCTGAAAAATAATAAAGTTGAAATATTTTGTAGCACACTTCAGGGCTAAGGTAAGGACTAATCCTTAAGAGTGAACACTAATCACAGGTGATAGTGGAAAATATTCTCAGGGTAAAAGGAGAAGTGGTTAAAGTCTGAAATAACTCAGGGAAGGAGAAAATTGGCAACTGTCTAATAAGAAAAGGTTCTGCTGTGAATGTTGGTGGCTGTGTGTGAAGTCATGTAGGTTTGCAAGCATCCTGATAGAGCCAGGTTGGTCCAAGTTCTCTGAGGGGACAGGAAAAGAGCCATGTATACTGCCTTGGAACCTACCTGTGTTCTCTGAGCTACCTGTGTTCTCTGAGTTTTGCCTCCATAGCATGAATGCATGTGCCCTTGGCCATTGAGTGCAGCAGAGCACAATTACTGTGGGAAGTCTGCAAAAGTGTCTAGGCACTCTCTGCAGTCATTCTACACTATCTGTGTACTGAGCAAGTGGAACAGTCTTAATGGCCTCTGTGTTCCTATGATATGAGATAATAACTCCATGATAACTCCATATTTAGCCTGGGCATAGCAGCACATACCTGTAATCTTAGCTACGCATGAGGCTAAGGGAGGAATATTGTGATGTTCAGCACCAGCCTGGGCAACTGAAGGCCTTGTCTTTAAAGGGAAGAAAAGAAGAGGGAGATGGGAGGGGACAGGAGAGAGAAAAGAAAAGGCTTTCGGGATGTAATTATGTTTTGTGGTAGGACACCCCTGGGTTAAGTCCCCTGTACTGGGGGGTAAAAATCCATACTCAGGTTGGCAATGAGCCTGGAGTAATTCATAGTCATGAATTTCTTTTTTAATTGTATGTATTTGGTATAGGGTCTTACCATGCAGCTCAGATTCGGTGCGATTCTCCTGTTTCAGCATTCCTACTTCTCGGGTTATAGGCATGTGCCACTACATCCGGTCTTGGTGGCTGGCTTGGTGTGCCAGGGGCTGGCAGGGCACGTACTTGTTATCAAACCCAGGTCTTTGCCTAAGCAGACACTTAGACCGTTGAGCTATCTCCACGGACCCATATTCGTGAATTTTTTAAAATAGCACCTAGCACACCTTAGGCTCTGTTTCCCATAAAAATAGCCAAGGCAGATTTGATTACCAGTGAACACTGATTCCCTCAAAAAGACTGGTCCAATCTTTTAGTGATATAGGAGGATTCTGAGTGGCCTATGGGATGCAAGAGAACTGCAATCAGTGGGCTCAGCTTTAGCAGGTGTAGAACTTTCCTGGAGCCATTTAAGAACCTTGGTGAATGGGCAGTTTGTGGGACTTTAGTAGGCTCTGACCTTATTTAGCCCCTAGCATGCAGGTGTGGAGCTTCAGGTGGTGCAGCTCCAAACTTTAGAACTTCCAACTGTGAGTGGCCTGTGGGATGCAGGAGACCTGTGATCTGTGGGCCCAGCTCAAGCAGGTGTGGAACTTTACTGGAGCCATTTAAGAACTTTGGCAGACTCTCATCAGCCTGCGGTGTTCTATCTGGGTGATTACTGAGAGTTTCAAAAATGCCAAAATGCAAGAGCAAAAGACAATCTCAGTCCTGTAGCCCATCCAGAACAAATTCAGGAGACAAAGACATACAAGAACTTGGAAAAAAAAAAAGAACTTGGAAATTGGTGGCTGATGAGATAGTTCAGTGGTCTAAAGTGCCTGCTTAGGCAAGCTTAGGCAGGTGCAGCGAACTGTGGTTCAATCCCCAGCACCACATGCTATGCCAGCCCCACCCTCAGGACAGGCTGAGGGGTGGGGTGGGGGAGAACTTGGAAATCACACACCTGAAATCTCCGAAATGATAGCAACTGAAGTAAAGAGACAAGTCCATCAGGCTAGAAGAAATAAGAGCAGACATAATCTCTCAGGTTGAAAAAAAAGACAACAGTTGTGAAAATTGCCCTGCACAGATAAAGAAGGCCCAAATAGAAAAACAACAGAAAAATGATGGAAACACTGAATGAACAATACAGGAAAGAATTAGAATACATGAAACAGATTCAAACAGATATCCAGGATATTAAGAACTCCATTGAAAGTTGGCCAAACTGCTTGAATGAAACTCAAGATAGACTTCCAGACTTTGATGAGTGTTGCAGCTAATGAATGTGAAATAAAAAAATCTCTTAAAACTAAAAAGGAATCAGGAAATAATTCAGCAGCTAAAAGAAAAATTATTTCAGAATAATAATAGGCGTCAATGAAGCAGTGTGAGACAGCACAAATGACATAAAAAGACTATTTGCAGAAGTACTAGCAGAAAGTTTTCCAAACAAGGAGCCAAGCAGATAGCTCAGTAGAATAAGTGCTTACCTGGAAAGCGCAATGGCCTGAGTTCAATCCCTGGTTCTGAAAAGAAAAAAAAAAAAAAATTCCAAACACGAGAAAAGAACCTGACATACAGTTAAGCAAGGCGTACAGGACTCCACACAGCCATAAGCACAACAAATCTAGACACACAATAAGATCTCAGAAATTCAAGAAAATAATAGAATATTAAAAGCTGCTAGAGGGAAGAAACATCACCTATAATGGAATGCCCATCAGAATCATGGCAGATTTTTCAATACAAACAATCAAATGAAGAAGAGCTTGCAGTGAAGTATTTCGGCTCCTGAAAGAAAATAACTTCCAACCCATTCTCATTAAAATGAATAAAAAAATTAAAAAAACTTTAAACCCAGACTGAGATTACTCTGCAAAACTATCAAATTCAATGGTGAAATGAGATCCTTCCATGACAAAGAACAATTGAAGAAATTTATGACCAAGACAACCCTACAAAGAGCACTGATGTTCTAGAAAGAGAGAAGTAATCACAGCTTCAAGAACAACAGAGAGGAACCACCACACAGAGCACGTAATTAAAAAGAGAAAAATTATGAAATGTATAACAGGAAAATAACATGACAAAGCCAAAATATATCAGTTATAACCATCAATGTTAATGACCTCAATTCACCAATGAAAAGAAACAGATTAAGAACAAAATCCAACAACATACTACATACAAGAAACACATTTAACTCAAAAGGAAATTCATAGACTATAAGTCAGGGGATGGAAAACGATCCTCCATGCTACAGGAAATCAAAAAAAGCAGGGGCAGCTATCCTAGTTGCTGACAATATATATCAACTTCAAACCAAAAATCATCCAAAGAGATTAAAAAAGGTCACAACATACTTGTTAAGGGAAAACTGGAAGAGGAAGATACGACAATATATATGCACCCAATGTAGGAGCACCCTCCTACAGAAGACAAATGTTAACAGACATGAAAAATCAAATGGGCAATAACACAATAGTAATTGCAGAATTTAACATTAAAACCATTGTCACAAAGAGATAGATAACTAGGCAAAAAATCAGCAAAAAACCCCAACAAAACAAACAAAAAAACCCAAAAAACAAAAAACAGAACTAAACCAAACTTATGAAGAATTTGACTTGCTAAATCTTTATAACAGAGTACACAGTCTTCTTAGCTGCATTTGGAACATTCTCCAAAATAGACCATACACTAGCATCAGAGAACTCTTAAGTAAATGCAAAGTAACTTATTATCCCATGCATACCATCTGATCACAGTGCAAGAAAACCGGAAATTATTGACAAACTACAGTGACACCATAAACCATGGAAATTAAATAATAACCTCTTAAACAACCAGTGGGTCACTGATGAAATTAAACAAGAAATTTAAAAATATTTGCAATCAACCAAAAGTGTAGATACAACTTACTGAAACCTGCAGGATGCCATTATAGCTGTCTTCAGAGGAAAATTTATAATGGTAAATTTATACATTAGGAAAACAGAACAAGCCCAAATAAATGATCTTGTGCTGCACCTCAAGCACCTAGAAAAAGAAGAGAAAGTCAAGCCCAAAGTCCAAAGAAGGCAGGAAATTGTAAAGATTAGAGCAAAATTAATGCATTGGAAAGGAAGAAAACAATACAAAGAATATATGAATCCAATGATTTATTCTTTGAAAGAATAAATAAAATTGATAAACCCCCAGCCAACCTAATTTAAAAACAACAACAATAAAACCTAAACTCATGCAATAAAGAATGAAGAGGGCAAAATCACTACAAGACCCTAGAGAAATTAAAAAGATCATCAGTATCTACTTCCAAAATCTTTACTCTCACATGATGGAAAACAGGAAATGAACAGTTTCCTGGATATATATGAAATGCCAAAGGTGAGTCAAGAACATATAAAATCTCTGAATAACCCAATAATGGGAAATGAAATTGAAAATTAAAAAAAAATGCTACCAACCTGATGGCTTCACAGCAGAATTCTACAAAAAATTTAGAGAAGATTTAATGCCATTGTTTCTCAAACTCTTCAATGAAATTGAAAGGGAAACAATTCTCCTAAACTTATTCCAGAGCAAGTATTACTCTGATTCCAAAACCAGACAAAGATCAAACTAAAAAAGAGAACTACAGGCTAATCTCTCTAATGAATATAGATGCAAAAATCCTCAATAAAATCATAGCAAACAGAATGCAATAAATCATCAAATTGTACATCATGATCAAGTGGGATTCATTCCAGGAATGCAGGGATGGTTTGACATATGCAAATCCATAAATGTAATACACCACAGCAATAGAACCAAGAGCAAAAACCACACGATCATCTCAATAGATGCAGAAAATGCTTTTGATAAAGTCCAACACTCATTTATTATAAAAACCCTACAGAGAATTGGTCTATATCTCAACCTGATAAAAACCATCTATGAGAAACCAACAGCACTTTAAAATTAGGAACAAGACAAGGATATTCACTGTCTCCACTGTCATTCAATATAGCTCTGGAAACATTAGCCAGACAAATTAGAGAAGAGAGAAAAATAAAAGGAATAGGATTGGAAAAAAATAAGTGAAATTATCATTGTTTGCAGATGACATGATACTCTACATAGAGGAGCCCAAAAACTCCACCAAGTGTCTTGTAGATTTAACCACCAAATTCAGCAATGTAGCAAGATACAAGGTCAACACAAAAAGATCAGTAGCATTTTTGTTCATAAAGAATGAACACATGGAGAGAGAAATTAGGGAAGCCATGCCTTGCACAATAACATCTAAATAAATGAAGTACTTAGGAATCAATCTCACAAAGGAAATAAAAGATTTATACAATGAAAATTATGGTACTCTGAGAAAAATGATTGAGGATTTGAGAAAATGGAAAAATATTCCATGCTCCTGGATAGGAAGAACCAACATTGTGAAAATGGCCATACTTCCAAAATTGCTATACAGATTCAATGCAATGCCAATTAAAATACCATAAGTATACCTCACAGAGCTAGAGAAAAAATCCCTCAAATTCATTTGGAGTCAGAAGAGACCAAGAATATCAAAAGCAATTCTGGGAAACAAAGGAAAGGCAGGAGGTATCACAATCCCTGACCTGAAAATATACTGTAAAGCTACTGTGATAAAATCAGCATAATACTGGCATAGAGAAAGAACTAAGGATCAATGAAACAGCTTGGAAGATGCGGACACAGCTGCAAACACACTCAGCAACCTTATCTTTGAAAAAGGGGGCCAAATATATTTGCTGGAAAAAAAGATAGCCTCTTTAATTAATGGTGCTGCCAAAACTGGCTTTCTACATGCCAAAGGCTAAAACTAGAACTATGCCTAGCATCATGCACAAAGCTACAGTCAAAATAGATCAAAGATTTGAATATTAAAATGGAAACAATCTTTCAGATGAAAATTTAGGTAGAAATTGTAAAGACATTGGATTAGGTATAAAGTTCATGAACAGAAACCAAACCACATGGGAAATACTTCAAAGAATCAGCAACTGGGATCTCATCTTTTTGAAAACATTATGCACTTTAAAGGAAATCTCCAACAAAGTAAAAAGAAAACCAACAAATTGGAAAAAAAACTTATAGCTGACTGTCCTTCAGAAAAAGGCCTTCTATCGAGAACATACAAACAATTAAAAACAAACCAAGGCCCCCCAAGTTCAAAGACCCAATAAAAGAATGGGCGTCTGAGATGAATATATACTTTTTAGAGGAAGAAATACAAATGGCAAGTAAATATATGAAAAAATATTCAGCATCATTGGTTATTTGAGAAATGCAAATTAAAGCAGCACTGAGATTCTGTCTTACCCCAGGAAGAATGTCTAACATCAAGAAGTCAGCTAATAACAAATCCTGGAGCGGCTGTGGAGAAAAAGGAACCCTTCACCTCTGTTGGTGGGAGGGCAGATTGGTACAACCACTATGGAAATCAGTGTGGAGACTCCTTCAAAAGTTAGAATTGGAGATCCCATTCAAGTCGGTGATTCCCCTCCTGTGTATTTTTCCAGAACTGACAACCTCATACCACAGATTTATATGTGCACCCATGTTTATAGCAGCACAATGTGTGATAGCTAAATCCTGGAAATGACCCAGATGTCCATCAACTGAAGAATGGATAAGGAAGATGTGGTATTTTTATAAAATGGAGTATTACTCATCTATAAAATAGGATAAATTTGAGTCTTTTGTTGGCAAATGGATGCAACTGGAGAACATACTCTTAAGTGAAATAAATGAGACTTATATGTGCAAACATCGCATTGTTTCCTTAGTGTGGGGACCTGAAAAAAAAAAAAAAAGAAATGTGGAGGGTACAATAGACACTGGTAAAAAGGAATGAACTTATTCAAAAGGAAAGAGTTACTGAGTTGAGAATGACAGGAGAGGGGATGGGGGAAAGAGATTTATATAGGTATGTAAGCAGGATGGTTTGGACAACTATACTGTGCATTTCTGGTGGTCTATGGAAAAAACCAGTTAATGTTTTGCTTTATCTCCTTTTTTCAATTGTTTCTCCTTTTTGTCTTCTTAATTTATTATATATTTCTTTTTTTTTCTTCCAATTTTACATGCATATATCTGGTAATATAAATAATTGGAAGACAACACTATTATAACAAATACTGTTAAATTCATATTACTTTGTTAAGTGAAAAATCTGAATCACTTGTCATTTGTTCTGTTTTCATTCTAAATTGTACTTTCTTTTAAAAAAATTACCCTGGAAGAAGGGATGTATATGGGCTGTCCAAGAAGATCCTAGATCTATGCTTGGGTCAAGGTTTTGTTTTGCTTTTTTGAGATAGTCTTGTTAGGTATCCCAGGCCCACCTTGAAGTTGTGATACTTTGTCTGAGCTGCCAGAGTGCTCAATTAGGAGTGTGCCATTTGGGTCCAGGTACTCATCTTCAGTTTCCTAGGTTGTAAAACAAAATGCAGGTGCCTTAACTCTGGGGCCTCTTGTCAGGGCAAAGGGAACTAGTAATTACATTTTGTCTGTGAAGTCAGTGAAGTGTATTATTACTCTCTCTGTCTCAGATACCCAAACCATGAGATCATAGTGGTTGGGGAAATACTAGGACCACAACATTTCAAATACCACCTTTCCAAGGTAGAGTTTCTCATTATGGAGTATGCTGGAAAGCTCTCTGTGGGAGCAGGGCTGGGGTTCTTAAGTGGTGAGTTAAGATCACCCCCCAACACACACACTTATTGGGGATTGAACCCAAAGACTTTGCACTGAACTATAGCCCCAGCCCTTATTAATATTTTTTTGTGAGAAGTTCTTGCTAAGTTGCTGAGGATGGGCCCAACTTTGAATCTTGCCTCTGCTCCCCAGAGTTATAGGTAGTCAAATTCTCAAAGAAGACTGGTCTGATTATTGGGCAAACTTAACATCTGCTTAATAAAGGGAGCCAGTTTCCATTATTTAAAATCCCATCTGGAGCATCCTGAATTCCTTTTTTGATAATTACTGATAGTCAAAATAACACTGTAAACTACATTTTATGTTTTAGTGCTGGTGATTGAACCCAGGCATTTTGCATAGTGAACATGTACTGTACCATTGAGCTACAAACCCAGCATCTAATTATCTACTCTTGGATTTTGATTTTATTTTGTGTGATGCCAGAAACTGAACCCAGAGCATTGTGAATGTTAGGTAAGCAATCTCACTCTGAGCTACTTCCTACCTCTGTTGAAATCTTAAAATTGTTACAATTTATAATTCACCATTCTCTGTTGGAATCTATTAGAGTCTATTGTATATTAGAGTGCAGAAGTAGAGTATATTTCAGCAAGTTCTTATTAGATTGCATTTTAAAAATTATTTTTCTCATTGAATTGTGATTTCTTCTCCCACTGCAGTATTTCACATTGTTTTAATATGACAATCCTATGAAATCTTATTGTTCAACCAATCATAGTATGTCTCTAAAATGTACAGTTTGACAGATAAGTTTTATATGTTTTAACAATTTTTCTATGATTATATGGCTCTTTTTAAAAAATACATCTTCAGGGTCAAGGTAACATTACAATAATCTAGACACATCATAATATATACTTTATATATAGAGAGACAGGGTTTTGCTACATAGTTTTGGCTAGCTTTGAACTTGTTATGTAGTGCAGGCTGGTCTCAAAATCAGAGCAATCTACCTGCCTCAGTTCCTCAGTGCTGACATTGCAGGAGTTTGGCATCACTGTGCAGAACTGAGCCACAACTGCCCTGTGACCCAGCAGCTGGTCAGTGTACATCACATGGGGCTGCTTGTTATGTGGTGCCACAGCACAGTGGCCCTGGTGGCTGCACCCCAGAGCAAGTCATGTTGGCCAGTAGTCAGCCAACTGTGGATGGCAGTGCTAATCCAAGAACTCTCTGTCTTTGTTTTGTTTAATAAAGTTTTATTGCAGCACAGTCTTGCTTATGTGTTTATATATTACAGTCTGTGGTTGCTTTGGTGCTGCAACAGTAGGAAATGGTCTCTGGTTGTGGCTCGTTAAAGAAATTCACTGTTAGTCTAGAAGATCAGGTGACACAAGGCGGTTTATAACATCACTGTTTGTCAAAGGCAAAAATAAAAACACAAAGAAAGCTAAACCAAATGAAGCAGGAACAACAGCATCCTCAACAGAGCACTTTGCTCCTCTCTCACAATGAATGGAGAGCAGAAATGCGATGTTTATGCTCAAGAAATGCAGAATTTCATCCAGCACTTCTCTCAGATTGTCAGGGCGTTGACTGAAGATGACAGGTCACCCTGCAATAGAAGATTCCATTGCCCAGCTCAAGGAGGTCCTAGAGTATGAGGCCACAAGAGGTAAATACACCTGGGGTTTGATGGTGCTGGTAGCATTCTGGGAGCTGGTAGAGCCCAGGAAACAGGATGCAGTCTGCAGTGGGCACTGACCATGGGCTGGTGTGTGGAACTGCTGTAAGCTTTCTTCCTGGTGACAGATGATATAATGTACTCATCCCTTACACAGAGGGTACAGATCTGCTGGTATCAGAAGCCTGGAGTAGTTTTGGGCACTGTCAATGATGCTGTCCTGGAAGCCTGTATGTATTGCCTGCTGAAGTTCCACTGCTGGGGGCAAGCCTACTATCTGAACCTGTTTGAGTGCTTCCTGTAGACTGCTTATCAGACAAGATCTGGCAGATTCTGGATGTCATCACAGCCCCCTGGGACCACATGGATCTCAGCAAATACACTGAAAAGAGGTACAAATCTATTGTCAAGTATAAGACAGCTTTCTACCAGCTTGTTGCTGCCTTCATGTACATGGCCAGCATTGATGGGGAGAAAGAGCACAGCAATGCCAGGAGGATCCTGATGGAGATGGGTGAGCTCTTCCAGATACAGGATGATTTCCTTGACTTTGGACCCCAGTGAGAAGGGAAAGATTGGCACTGACATCCAGGACAGTAAGTGCAGCTGGCTAGTGGTTCAGTGTCTACAGCAAGCCACTCTGGAGCTTCACCAGATCTTGCAGGAAAATTATGGGCAGAAGGACACTGAGAAGGTAGGAAGAGTGAAAGCATTGCATGAGGAGCTGGATCTGCAGGCTATGTTTTCGCAGTATGAGGAAGACAGCTACAACCACATCATGAGCTTTATCCAGCAGGATGCTGCACCACTCCCCCAAGCCATCTGTCTTAGTTACTCTTCTCTCGTTGCTGGGACAAATACCTGACACTCAAAATGAAGGAAAGAAAGGTTTATTTAGCTCACAGTTACTGGAGGTTTCAGTCCATACTCAGCTGGGTCCAACGCAGAGCAGCACATAGCAGAGGGCATCCTTTCATGGTGGTGGCAAAGAGCAAGAGTGCAAGGGAGGGGGATAGCAGCAGCTCAAGCAGCTAGCTTCTCTTCCCTCCTTACATTGTCATGCAAATTACCTGCCCCAGGGTAGGGGAAGTACTCACACCTATGGGTACCTCCCAGTACTTACCCACCTATGGGTAATCCCAGCAGTACTAAGACCTATAATCCCAGCCTTGGATCACACATAATCCCAGTGGATCATGAGTTAACACAAACTCTAGAAGTCCTCACCCCATGACTGCATGAGGCTTTGGGGGGACAACTAGACACAAACCATAACACCATCTTCCTGGGACTGGAAAACAAGCTCCACAAGCAGAAAAAGTGATCTGGAGACCATAAGGGCAGGGTGGGGATCAATAAATTACCATGTAACTCTAAACAGACAAACAAACAAATCCCTCTGTCTCCCTCAAAGAAAAACCTACGCAAATGTGCACCAAAAGTCCTGGATTCATGTGCTGCAATATTACGGAGCAGAGAGATGAGCAGGGAGTCTGGAAAGAGTTCAAAAGTAGCCACATTAAATTTCTCACTTAGAAATATAAGCATGTGAGGACAATTATACAGAGAAAAACAAAGACAAGGTTATCATGAAAGTTGGTAGAGGTATGTTGTAATGTAATTTTCTTTTGCCCCTGTGCCATTTTCAGTTAAAGATTAACTTCCTTGTACCAGAAGCAGGGCTAGATCACACTGTAGGCGATGATTTCCCATTCTGCACTGTGCCCACGAAGGTGGTGCAAGGCAGTCGCTGGAGACAGGAGTTCATCAGATGCTTCTTTTTGCCCAGCTGATAAGGCCCTTTGCTTTTCCGCCTTTTCGTCTGTATCCTCTATTTGCATCCTCTAGCTCCTTTATGCCTGCGCAAAGAGATCCAGGACTGAAGGCTGCTCTCCCGTCCATTGCAGTCTATGTGCCTGGGACCTATAAGTGAAAAATCTACCTTGATTCCACATGTGGCACTGCTTTGTATTTGTGTCTTCCGCCTGAAGAACCAGGGGCTGTTCCATGCTGTTTTTCCCCAAAGTGGGAAAATGCAAGAGCAAGGGTTGAGGACCTGGATCAGACAAGATCCATGGGAGTGTGTCCTGGGCCCCTGCTAAGCTGTCCCTCCAGGAGTCCTGTGCAAAGCTTGATGCGAGTGCTCACAGCCAGCTCACCTTAGGGTGGGGTTGCTACGGTCTTGGTACTAGAACCCCAGTTTAGCTGGGTGTTCTTAAAGAAGGGCATGCCTGGAGGGGATGCAGTTGTGGAGGGGTGCAGGGGGTCTTTAAGGAAGGGGCTGACTGTGGTTTCAGAAGGTGCTGGTCACATTTTTTTCTTAACCTCAGTTGTCATTATATTCCATTTTTATTCCTCATCTGATTGGTGCACATGATTTTGGGGTTACTCAGTGCATGTTATGCACTAAGGACTGTGTTACTGAAGGGGTCTGAGAACTAGTTCTCCTTCACTCTGCATAGTGAGGAAAAATGAAGTTGTCAGTGCACAGTCTGAAAAAAGGCCCTAACCAAAGCCAGCCAGGTGGCACCTGTATCTCAGACTTTCAGCCTCCAGTACTGTGAGAAATAGGTTCATTGTTTAAGCCACCCAGCCAGTGACAGTTTATGATACCTACCTGAACTGACAGTATGTATGTTAAATTTCCTGGGTGAAGCTTAATATTTTATGTGGTACAAGTCATAGTTCATTGTGTTCTGATGCACTGTAAACAATGCCAGGTTGTCCATCCAAGTAGGGAATGTGCACTATCTGATGGAGGATTCACCAACTATTTTGGGTCCTCTCCACCTCTTCAGTTTTGCCACATCTAAGCTGGCCTCTCAGGGACATGGATGTGTGGTTGTCAGTAGGCTGACAGTCTAGTTTTTAATGGGTGCCTATTTTGATTGGGTGAATATTGTGGCTCCCTTGTGTTTAATGTAAGTATAGAGTGACTTCTAAACACCTGGCTCAGGTCACCTGGGTAACTGAAGAGTGCAGAGTAGGGTGAAGAGTATGAGGGCTGGTGGCTATCAAGAAAAACTGTTTTTCATGAGTGGAAGAAAAATCTAACTACGGCTTTAGGTTTTAAGGTTGCACTTTCAAAAGGCATCTGTCCTGAAAATGGGCCATTTCCCACCAATGGGCATGAAAAACGTCCTGTAGTTTTAGTGTTAGGCTCTAAACACTGTTGCACATGCTGCTCACTTCCACAAGAGACCACTATTGACTCACTTTTTCTAATGGTGTCTTTAAAAAAAAAAAAAAAGTGCAGTTTAAAGAATCCAGTGGAACAGAAAGCAAGTGTTGCATGTTTTAAATATAGTATGAAAAAGCATACCTTTATGGTCCTTTGGAGAGTTGTACCAGAATTGTGGCATGTGCTGCTATAATTGAAATACGAATGAGATGCAGAACAGTGATGGCACTGTGCATCTCCACAGGGGCTTAGCTCCCCTGCCCAGATCTAGCCCAAGAGTCCGTCTCTCTGTCCCCAACAGAGGATGGTATGAAGGTTAGCATGAAGTTGTTAAAGGTGATTCATTCCTGGGGCCTTTTCTAGATGGAGAGAGGGAAGGAGGGAGAGATGAAAAACCTGTTATAGTTATTGAATTGTGCAGGTTTATGCTTAGGGTTTCTGGGGGTCACTGAGATTGAAGACACTTCATGAGGACCCAAAGAATGTGCAGCTGAGAGGAGTCTTGACCACATTGTCTGAAGTGCTAGGTGTGGCCATGCCTAGAGCAGTTTCTCTTGGATATTTTAGGTGGTAAGCCATAATGTTTTATTTTGTGCTGGAACATGTTCTGGTTCTCCATAACTGATAGGATCATGATACTAAGCCCATAGGATGGTGGCTCATTCCTGTAGTCCCAACGCTCTAGAAGGCCGAGGCAGAAGAACTGCAGATTTGAGCCCAGCATGAGAAACTTAGCAGATCACTGAGGCCTGGGCTTTAAATAAAAAAATAAAAAAGTCTCTAGTTACATCCATTTACATATAAGTGCCCCAAGTGTTTATCCTTGTTTATAGCTGAGTAGTACTCCATTGGATAAAAATGCATTTCTTTAGTAAAATAAATCAGACTCACATGTGTTATCATTGTATTGTCTTCCCAGTGTAAGAAACTGAAAGAGTAAATATGATACAAAATGTGCAATAGCTATTGTGGAAAGGAAAGAAACTTCTTAAAAGGAAAGAACAACTGTGATGGGGGAAGGAAAACTATATATATATTAGATAAGATAATTGTGCTACTAATTTCTGTTAGTTCATTGAAAGGACTCACTAGTGCTCCTATTGTTTGATCAGTTCTGCATGCCTGTCTCTTATAATCTGAGTGACTATGTTGAAGATAACAATGTATAACATAACTATTGTTAATTTCCTATTATCTTATTTTGAAACTTTGTGTCAGTGTTTTTATTGTTTTTTTCTCTTCAAATTAAATTTAAAAAGGGGTATGGAGTTAGCTCACTTGTGGAAGCCCTAGGTTCAATCCCCATTACTGCCAAAAACATTATCCCCAGGGAATGTGTGTTCAGTACATGGCTCTGTGGCTTTTGGATGAGTCAGTTAGCTCCTCTGGAAGATGGGGTGGTGAAGGGCTTCTCCAAGGGGAGACAATCTGCAAGACCCCTGCCGCGGCTCTGGACCCACGGCTGTTCAGTAAGGGCTAATCGGACCCTGGAAAATAAGCTGTCAAGCAGATTCCTGTTACCTAAGCCTAATGATGTTCGTGTTTTATGCTTAGGAAACATGTGACTAAGTTCCTAATGATAGGAAGAGCGGCTGTTCTATTTTTTAGCTCTGTTATGATCCAGATGGTATATGCATGAGTATGCTGAGGAGAGACATTTTTTTCTTTTCTCAATGAAATACAATTACACTGAATTCATGGCACTGATGATATTCATTGTCTCAAATTACTGTGTTTCCTGGCACAGGCTTGAGAGATGTATAATAAGGTACTAATATGGATTTTCTCTTTTAACCCAAATGCAGATAGATGGCACCTTCTTAGAGCAGCACTTCCTTGCTTCTCAGAATTACAGAAAAGCAATCATTCCGGTAGTAATCAGCCATGTGTGTGTATGTGTGCGTGTTTAACACAGCCATCAATTTCAAAATATTTCAATGAAGAATAGCTAAAATCCCCTCAGCCCAGACCTCCACAGGGTTGGTCCCAACCAGATGGCTTACCTGAAAGCCTGGGAGAGGTTCAGGAGGTGTGTGGTTTTGGGGAAGCAGTCTGGACTGACTGGGCTGAAGACTAGAAGTCTTCCAGAGTCATGGAAGCAGATCATCTTTGTATTTTGTCCATTGGCTGCCACTTTCCCCATTCTTATCATTCCATCTTGCTGGTGTTCCTAAATCTTTTCAGTTTTAGCTCCCTCCAAGGAACTTTTTAATAATTTTTTCTAATTCCTTCTCATCCCTGAAATGAAATTTTGATACTATAGTTATACACTGTGTGTTTGTATTGTATCTGTGCTTTATACATTGCAGTGGTTGATACATTGCGTCACCTTGGCTGGATCGCCTCCTGGGTTCCACACCCACAGGGCAGAGTGGGGCCCATCCTACGGCAGATAGGGCCTGCAGCAGAGTGACTCAACACAAAAGGTACATACAGGGGTTGAGGAAGGATTCTGCGTTCCACTTCTTCAGAGGAATTTCAGTCTTCACAGTCAACCTCGACTTCATCTCCTGGCTTCCAGTACAGACTCTTCAGCCTCCATCTTAGATCCTTCAGGTTTCTGTTGCAGACCCACTGGCTAACTGATAGAGACTTGCATGAAACACTGCAGTGAACTTCAGACCTTGGGGCTGATTCCTTCAGTCTCAGGTATGCAGACGCCCTCGGGACACTTTCTCATCTGACTCTGGCTGAGTGCCGTAAACCAATCTTGTAATTTCTTATACATTTGTATATCTTGAGTTATATCTGTTCCTTGTATTATATCTGTTCCTTTAGTAAAACCCTGACTAGTATATACATACAGATAATTTTATGTTTGCTGGTGCAAGGATTGAACCCAGGACTTTCCCACTAGCTATATCCCCTGTCCTTTCTAAATTTATGTTATTTGTCTTTTGAGACAAGGTCTTGTCAATTTGCTAAATTGTCCAGTCTGAGCTTCAACTTGGTATCTTTTAGCCTGAGGTTTCCAAGGTGCTGAGATTACAGACATGTACCATTCTACCTGGTTATAGACACCTTTCTTTCTTTCTTTCTTTCTTTCTTTCTTTCTTTCTTTCTGTCTGTCTGTCTGTCTGTCTTTCTTTCTTTCTTTCTTTCTTTCTTTCTTTCTTTCTTTCTTTCTTTCTTTCTTAGCTAGGGTCTCACTGTGTAGTTCAGGCTGGGCTTGAGTTCATTTTGTAGCCCAGGCTGGTCTCAAACTTGCATTGATCCTCCCGTATCAGCCTCCTGAGTGCTACAATTACAGGTGTGACCCACCTCATCTGGCTAGGAAACAATATAGCACACAAAATTTATAACATTTTATTTTATTTTCCATATATTTTTATAACTACTTTATTTATAAAATATCCCTAACTGAAATTTACCTAAAACTGTTAGAGACATAATCAATCTGAGACACACTGTACAATCCAATACTACTCAACAGTAAAAAAAAGTAGCATTAATAGTATAGCAATACTATATATCCTTATATCAAAAGTTTCAGTAAATAAATAAAATCATTTAAAATGTTATACATTCATTCTGAAAAAAAGAATATGGAGACAAAATTAAGATCATAAGTTATTGGGAATGGTAATATAAATAAAGGAATTCACTAGAAAAGCCATAGAATGATGAAATATAACTGTCTTTTCTCTTTAGCATGGTAATTATTACATGACCAATATATAGATCTTCAGAGTAAAAGTATTAATTTTACTTGATATAAATTATGATTTGAGGGCTGGGGAGATAGTTCAGTAGTCTAAGAACCTGCCTGGCAAGTGCATGGACCTGGCTTCAATCCCTGGCACTGCAAACCACTGTGTCAGCTCCAGAACCCCAGGGGCACCATGCTGTCCACCCAAAACTGGGAGTGGTGGCATATGCCTTTAATCACAGCTCTAGGGAGGATGAGACAGGAGGATCACTATGAGTCCAAGCTATGTAATGAGATGTATAGCATTATTTTATAATACACATTCAAAGAGTCAAATGAAAAAGAATGCAGAGAATATGTTCACTTACTAAGCACCCAGAAATATGTTTACTCACTGAACACCCAAAGAATCTAGCTGGATCTCACAGCAATGTCCTGCATGAATTCAGCTAAAGACTTAGAGTCCACGACATGAGTCTAGCTGGAGGTCTGGAGCCCATAACAATAACTCTGCAAGTCTGTATCATGGGTCTACCCTGGGAAGGCCACAAGGTAAGTTCTGGAAGCTACAAAGTCTATGCCAGTGGGATGAAGGATCTGTGCCAGCAAGCTGAGGGATCTGCACTGGAGCCAGGAATGAACACTCAAAGTAAGAATCAGAGCTTTCCCAAAGTGAACCATAGTCATTCTCCATGACGACAAGTTCCTGAGCTTCTCTGATAATGAAAATTGCCGAGTTCACATCAGGAAAGCCAGCATAACAAGCTCCTCCAAGAGAACCAAAAGCCAGCCGCCTTTTCCTCCAGTTCTCTTTGTATGCAGTTGGCAGTAATTCTCAAGTGGACCTTCCACACCCAGCACCATGCTGATTCAGTTCAGCTGGGGTATTTACAGGTTGACCACCAGTTGTCAGTCCACCACAGGACAGTTTCTCTATGATTTCTCATTTCTGATTATGCATACAAGAAGCAGTTCCCTTCCATATCACCCGTAAGTTCATTTCCTAAAAGGACTAACAGAGGTCAGTGAAAGCTAGGGTACTCATGGTTACACTTTATTATAGGGGAAGGATTAAGATCAGTTAGCCAGGAAAGAGAGGGGTAGGGCTGAGTCTGGGAAAGTTCCTTTATGGGAAGCTTCTCTAGTTTTCTTATCTTAATTTCTTGGCAATAATGTGTGACATTATGTACACAATTTTTATTCTTACCTAGATTTTGTGCCCCAGGTTTTAGGTATAACTCCGTGACTTTTTGATTGTCCATATGGTTGAATTACATCTTCAGATTAACTGACACAGCTCTACCCAAGTCACACCATCTTCCTGCTGGGGCAAGCCCTTATCCCATGGCTATCAGGTGTGAATTGCCTCATACTAAACAAAGACAGTCTTGTCACATATGACACAAATTACCTCTGAGAAGCCAACATCAAAAGCTAGGGATCTCTTCAGGCAAAACCAAATTCTGTACTGCACAGTGCTGGAGCCAGCTTGTCCAATTGGGCAAAAGGAAGGGTTTTATATTTGAGTGACAATTATTACAACAAGCCTGGAAGAAAGAGGAGTCAGGAATATGCACACCATACATACAAATAAACTGAGATCAGTAGGCTGAATAATGGCTGCAAAGAAATCTGTGTCCTTGGAGTCCATAAGGATTTTGTGATGCAAAAGGTATTATGGATCCTCTTGGTGATTCCTAAAGGGAATTCCAAGTGTCCTTAGATGAGGGAGATACTAGATTTGACATGGAAGAGGAGCACAATGCCCAGAGACTGGAGTGATGCACTCTGAGAACAGAAGAAGGAGCCAGAAGCTAAGAAATAGAGACATTGTTTGACCCAGGCCCGACATGTGAGACTGCCCAGGACTTGCCTGATCCTCATTCAACACAGAGCCCAGGCCCAGTGTGTGAGTGGAACTGCCCAGGGCCTGCTGGATCCTCATTTGACCTAGGCCCAGCATGTGAGTGAGACTGCTGGGGGCCCACCTTGTCCTCATTTGACCCAGGCCCGATGTGTGAGTGAGACTGCCTGGGGCCCACCGTATCCTGATTTGACCCAGAGCCCAGGCCATGTGTGTGAGTGAGACAGCCCTTTGGGGCCTGCTGGATCTTCATTCCATGCAGAGCCCAAGCCTGGCATGTGCGTGAGACCACCAGGGGCCTGCCAAATCCTCATTTGACCCAGAGCCCAGGCCTGGCATAGAACCCTGCAGCAGAATTCCCTGCAAAAAGGCTATAAGCAAGACCCACCCAACTGATTCAGGAACAGAACATCTTGCCAGAGTGGAACAGAGGGTTCAACTCTAAGGGCTGCAGCAGGAAGAAGTGGAGCACAGCAACCAGCCCCCAAGCCACACCCACCTGGATGACTTTGAATTTGATAGTTCTGGACATGGTGCCAAGGTAATAACTTTATCTAAGTTCTACACCAGAGGTCAGAAGACAGTGATATACAAAATGAGAAAGAGAAGGAAAATAATGCAGTCTCAGGCCCCGAATCCACCCAGAACAAATGCAGAAGACACTAGCATAGAAGAAACTGGAAAACACACACCTGAAATCTTTGAAATAATAACGTTGGAAGTACAGAAACAACTGCAGAAAGGTATAGAGGAAATCAGATTAAAAATAACTTCTGAAGTAAAAAAAGAAATGATAACTATAATGAAAGAAGTACTAAGTGTTCCTAAAGAAGGCACTGATAAAAAAAGAGCAGAATATAAAAAAGATAGAGTCCTTGAATAAGCAATATAGGAAAGAAATAGAATGCATGAAACAAATTCAAAGTGATATACAGGAAATTACAACCTCAATCACAAGCTGGAAAACCGTTTGAATGAAAGGGAAAGTAGACTTTCAGACCTTAAAGACAACATTGCAGCTAGTAAAAAGGTAAGAAAAGATCTCTTAAAAAGAGCCAGAATGCAGGAAAAAAATAATTCAATACATGCAAGACAATGCAAAGGTGAACAACGTCAGACTAATAGGCATCAATGAGAAAGAAGGAGTCAATATGATATAAAAAGAATATGATTTAAAAAGAATATGAATAGAAGTATAGCAGAAAACTTCCCAAATATGGGGAAACAATCTGATATTCAGGTAACCAAAGCATATAGAACTCCAAATGACATCAACTTAATTAAAAACACAACCAGACATATGATAATCAAGATCCCAGAACTTCAGCACATGAACAGTATACTAAAAGCCTCTAGAGAAAGTAAACAGGTCATATTTAAAGGAAAACCCATCAGAACAATGGCAGATTTCTCTTCACAAATCATCAAGTCAAGAAGAGCATGGAGCAAAGTGCTACAAGTCTTGCAAGAAAACAAATTCCAAGCCAGACTGATATACCTTGCAAAACTCTTTCAAGTGTAATGGAGAAGTGAAATACTTCCATGACAAAGAACAATTAAAGAATTTCATGATGACAAAGCCAAGCCTACACAGACTACTAAAAAATGTTCTAAAAGGGAGCAAAATGACCACAACTTCATGAATGAGAATGGAAAGAACCCCTGGAAAGAACTCTACAAGTGGATCTATGAGTCATGATTCTATCTGGGTCTACAGGGTGGATATTGAGAAAATAGTAGCTCAGTCCCACAAGTGACACCTGACCACCAGTAAGTGTTATGGACACTATTCATGTCCACAACATACTAGAACTTTGTGCAATATCCTATCCCCAAACTGTTAGAAGTGCTTGTCATATACTTGCCATTCCAGTATTTATCTTTTTTTTTTTTTTTTTTTTTTGCTTTGCATGCCCTCAGGGCAGGTTTGGCTGGCTTAAGCTGTGGGGATTGAACCACAGCAACCTGAGCCTGACAGCTTTGTTGAAACAGCCCTTAAAGAACTGAGCTACTTTGCAGGCCCCTATCTTATGTTTTATGCTTAGTAATTCTTTACTATCATGAAAACTGTTTCTTAGTTCAATTGTTTTTGGAATTTTTAATTTTTAGTTAATTAATATTTATTTTTTTGAATATTGCTTAATCTTGATTTTTGCTTTAAGATTTGCACTGTATCTTTGACTACAATCTACTTAAAAGACATGGTATGATATTTTCTAGTACTAAAAAGTTTAAAAAGTCTATTTCCATTTTCCATTGAGTTTATATTACTTTTTCCTTGTCTTTTACACACACACACACACACACACACACACACACAAATATACATGAAAAAATGTGTATAACTTGACATAAGATTGACACTTTTTCATAGACATCTTTAATGACCTTTTAAATGGGTTCATCTAATCTATTTTTATCATCCTGTATGACTATCATTTTGAGAGCTCTTTATTCTTTATCCAGGACCACACAGAAACTTCTCTTGCTTTGTGAATTATGTTCTTTGTTATTTCCTATGTTACATCTGGTGGTATTAGAATATTACAAGTTTGTATAACTGGAAAATAGTTTACTTTTAGTTTTTTTTTCTTTTTTGGTGGAACTGGGGATTGAACTCAGGCCCTTGCATTTGCCAGGGAAGTGTTTATTCCACTGAGCCATCTCCCCAGCCTCACTTTTAGTTTTCAAAGGTATGTTTGCTAAGTATAAAATTCAAAGAGGACAGATTTTTTTTTTCCTTTCAGTATTTTAATTAGTCTGGTTTCTTAAATACTTGGGCTTTTCTTTTTCTTATATGGAATAAGATGCTATTTGATTTTTTTTTTTTATAGCTAATATTTTTCTATGTATATGCTTTAATGGTTTTTTCTTCACAATTAGTTTTGGACAATTTCATTTTTGTGGGGGGGTACCGGGGATTGAACTCAGGCCCTTGCACTTGCCAGGGAAGCACTTATTCCACTGAGCCATCTCCCCGGCTAAGATGCTATTTAATTTTGTTCTTCCACAGGTAATTTTTTTATGTATATGCTTTAATGATTTTTTTCTTTACAATAAGTTTAGGACAATTTCATTTTTTTTGTGTCTTGGTATGATTATATTCAAATTTCTTGTGCAAAAGTTTGATTTTTCTTGGAAATGTGGTGTTATAAGTTGAACTAAATTAAGAAATTTTAAATTTTTAAATCATGCTATGCATTCATTTCAGAAATATTTCCCTAAAATTCACTCTGCCTACATCTTATATCTTTCACATTTCAATATTTGTGTACAATTTTTAAAATGATATGTAATTATTGATTTTCAATAAAGTTAAAAAAATTAAAAAATGCAACAGAAAAAAAGAAGAAAAGAAATAGAAACATTTGAAAGGACTTGAATGAATGAATTATTTGCTGAAAACCTCCTGCTGGAACCATCCCTCCCAAAATCTTGCTTTTTGCTAATGTAACTAGTTCTGGACATGAAGCCTGTGGAATGTAAGAGAATATATGTGTGTTTTAAGTTGCAAGTTTGTGATAATTTGTTATAGCACCCATAAGAAATACACAGAGACACAGGGAAGTGAAGTGTTTGCCTGAGGTCCTACAGCTAGAAAGTAGGTAGGCACTCTTGGTTGAGATGAACTAATTGATTCTTTCTTTCTTTCTTTTTTTTTTTTTTTTTCCAGTACTGGAGATTGAACTCAGAACCTTGTGCTTACTGGGCAGATGCTTATACTACTGAGCTATCTGCCCAGCCCTGATCTTGCCTTTTTATTGATCCAAGGACAAGTATTACAGTTCTCATTAACATGATGCTCCTGTTGGTCATAGCCTATAAGCAGCTAAAAGTGCCTTGAAATAATACCTTTACTTACCACATTGAAACTCATAAAAACACAGCACCATTCTTGACCAGCCCTCCTTCACATAATATCAATTCCTTAAAAATAATATATTATGCTCAGTGTTGTAGCATATGCTTGTGATCATAGCACTCTAGGTAACTGAGGCAGGAGGACTGCAAATTTGAGCCTCACCTGGGCAACTGAGCAAGACCCTATTTCAAACTTAAAGGCTGAGGCTACATAGGTCAGTGTGTAGGCCCTAGCTTTGATCTCCAATATCACAACAACAAACATTATACAATGTGTGCAAGAATATGACCCCCTTTCTACTTCCCATCCCACTGTGTTGGATAGTTGGCCTTTGCCAAAGGCCAGTAATCAATCAAATCTAGCACCAGCTGTACACCCTGCAGGACTGTCTTTTTCAACAGTGTTTTATATCTTGAATTTTTTAATCACTGTCTTAGGTCAGTTTCCCTAGAAGCAAAGGTTGAGAGAGGGATTTGAATATGATATCTTGAGGGGGAAAATGCCTGTGAGAGTGATGAAAGTTGGGTAGTTAAGGGGAAGGAGCTGAGCAAGGAACAATAAATATGTAGGTAGTCTGCCTTGTACTACTGAGCCTCCCCTGGGTGGGACTGGTCATGCAACTTTTTGGGAGGGTTGGTTTGGCTGTTGCCACCTGAGAGAAATTTTCTAGAGAAAGGGCCACTGTACATTGCTATGACCAACACCCCCAAATGCAATGTGTAGACACAGGAGTGGATAGGTATCTTGCTCTGGACAGGCAGATTTGGCAGACCACCTACCATCATCTTGGAGAGCCTCTCTCCTCCCAGCCCCATTGCACTCAGGAATAAACCCAGGACATCATACTAGGCAAGCCACTACCCTACACCTCAGCCTTTTATTAATTTTGAGGAAGAGTCTTGCAAACTTGCTCAGGCTGGCCTCAAACTCATGTCGTTCTTGATTCATCATCTAGAGTAGATTTTGTCCCACCATGCCCAGCTTATTTTGCTTCTTTTCAGAAATACATGAAAAGTCACTCTGGCTTTGGCTGGACTCCTGGTTTTATACAGTTTTAACCTGAAATTAGGGATCTAAATTCCTTCTGCTTTATCTGTGCTTCTCTGGTGTAATGGCTGATATATTGTGTCACTTTGAGAACTTTAGGAGCTCAACTCATCAGGAGGCCAGGGTCCTCACTTTGTATACATTCTGAGCTCGTGGAAGAGGAGGGCTTGTGTGGACAGGTATCTGGTGAGGAAAAGAGGCTTGATTTCTCCCTTTTTTCCCTCTTATTGCTTTTGCTGTCTTCTGCCACCTTGAAGAGTTGCCTTGTGCCATGCCACTTTGCTTTGGAACCAGCTGATTATGGACTGAAAACTCCATGACTGTGAGCTGAACCTTCACAAATTTCCTTCTTTAACTTTGGTGTCAGGTATTTTGTCTCAGTAAGGAGAGAAAAATAATTAATTCATCTGGTAATTAGGATCTTAGCTCTTTGTGTTTGTACAAGATTTTCTAAAGACCTTTTCATTGCTTGCACCTGCTGCATCTCCCAATCAGGTGTTCATGAGCTTTGGCTCAGTGAAGACCATCAGATACTTAAAATCTGCTCTGTTCTTTTAGCCTTGCCCACTGGCTTGGGAAAGGCCAGGTGAGCTTTAGGCTGGTTGGAATAGCCACTAATAGGAGAATGCCTATATTATTCAGCCTGTGGCTGACTGATGAAGAGCTACATTCGTATTCAGAAATTTATGGACTCTCCTCTTGTTGTGTGTGGATTTAACCTAGGTGTCTCTCTAGTGTTTAAGTAATCTGATAGTGTGTTTCATGAGGCCAACAGGCTAACCCAAATTCCAGAAAGGAACTGCAATGTAAGAGCCTTTGCAGAGTGAACACCTATTAACAGATGCTTTAAAAGAACAGAACGTAGTAAAGCGATGGGAACTTCCTTTCAAGTCTAAGCTGAAAATGCTTGTAACTTATGTCTTGCTTGCCCAGATGATGCAAACTGCATCCAGCATCTTGTAAACTGCCCTGTTGAGAGGGCTGCAGCAGTGGAAGGAGGCTTCTTCTTTTATTTTCTTATTTTATTGAGAAACAAATACCAATGAGACAGTTTTAAAACTGATTAATAGTACAGTTTCAATAATTAATACATTGTACATTGTTATCTTCTTAGTGGTTATCCATAGTATAAGATGCAGACAGGATATCCTGTCCAAACACTATTAGTACAAATCTTCTCATTGAATTAAGCAAAAGTAGCTGTATATCTATCCTAACTATTCTGTATTTACAGATACAAAATGGTCTTTCCTTTGTATCCCCTTTTTTTGTTTAGTCCTGTCAGAGATGAGTATTCCATTGGCATCTAAATACTATAGGTGCATGAATTCAGCAAAACAATCCAACACAGTCCAGCAGTCCACAATAGTAGTGGGTTATCCACAGAAGTTGTTGACTTGAGCCTTTTGCACCTCAGCATATTAATATGGCTTTACTTTATACTTTTTTATACTTTTCTTCTGGATGGTTAAGACCAAGATAAAGCAAGTTCATATAACAAGAAATGTACCTTTTGTATCTGAGAAGATCAGTCAAGTACCCTCAGGATGTATCCTGTAACCCTGTACCGCAGTTTGCAGATCCTTTGTCATTGTCAGCCATGTGGATGAGTCACGGCCATTGCTTGACCAATTTGTAAAAGGAGGCTTCTTGCCAACAACCCAAGAGGAAACATATCCTACCAGCAACCACCAGAGTGAGTTTGTAAGCCGACCCTTCCCTAATCGAGTCTAAAATGACTATAGCCTTGAAAGAATAGGAGCCTGAAGAGCCAGCTAAGCTGTTCCCAAATTCCTGACACACAGCAACTATGATGCAATGATAGGTGAAGTTGTAAGTTGCAGTGTTTATGAGTAATTTGCTAAATAGGAATTGATAACTATCACAGTGTTCTTGGGAACTTCAAACTGAGGCAGACCCTGTATTGTGCCGCTGTAAAACTTTATAGATAAATAATATATATCCTAATATATATGTTAGGATGCCATAGATAGATAGATAGATAGATAGATAGATAGATAGATAGCTCAGCAGTCTAAGTGCCTGCCTACCTGGCAAGTGCAAGGACCCAGGTTTGATCCCAGTATCGCATGCTGTGCTGCTAGGCTGGCCACCAAAACTGGGCATGGTGGCACTCTCCTGTAATCTCAGCACTGAGACAGGAGGATCACTACAAGTCTGAGCTGCATAGCAAGACCCTGTACCAAAAATAAATAAAGAAATAAAAGATTTAAAAGATCAATATATATATACATATATATATACATATATGCATATATACATATCGCAACTAGTTCTTTAGGTCATTAAACACTAGTCATGAAGGTGAGTTTTCATAAGTGAATCATTTAGCTGTGCTGCTATTTTGGACTATTCTGACTACTTTTATTATTTCCACATCATTGTTAACTACCTAGAAAAATTTGCTCTAGACTTGGACTTACTGGGGCACAACTCTTCTTGTGATTCTTCATATATATTGTCTGATTGCCCTCCAGAAGGTTTGTTGTCACTTTATCATTTTATCATGATAATTTGATAATGCATTTAGAAAATTTATTCTGCATGGGAAATCCTTATTCTACATCATTCAGATGGCTTTATAATTGTCTCTGGATTTCAGAATTGAGCTCAGGGCATGACACATAGTAGGGTCTGTTTATTGATAGAAAAATCATTTATAAAAGCTGGTTGATCTTTGTTTCAAGCGAGACATGGTCCCTGGACCACACTTGCAGAGTGCTTGAGCAGTGGACATCTGCTTCTCTTTGGAAAGTGCCTCATCACTTTTCTGGGGCTGTATCTTTTCAACCCTGTTTGGTTTGGACAGGGCTGCCAGCCAAGGATGCCTAACGGCTTCTGCACAGGTCCCCAGCTGGCCAGAGAGCTAGTAGGTGTACAGATATCTGTGACCTGGTTAGGGCATTTTGGGCTGTGCAGATCTGCTGGGGATAGGAAAGGGCACAAAGCTTCAAGGGGTAGGGAAGGGCCATGAAGGCTTGAGTCCAGAGGTGTCAGCACCTCACATGGATGATTCATATTAGATGAGCTCAAATCCCCACACAGTTTCTCATAGTGTCCACCTATGTGATTGGCCTCTATGTGGATAGCTTTTGGAAGCCATTAACATTTTTAAATCTATTTTTTTTAAAGTGTTCATCATTCACAGTCAGGAAGCAGAAGTAATTAAGAGGTTATTGTGGGTACTCAAGATCGAGATGGCATGAGTAGTTTGGATTTGGGGGCTGGAGGGTTGACTATGAGATAGAAAGAAATGGGTAAATTAGGCTGGTATTCAGAGGGTAAAACTAAGTGTTAGGAAAAAATAAGTAAAGGACCAAAGTCACATTGTGCCAATTTACTTGTAGTAGTAAAAATTAGATAAAATTAAAAATTTCATGTTTTTAGTTACATCAGTTACAGTATAAATTCTCAGTGTAGTTATTATCATTTATTTATTTTTTGTATTTTAGGGAAGTGTCTTCAGGGTGTTCAGGATCTCACTACTAGATTGGACTCTTAGTGATCCATCTGTTTACAGCCCCCCCTAGAGCTGGGATTAGAGGCACATGCCACCATACCCAGTCTTCAATCGCTGTCCCAGCATGTCCTGGTGTGGGGCTGGCATGGCAGGCCCAGAGATCAAACCCCCAACTGCTACACCTGCTTGCAGGTGCTTTAATCTGCTGAGCTATTTGGCCAGCCCTTCTCAGTATAGTTATTATATTGGACATTTCCACTGTTGTAGAAATTACAATTAGATGACAGTAGTATAGAATCTAGGTCTTTTGAAATTACTCCCCCCCCCCTTTTTTTTTTCCTTTTTTTGGTGTAGGGAGTTGAACTTAGGATCTTGGGCTTGCTAGGCAGGCACTGTGCTGCTAAGCTATATCCCCAGCCCTCCTTGCTTGTGTGCGACTGGGATTGCTAGTCATACTACCCACTTTGGAGGCTCTGTGTATTGGAAAGAGAGAACAAGTCAGTGAGTCTGCCTAGGGGTGCTCCCCAGTTCTTAGAACACACAGCAGGGTCCAAGGTAGCTTCATTATTTTGCTTCTTAATTGCAACTGAGCAGATAGGAGCAACTGTCACTAACAAACTCATGTAAATTTTTTTGTTTCTTTTTGAGATAGGGGGTCTCAGTGTGCAGTTCAGGTTGGCCTTGAGCTCACTACATAAACCAGGCTGGTCTCAAACTCATCATGATTTTCCTGCCTCAGCCTTCTGAGTGCTTGGATTACAGGCATGCAGCACCATGCCCGGCTTTGCTCCTGTAAATTTGATCATTAGGCCACCTGGTATCTTTCTACTCAGAGGGGCCATGCATGGACCCAAGCATTTAAAGCATTGGTTTCAGCCACACATATGGCTAGAATTGCCCATTTCTGAATGAGATAAAAGATGTTAGAAGAATAAAAAAATTACTTTTGAAGACCCAATACTATTATGGGCTACTGGACTCTTTTAGAATATTTTGCTCAGTTAACACACCTATAATATTCAAATAACGGAACTTAACAAAAAAAGGGGATACAGATGAGTGTCCATTTTGTATCTGTGTATTCAAAGTGGTTAGGATAGATATATAGTTACATTCTCTTAATGAATAGAGGGATTTTTTCTAATGGCATTTGTAAATAGGATATCATGTCTGCATCTTGTACAGCAATTAACCACTAGGAAGAATGTATGCAATGTGTTAATTATTGAAACTGTTCTACCAATTTGATTTGAAACTGTCTCATTGCTATTTGTTTAACAATAAAATTATGGAAAAAAGTTACTTTTGGTGAGTACTATTATCTATAATGAAATAAAATGGAATTGCAGCACATACAATTCAATCTTCCATTTCAGAATTTTATTAATTCCAATCCCACCTGAATCAGTAGCAGGGTCTGAGAAGGTAATAAAGTGAAATTATTTTTCACAACTTTTTTCCTCAAGGACTGGTAATATACAATGAACTATATGTTTAAAAGAGCAAAAATTTGTTTCAATTTCTCCTGCTGCTTTATGACCATTTTGTGTTGCTTTTAGCTTCTGGACATTGTGGCTTTGAACTCACCTTAACGCCCAGACATGGCAGCAAATCCATGGGATGTACATTTGCCTCCTGATCTTTTCATCCATTATTTTCCAATCATTAAAATCTTGGCCAATGAGTCTGAATGTTGCCTTAGAATCCTTCCCTCCTCAGCAGTCCAAGCCAGGGAGAAATTGGGTCAGAAGCCTATTGGCTATCCTTGGGTGCTGAAGAGGCATTTTTTTTTTTTTCCTGGTGAACAGTAAGATAAATATTCATTTCTAAGAACTGCAAAAGAAAAGTTGTTGAGAACAGTCTCCTTGCGGAATGGAAAGAAAAGTCTAGTTCTTTCAGAAACTGTGAAGAAGAAATGGTAGCAGTAACACCACGAGAAAGCAGGACCACCAGCGTGATGATGATTTCTCAGCACTCCCTCTGTACTCCCTCCCCAGCCAACTTCCAGGAACTCATGTACTGTTCTTTTTTTTTCAGTACTAGAGGTTGAATCTGGTGCTGTATCACTTGCAGCCCTTTTTTATTTTTTAAATTGAGATGAAATTTGCTAAGTTGCTAAGTTGTCCAGGCTGGGCCTGAACTATTTTTTTATTATTAGATAGAAATCTTATTTCTTTTTTTGTTACTAGTATATGACTAACAATATATAGTGAATAACTTCAGAGTAGGGAGTTGTTACACATATGTTACATCTTTTTAAAATTTTGTTTTATTTGCACATGACTGCAGTACATGATGCTTATAGTCATCCTAGAGAGTAAGTACAGGACCATAAAACATTTTGATTCTTTTTTATTCCCCTTTCCCCCACTCAACTTCTCCTTCCATCTCTCGATCCCCTTTCCCCATCTTCATTATTATTATTAATGTTATTTTAGCTCATATTTAGGACATACAATGCTCACTTCATTGTTGGTATTTGGTACATGTATATGACACATCTTAAATATTTTTACTTCTTAGTCCTTTTTACTTCCTTTTCTCCTCTTTTTCCTCCTTTCTTCTTCCCCCCTTCCATCCCTTTTCCATTTGCAAAAGGTCTACCTCCCTGTATGCTATAATTTGTCTTTTATTTTGCTTTTTAAGTTTTTTATATTTTAGGTTTTTCACAAAAGACAAACCATGTGACATATAGCCTTCTCTGTCTGATGTATTTTGCCTAGAATTATGGTTTTAAGCTATGTGGATCTGAACTTGTGGTCTTCCTACTTTAGGCTTTCAGAATCCTGGGATTATAAGCATGTACCACCACACCTGGATTGTATACTAGTATTTATTTTTTTAGTTGATTTCTATACCTTTCACTTCTTTCTTTCTTTTTTCATTAACTTTATCAAAATCAATAATTACATATCATATTAAAAATTGTAGACAAATACTGAAATGTGAAAGATAGTCAGAGTGATTTTCAGAGTAATATTTCTGAAATGAATACATCACATGAGATTAATAATAGATTGCACATTGTAAATAATTTACAAAATTAAATGAATATAACAAAAATTGTCCAAAATAAAAACGAAGAATTTACAGATCAGTCATATAATAGTTCACTTTGTGTCAAAATCAAGAAATTTATATTCATATAATTAGAATTCTCAAAGTAGAAAGAAGTAAGCAATAAATATTTAAAGATTTAATATTTCTGAATTTAGTTGGATTTATAACACCACATTTCCAAAAAATGAACGTTTTGCACAAGAAATTTGAATAAAATCATACCCACATACACAAAAGTGAAATTGTCCAAAACTTTTTGTAAAGAAAAAATCATTAAAGCATATACATAAAAAATTAGCTATGGAAGAACAAAATGAAATAGCATCTTATTCAACATTAGAAAGAAAGAAAAAAAAGACCAAGTGTTTAAGAAACTAGACTAATTGAAGAAATTAATTGAAAGAAAGGAAAAAAAACAGATTTGTCCTCTTTGAATTTTATACTTAGCAAATGTATCTTTCAAAACTAAAAGTAAAATATTTTCCAGTTAAACAAACTCGAAATATTCTGATACCTCCAGATGTAGCATATAGGAAATAACAAAGAGCATAATTCAGAAGGCAAGAGAAGTTGCTGTATGCTCCTGGATGAACAATAAAGAGCTTTCAATATGGTAGTTATGCAGGACTATGTAAAATATCTTAGATGAACCCATTTAAAAAGTCAGTAAAGATTTCTATGAAACAGTATCAATCTTATGCCAGGTTATACACATATTTTTTCATATATGTGTGTGTGTGTTTGTATAAAAGATAGGGAAGAAGTAATATAAAGTCAATGGAAAATGGAAATATACTTTTTAAAGTTTCTAACACTAGGAGAAAATATCATGCCATGTCTTTTAAATAGATTGTAAGTCAAATATACAGTATAAATCTTAAAATAAAAATTAAGATTAAGCAATATTCAGAAAATTAAATGCTAATTAATTAATGATTGAATGTTTCAAAACAATTGGACTAAGGAAAAGTTTTCATGATAGTAAAGAATTACTAAGAATAAAACATAAGATAAATACTGGAATGGCAAATAAAAGACCAACACTTCTAACAGTTTGGGGATAGGATATCACACAAAGTTCTAGTGTGTCACGGACATGGAAAATGTCCATAACACTTACTGTATACCAGTATTTTTATAACTAGAGTCATATTGATGAGCCATGGGGCTCTTGACCAAATGCAGCAAAATGTATTCTGCCTCAGATCTGGTTCTGATTCCATTAGTTTTCTTGTGAATCACTTGGCAAGTCTTTTCCTCAGACAAGAAAACAATCTGAGGTGCAACGGAAGAATTCTGCAGTGTAGGAAGACTAGGGGAATAAGTATTAGTAAATGAGTGGGGGACTAAATGAACATTTCTGGAGCCAGGAATATAGCTCAGCAGCATAAGGGGCTGGCAAGTGCAAGGTCCTGAGTTTAGTCCCTGGTCCCACAAAAAACAAATAACAAACAAAAAAATCTGTAAATGAACATTTCCAAAAATGGGTTCCGTGAAACCATTCTCCAAGTGCTCATAGGAGTCTCTGGTTAAAAGCATTTTGTGACCAACCATGATTTCAAAATGCTGGTCAGACAAAGTCATGGTGGAGGAATATGAGAACTCTAAACATGTCAAAAGATCTTGTGACTCTTCTAAAGAGAGATTCAAATATAGTATTTTCAAAATTTATTAGGTTACATATTTTTTGACTTTTAAAATTTAACTTACAAAAGTTATAAACCTGGTAGTATAAGAAATATATTTAATTTTAGTCCAAACTCATTTTATAAATTATGAAAATTGAGTTTGAAACATGTTAACATGACTTTCTCAAAGTCTTATTGAATTTGAGTCTACCTGAGGCCAGTGCTTGGACCACCACATTTTATGTAACTGATTGAAGAATTGTAAGAACCTTGTGTACTTAAAAAAACAAAACAAAACACCCAAAATAAGAGATACTTGATTAGTACCTTCTCCTTTATGACAATTATTAGTGTTAGAGGTTAGATGTTACACATCTCATATAAGACACTGTTGAAGGCTTGTCTGCTAGCCTGTGGTGCTCCAAGGAGGAGGGGTCTGGTGGGTGGAAGTCATTGGGATGTGCCCTTCAACAGGATTTTGGGACCTATGGATTTTTCCTGTCTCTGCTTCTTTGCAAGTGTCTTTTCTCCACATTTGCTCCCTGCCATGATGTTTTCCTTCATCACATACCCAAAAGCCATGGGATGGTTGGCCATGGATTAAAACCTTTGAAGCTGGGAAAATGAAACTTTCATTCTAATAAGTTTACTTTGTCAGGTTCACAACTATGGAACACTAACATGCTAGTATAGTATGCACCAGAGGTAGGAATGGCTAATGTGAAATTTCAGGAAGAGGCTACTAAACCCGACTGGTTCATAATTTGTTGACAACAGGGGCTGAAAATGAGAAATCTTTGTTGTGCTTGTTGACTGTGTTTATCAGCTTTCTATCACTATTGCAAAATACCTGAGATAATTAATTTCTAAGGTGAGAAGCTTTGTTTTGGCTCATAGATTTAGATGTTTTAGCCCATGACTGAGAAGACCCATGTCTGAGGCAGCAAATCATTATGGGAATATGTGGTGGAGCAAACTGTTCACATCATGGCCAGGAAATGAAAAGACAAGGAAGAAGGGACTGAGGTTGCACAGTTCCCTTTAGAGGCCTGCACATCCAATGACTTAAAACACTAGGCTTGACCACCTAAAGTGCCACATTGGGGACCACACTTTTAATACATAAACCTTTAGGAACATCCAAATTCCAAACCTGATGTCTTAGCACTGATGACTTTATGAAAAATGAGTCCTGTTTTGTTTTTAACTTTTTTAAAAATTGTATTTGGTATAGGTTCTCACTATGAAGCTCTGGACTGTAGTGATTCTCCTGTTTTCAGGCTCTCTAGTGCTGGGATTACAAGCATGTGCAACCATGCCTGATCTCAGTGACAAGGTCAGTGCTCCCAGGGCTGGGGCCAGCGTAGCATGTGGTGCCAGGGATTGAACCCAGTCCCTCTGCTTGCCTAAGGAGGCACTTGCTTAGTCTGCTGAGCTATCTCATTGACCCTCCTGTTTTGTTTTTATTTTAATTTTATTTAATTTTATTTTTTTTTGCCTCAAAAAGTGACATTTATTCAAAGGAAAAAAAAAAAAAAAGAAAAATTGACAAGATGTCCATCCCTCAGCTCCCTTCCCTCCCCCCTCTGGCTGCTCCTCAGCCACCCAAGGTTGAACTCTGGTTGGGGCTAGGCAGCAGGACAGCCCTCTCAGATGAGGTCAGCAACATTGAGGGGCATCTCTTTAATGGAGGTGTTGTAGAAAGTCTCAATGTCTCGAAGAGTCCTTTTGTCTTCTTCTGTCACCATATTAATAGCTACACCCTTACGGCCAAAGCGGCCTCCACGACTGATTCTGTGGATGTAGTTTTCCCTGTTTGTCGGAAGATCATAGTTGATGACTAGCGAAACTTGCTGCACATCAATGCCTCTGGCCAGTAAGTCAGTGGTAATCAATACTCTGCTGGAGCCAGACCAGAACTCCCTCATGATCACATCTTGTTCCTTTTGGTCCATATCTCCATGCATGGCAGAGACAGTGAAGTCTCGGGCATGCATCTTCTCTGTGAGCCAATCAACCTTCGTTTGGGTGTTAATGAAGATGACTGCCTGGGTGATGGTCAGGGTCTCATACAAGTCACATAACGTGTCCAGCTTCCATTCCTCTTGTTCCACGTTGATGTAAAACTGGTGGATACCCTCCAGGGTCAACTCTTCCTTCTTCACAAGAATCCGAATGGGGTCTCTCATGAACTTCTTGGTCACCTCTAGCACATCAGAAGGCATTGTGGCTGACAACAAAACCACCTGGGTGTTACTGTTGAGCTTTTGGAATATGTCATATATCTGGTCCTTGAATCCACAGCTCAACATTTCATCAGCTTCATCTAACACAAACATCTTGATATATTTGGGAGACAGGTATCTGCAGTTAAGCATATCAAACACGTGGCCAGGGGTTCCCACGATGATATGGGGAGCTTCCATCTGCAGCTTCTGTACCTCAGCATGCACATTGGTGCCCCCAATACAGGCATGACACGAGGCACCCATGTAATCTCCTAATGCCATGACCACCTTTTGTATCTGCTGAGCCAATTCTCGAGTGGGAGCCAGAACCAAAGCCTGGGTAGCCTTTAGATCTAACTCAATCTGCTGCAGAATTGA
>NW_004524606.1:20291499-20292972 GCF_000260255.1 Octodon degus
ATTGATTCCGTTTACATTGATGGTTAGAATTGGGATGTATTCACTTATGGTTGCCATGTTATTTACCTGTTATCGTTTACTCCTTTTTCTCCTGTGTTTAATTGCTTAGCATATTTAGTTGGTTGCTTCCGATCTCATTCGTGGAGTTCTGATCATTTGGTCCCTCTCTACAACATCTTCCTGTAGCGTGTGTAAGGTTGGCTTTATCATCGCAAAATTCTTTAGCTGTTCTTTGTCCTGGAAGTATTTCACTTCTCCATCAAACTTGAAAGAGAGTTTTGCAGGGTATAGTAGTCTGGGCTCGAATTTGTTTTCATAGAGGACCTGAAGTACTCTGCTCCATGCTCTTCTTGCCTGCATGGTTTATGAAGAGAAGTTGGCCATAATTCTGATGGGTTTTCCTTTGAATGTGATCTGCTTCTTTTCTCTAGCGGTTTTCAGTAGATTATTCTTGTTCTGAATTTCTGGGATCTTGACTATTTTATGTCTCGGTGTGTTTTTCTTGGGTTGAGGTTCCTTGTCATTCTGTATGCTTCAATTACCTGAATGTCAGATTGTTTCCTCATATTTCGGTAGTTTTCTGCTATTGTTTCCACATTTTTTTAATGTTATTTGTATTGACTCCTTCTTTCTCATTGATGCCTATTATTCTCACATTGTTTATCTTTGCATTATCTTTCAGGTGATGGATTATTCTTTCCTGCGTCCTCGTTGTTTTTAAGAGATCTTTTCTTACCTTTTCACTAGCTACACCAGCATCTTCAAGATCTGAAACTCTGTCTTCACATTCACTTAAGCGGTTTTGCAAGCTTGTAATTGAGATTTTAATATCCTCTATATCTCTTTTACTCTGCTTCATGGGATGTATTTCTTTCCTGTATTGCCCATTGAAGGAATGTGTCATTTTTCTAATCTCCTCCATATTTTTTATCAATATATTCTTTAGAAGCAGTTATGAAGTCTTTTCCTGAAGTGCTTTTTTCAAATTGGGTTTCCTGCCTATGTTTCTGTAGTTGCTTCTTTACTTCAGATGGTATGAGTTCTGAGAGTTCTTTTTTTATTTCATAAAAGAATTGCACTGTGATTTCCTCTATGTCTTTCTGCTGTTGCTTATGTACTATTGACACTATTAATTCATGCATTTGTGCTGAGGTAGTGTCCTGTGCACTTGTTCTGGGTGGGCACTGGGTTTTTTCCATATGTTTCTGCATTTGATTCTTTATTGCAGATGTTATTAATGCAGGGATTTCTTTTTTTATTTCCAGTCTGAGGTCCTCTATACCTTTCTGCATCTGTTTCTTTATTTCAGAAGCCGTTGATTCATTGCTTTCAGCTGTGTGATTTCCAATTGGTTTTGTGTTAGTGTCCTCTGCATTTGTTATGGGTGGGCTTGGCTTCTGAGGTTGCATTTTGTTCCTTCTCATCATTTTGTGTAGCACTGTCTTCTGACCTTTGTTGTAGATCTTTGCTGTA
>NW_004524606.1:20293072-20295684 GCF_000260255.1 Octodon degus
GCCTTCAGGCTCCATCCCATCTGGGCCATTGTCTCGGGATCGGGAATCCTGACTCGCAGACATGATCCTTAGAAACTAGTCTGTTTTGTTTTTAAATGGCAATCCCTGATCTTTTTAATTGATACAGACCTTTTTCACTGATCCTGGCTAGTCTACATCTTGGGGACAATAGATGTCTTAAATTGTGAGTTCCAGGAAGGTATAGAAGAAATTTAGGTCATTGTTTTGGAACTTAAGTAAAAGGAAAAGAACTGTGGGTTCCAACGTTTTCTTGAAGGGCATACCCCAGGGACCTGACTTCCTTCCTCTAAGCCCCACCTCTTCAAGGTTCTACCACCTCTGAGTGTTTATTTAAAATATTTGCAAATGTTGTGGTATTCCCTTCAGAAAAATTCATTGTGAGACCCCTGGTGACACTATGCAATGACCTTTTCATATCCTAAGCATCAATAGAATTAATAGATTGTGGACATTTTCTAGTAGTCTTTCAAGACATCTACCAAGATTTCTGTTTCCCTTTCCAGAGATGGACTACATATCTCTTGGTCTAAAGGAAGAATATACTTAATGTGATAAAACCGTTTGATGAATACTGCTGCTTAAAAATTATGCTCGGTTGTTATGCATGTTCTCTACATTAAGAAGCTTGTACTTTCTGTGCCAAATGAAGCACAAAAGAAAAGAATTTGGCTGACACTGTGGTGTCATCATTTCTACCTAGACAAAAATTTTTAAAAGACATCAGATTATCCCTCTTCATGGGGGACAGTGGGATTGCAAAATACTTGCAATTTTTTTTGTCCTGGGGCTGGCAAGATAGCTCAACAGTCTGAAGTGCCTGCTTAGGCCAGCTTAGGTAGGCACAGGGGACCACAGTTCAATCCCCAGCACTATATGCTGCACCAGCCCTGCCCTCAGAGCAAATTTTTCTGTCCTGCACTTTGCCAGTTGTGAGGCTCAGGAATGTTCAGAATTTTGAAGAATTTCAACTTTTTCAGATGGTAGAATTATTGTAGGAAAATGTGGGTTTAGTTTAGTGTTGCTTCTGGCAGACAATGAGATAGCAAGATCATGGTTGCTGGTTTCTTGTGGTTTATGTCCTATAATTTATACCATAGTAACAACAAAGTACATTTAGGCTACACAGAGGAATAACTCAAATTTGATGGATTTCAGGAGAAGATGGTGGACCACTGTGTTCTCTATGGAAAACATTTTTTTTTTAGGTATAGGGAATTGAATTCAGGACCTTTCTCTTGCCAGGCAACACTGTGTTACCTATGTTTTGTTAGAATTTAATAGAATTGATGGGGCCTCATTTGTAGTGCTCATAGGTGAGTGATGTTCTGTCCTAGTGTTCTGTGTATCAGGGTACTCCAAAAACTTAATAAATAAATTGTGTTCATAGACTCTATAGATCAAGAAATGAGCCTGGACTATGCTTATCTGGGAGTATCTTATCCCTGCTTTCAGAGGTAAGGGTGTTCACTTGAGAAACCCAAAAGATGGTGGTGATACAACTGCGAGAGCTGGATTCCTCAAATGTTCATTCCTACATATATCTTGTGCTTGGACTGGATGATTCTGTCTACCTGTGGCCTCTTCCTGGTTTAGCTTCTTCATAGAATGTTAGTCCCAGGGTAATTGGATTTCTTATATTGTGGGTCTGAGCTCCAGCCACAAAGGATTCAGTGAACAAGGTGAAGGCTGACTCACCTGTTAAGACCTAGCCTCCAAAGCCATCTGCAGAGCCAGCTCCGCTCTGCCCTATTGGTTGATGCACTTAACAATGCTGCCTAGTTTCAAGGTTGGGGAAATTAGATTTTGTCCAGTGATGAAGAGTCACATTGTAGAAAAGCAAGTTGCAGTCTTATGTGGAAAATGCAGCCTTTCAGCCCTCCCTTATGAATGCAGAGTCAGGGAGATCTAGGGTGAACAAAATGTGAAAGCTACCAATGTGTGAGCCAGATAAGTTCCTAGGTTTCCTGATGGTAATTCTAATTTCCTGGAGTGGTATTGCTTCTATAATAGGGAGCACCCCATAGGGAGTTGTGAATCTTAAGTCAATTAGCACACTAGCTAGCATTTAACAATTAATCTGAAATGCTAACTACCTGAGGCAGTTGCTAGCTCCCATGGAGTCTTTCTGTAAATTAGAACAATTTTCCCTTTGAACATAGGGGAAGGACTGACAGAATACTCCCATTCCTCATGAGACTACTGCAGTGCATATACAGAACTACAGATCACAATTCTCACAACTATAATTTTGTAATTGATTTCATCATTTTTAAAAAAGTTGTTAAAACACAGAAGTCTTCTGATTGCCTTCCCCAGTGCCACTTCACAGTGGCCATTTTCACTGGGCCTGTTTTTTTTTTTTTTCCCCCCATGCTGGAGATTAAACTCAGGATCTAAGGGGATTTGACTGACCTTGTCAGATACAAAAGTTACATTTCTTGTTATATAGGTCTTGCTTTATCTTGGTCTTAAGCATCCAGCAGAAAAGTATAAAAACAAGGTATAAAAAGCAAAGCCATATTAATATGCTGAGCTGTAAAAGGCTCAAGTCAACAACTTCAGACATTGCCAGTCCTATGAATAACCCACTA
>NW_004524606.1:20297554-20300008 GCF_000260255.1 Octodon degus
CTCCTGGACTAGCTGGTTGGATCTATCCTCTACACTCTCTGCAGGGATTGCAGCTGCAGGATTACACTCCAGGCGTGTATGCCAGGCCTGAGCTGTGCCTGGAGGGGCTAGGTGAAGTAGGGGGAAGAGGAAACTCTCCCCCACACTCACTGGACATGGGCTAGGACTGGGTCTGGGGTTTTCCGGAGTGGCAGAAGTTCCTACTAGGCAGGCAGTGTGGGGGAGGTGCTGTGTAGTGGTGGTGGGTGGCCCAAGTCGGTGGGAGCGGGTCCGGCACATGCTGCACCTGGGCTGGGACTTGTCCCGCCAGTGCAGGGTAGCAGGAAGCTCTCCCACACACTCACTGGACCTGGGCTAGGACTGGGTCTGGGGGTTCCTGGAACACGACAGAAATTCCTACTGGGCAGGCAGGGTGGGGGAGGTGCTGCGGAGTGTTGGTGGGTAGCCCAAGTGAGTGGGAGAAGGTCCGGCCCATGCTGCGCCTGGGCTGGGACTGGTCCCCTCAGCGCAGGTTGGCAGGAATATCTCCCACACCCTCACTGGTCCTGGGCTAGGACTGGATCTGGTGGTTTCTGGAAGGCAGCAGTGCTTGTTTCTCTTTTCATGATGATTTTTGTTGCTGTTTATCCGTTGACCTCACTGGTTTCCTCTGTTTTGATTTTGTCAAATTAGTTATTTTTTGTTGAGTATATTCTTAAGTATTTTCTCTAAAACTGGTTTAGAACTTATATAGCTCCTGAATTGATCTTTTTTATGGAAATATTTTATTTATCTATCTATTTTGAAGGCTAACTTTTGTGGGCCAGAAGTTATTTATTCACTAAAAGCTCTTCTGGTGTTTAATGTTTGCGTTGTTTTTGTGATTGCTGGAGAGATAGGTCAGTGGTCTAAATGCTTACCTGGCAAGTACAAGGATCCAAGTTCCATCCTCAGTACTGCATGCTGTACTGGCCCCAGAACCTCAGGTATGCCATGCCAATTGGAAACTGGGAATGTGGAGCAAGCCTGTAACCCCAGTACTGAGGAGGCTGAGACAGGAGTATCCCTATGAGTCCAAACTGTGTAGTGAGACTCTGTATGAATAAATGATAACAGTAATAAAAATAAAATTTTCCTTTTTTACACTGGATATTTTGTAATTCAATAAGGATGTGTTTTGGTGAGCTTTTCTCATAATATTTCTTTAATATTTTGTAAGGGTCACTTGTATTTTAAACTATTTTCTATTTTGTTAATAGGTTTATTTGTACAATTTAGACATGCATAATCATGTTCACCATAGAAGATTTGTACCTGTGCCTGTTTTATTTATTTTATTTTTTTCTGTTTTTAGGGCAGGGTCTACAGAGTGTTCAGGGTCTCACTACATAGATCAGATTTATAGTGATTCTCCTGTTTACAGCCTCCCAAGTGCTGGGATTACAGGCATGCTCCACCATGCCCAGTCTTACCTGTTTTACATTCATTCCTCTTTTCCCCTACTTTTTGTTTCCTCTGTTCACTCCTCTCCCCTGCATTTGAAAATCTTTGTTTCCATTTCATCCTTCCTTCATTTTTTCTTTTTCTTTCCTTTCCCCCTCCTCATTTGTAGTTTCCATTGCCTTTTGAAACATTTCTTCGTATTTCACAATATCTATTATACAGTTTGGTTCTTATGAACTCTCAGTTTCAAATGCTAGATAGACAGTGCAGTGTTTACACATTTATCTTATTTTTAAATGATCTCAAGGCCCATCCATCTTGCAATAAAAGTCTCAATTTATCCTTTTAAATACAAGACTAGCAATCCACTGTGTACAACAACCACTTGTTATTGTTAACCACAATAGCATTGTTATCCACTCATTGCTGATGACCATTTAGATTGTGTCCAAGATTTAGCTATTACAAAATGTGCTGGCATAAACATGGGCGGATATATATCAGTATGGTATGATGATTTTAGTTCTTCTAGAAAGGAATAAATACAGGGCATTTCTAGGTGAAATGAGACCTATAGTCTTCATTTTTTGAGGAATCTTAACATTGATTTCCACAGTTGTTGCATCAGTTTCAGCAGTGGAGAAGAGTTCCTTTTCCCCCTGGAGCCTTTTCAGTATTTGCTATTGGTTTATTTATTGATAATAGGCTACTTTCTGGAATGAGATGGAATTCTAGTGTTGTTTTAATCTCAGTATCTCTCAAAGGTCCAGTGACACTGAACAGTTTTTCATTTACTTCTTTGCCAGTTGTTTTCTTCATCTCAGAAATTTATATTCATCTGAAATGCCCATTTTTTTGGATTGAGTGCTTAAATTGATTTTTTTGAATTCCTTATATGTTGCAGATATAGTCCTATATCTGAGGAACAATTGCCTAAATTTTTTCCCAATCTGTAAGTTGTTTCTTTACTCTGTTGGTGATTTTTTTCCCATAATTTTGTTGAGAAACAAATAGCAATGAGACAGTTTCAAA
>NW_004524606.1:20300108-20302893 GCF_000260255.1 Octodon degus
CAATGAGAAGAAAGATTTGTACTAATAGTGTTTGGACAGGATATCATGTCTGCATCTTGTACTATGAATAACTACTATGAAGACAACAATATGCATTATGTTCATTATTGTAACTCTCCTACTAACCTGTTTTGAAACTGTCTCATTGCTATTTGTTTCTAAATAAAATTAATAAAAAACCCTCAAAAAACCAAACTCAGGACCTTGCACTTGCCAGGCAGGCGCTTATGCCCTTGAACTATATCCCTGACCTTGGGCCTCTGTTTTTGTCCTTTTTCCTTTAATCTCCCTCGTTTCTTCAAACATTTGCTGCTCTCTGTGGTAGTTGATAAACTGTGAGGAGAGTGCTTATTGTCTGGCATGCTGTTGGCTGATGGAGCTAAATATACATTTAAAATATTTCTGGCCAATTTTTAAATTTCTGATTTCAGTTGTAATATTGATTTAATTTATTGTCAATTTATTTTTTAGTATATATTTTTAGTATGTAATATTTGCATTCCTTGTTCATACATATATGTATTACTTTTTTTTTTGAGGCAGCGTCTTGCTGTGTGGTCTAGGCTAGCCTTGAATTCACTACATAGCTCATGCTGGTTTCAGACTTGAAGCCTCCAAAATTCTGGGATTACAGATGTGCCACCATGCCTTCTCATGATACATCTTAACTCCTCTTTCATTCCCTTTCCCTTTCCTTCCTCCTACCATCAGTATCTCTCGATCCCCTTCATGTATATGCAATACATATGCTTGCATTACTTACATCGAGTCACTACACATACATAATACATCTTATATGTGATACATATTCAAGCAAACAATATAGAAAGGCAAAATTATAGCTAATAAGGATTTCTTTTTAAAGCATATTTTAGAGCCAGGCAGATAGCTCAGTGGTACAAGCACCCGCCTGGTAAGCACAAGTTTGTGAATTCAATTTCCAGTAAAAAGAAAATAAAAAGCAAAAAAAGCATATTTTATAATATATAGTGAATGCATTCACTGAGAAGGGATTAGTATCTATGCATAGCTCATCTTAGTCCATTTTCCTTCCTTTACCTCCCCACCCTCCTCTTTCCCCGATTTGCAGTTCCCTTTCCCACCTTTTCAAAGAATCAACTTTGATTTATTGGTCAAATATAATAATAAAATGTAAGAGTATGATTATTTTAAAATCTCAGTTTCATTATCTCCTGCTCTGATCCTTATAATTTTCTTCTAATCATTTTAGATTTAGATTGTTCTTGTCTTGCTAGGACATTGAGATACAGCAGGATGTTATTTATTTGGGATTGTTCTGTTCTTTTTATGTGTGCATTTATAGCTATGGCCTCACCTCTTTGAACTGCTTTAATTATGTCTCATAGATTTTGGTAAGTGGTCCTTCCATTGTTATTTGAATCTAGGAACTTTAATAAAAAATTTTCCCCTGATTTCTTCTGTGATGTATTAATTTTTCAATAATTTACTATTTCATCTCTATGTGTTTGCATACTTTCTGTGGCTTATTTTGCTGTTGATTTCTACCTTCATTCCACCATGATCCAACAGTATACAAGGATTATTTCAATTCTTTTGTATTTTATTGAAGCTTACTTTAGGGACCATGGTATGTTGTATTTTGGAAAAAATTCTATGTTGGGCATTTTGTCCCAGCAATGAGAGAAGAGTAACTGGGACACCTAGTTAGATGAATATTTTCTTTTGGGCTATTTGGTGCCTGTGACATCCTACTAAGGATGACTAGGACATCCTTAGTATTTCAGCAGTCCTGGTTTGGAGGTTGTGTATTTCTTCAGGATTGTTTTGTTGTGGAAAGTCTTTACTTCAAATTTTAAGGTTAGTTTTACAGAATGTTACTTTTACTTCAGTTATCATACATAAGGCAGTCTGCACACACAACAGCATGTTCCATATGCACATATCTTTTACGCTGACAGCACATGTGTTTTGCTTTGCTGGCCTTCTTGTAGGACACACTTGACATCTTGCTCATCTTGCTGATTTGTCAAGAGTTCCTCATATAGTGTATAGTTAACAGGTACATAAATATCAATAAAATAAAGTATTAAATTCTTAATATGTATTTTGCATTTAGAATAAACATCAACATTTTCACATCAACTGTGTACTTGCTTACAACATCTAAAAGATAACATGAAAAATAAAAACCCCTTCCAAAATCACTTCTCAATCATATCATTCCCAAGTATGGTGGACACTGCAGTGGATTTCTTTTCCATTATTACCCTTGTGCTTGTGGAGACAGCACCTTCAATCCAGGAGCCAGGGTTAGCATTCTAGATGCTTCATTCTTTTCTCTGCACTGTTTTCAGTAATTTCTAGTTTTTGTCAGCTCTTTCTTGATTACTGGAGTCTCTCTCTCTCTCTCTCTCTCTCTCTCTCTCTCTCTCTCTCTCTCTCTCTCTCCTCTCCTCTCTCCCTTCTTTTCTCTCTCCTCTCCCCTCTCTCCTTTCCTTTACCATTCCCCTCTCCCCTATTCCCTCTCCCCCATCTCCTCTCCTCCTCCTTCCCCTCCTCCTTTCCTCTCCTCCTCCCCTCCTCCCCTTCTTCTTCCTCTCTGTCTCTGTCTCTCTCTCTGTGTCTCTGTCTCTTTCTCTCCATGTCTCTGTCTCTCCTTCTCTGTCTCTGTCTCTTTGTCTCCTCTCTCTGCCTCCCTCTACTCCTTCCTCTCTCCTCTCTCCTCTTTCTCCTCTCCCCTCTCTCCTCTCTCCTCTCTCCCCTCTCCTCTCTCCTCTCTCTGTCTCTGTCTGTCTCTGTCTCT
>NW_004524606.1:20302993-20304811 GCF_000260255.1 Octodon degus
CTGGCAATGTCAGAAATTGTTGACCTGAGTCCCCTACAGCTCAACATAACATCATGGCCTTACTTCTTATACTTCATTTTTATACTTTTCTGCTGGATGTTTAAGATCAAGGTAAAGCAGGACCTATGGAAGGAGAGTTGTAGCTTTTGGGTCTGATAAGGTCAGTGATATCCCCTCAGGGTTTATCCTGAGATCCTGTACCTCAGATTGTAAATCCTTTGTCAGTGTCAGCCATGTGGATGAGTCATGACCATTGCTTGACCAATATGCTCTCTGTGAAAGCCTGAGAGAATATTTTCTCTCCATGTGACTCTCCTTAGGCACACTCTACATCAATGATCATTTTCCTCCTTTGCCCCATAATCTCCTTGATCAGAAAATTTGGCACACTACTGAGTTACATGACATTACACTACAGGTTCTCATATGTCCTGAGTCTTAAGTGACCTTGGAAGGCTAGGACCAAAATTTTGGCTTTCCTTGTGGCCCTCCTTTTTCTCTAATTTTGATCTGCAAACTTAGGTTCTTAACCATCCAGAAGACAAGCTTACTGTTATTACCATAGAACTTAGGCTGTTAAGCCTAACCTCACTATCTCTTTGAATATCAAACATCTTAGACATATGATGGAACAGGTATTTTTCATCAAGTATTGACATGTTGAACTTTAAGTCCCTATAGAATATGATGAAAAAATATTTAAAAATTAGAATATATTTTTAAAAATAGGCATAAAGAATTACATACTTCTCAAGTTTACACATAAGTCCAAAAATTTAACCATATACAACCTTGAGCAGGACAGTCCCACAATATTCCTTTTCCTGTCTATTGCCTTCATTCACCATCCCCTTCTTTTTGAACAATCATCTACCCAAGAGACAGCACAGCAGCAACTGGCATGTCATGACAAGCAGCCTGTATTCAGAAGACTACAATGACAGGCACTCCAAGCATGAAACTATTATTACAGATTAGTTGCTTAGTTCACAGGTATCAGTATATATAGACAGTCAGGGTGAGAATCTTTCCAATTAACTGCTAGATAAAAAATTTCTGGAGATTCTCAGGATCATTGCCCCACCCATCTTCTACATATAACTGTATGGCTTGACATATTCATGTTTCCTAGCTCCTCTCCTTTCCCTCTCTTGATAAGTTATCCTCAAGATCCTGCTTTCCTTTTACTTGTATTACAACTTTCTATTTGTATTTCTTCTTTTGAGTTCTTTTTTTTTTGAAGTAAAATATCCTTGGTTTTATTATGCATAGACTATCTCCAAATAAAATACCCACTCTGAAAACAGCAGTTTCTGGTTTTTCTGTGCCACCAAAATCATAAAAATTGGAAGGCTGTAGATGTCAGTCAGTGGTAGAAATGCTTTTCTAGCATGAGTTCAATCTCTTGTACTCCAAACAAACAAACAGTATACATATAAATTGGCACCCCAGTACGCAGGAGAAGGCAGGGGATTCCTGCAAATTCAATTAGTGCCTCAAGGGGCAGGGGAGATGGCTCAGTAGAATAATGGCAAGCACAAGGGCCTGAGCTCAATCCCCAGTTTTGCCAAAAAAACCAAACCAAACCAAAACAAAACAAAAAACAACAACCAATTAGCGCCTCAAAGACTGCTCCTTCCCCAAGAGAAGGGTGCATATTTTTGTATAGCTTGATTCCACAGGATTAGCCAGCATCCTCTGAAGCCACATACCCTCCTTGTCTTACACCTTGGCTCCAGCTTCTTTGGTCCAGAATGAGGCCTCAGCCTAGAATCATTCAACTTCCATCTTATTCTTCTGCAAAGAATCAAGGAAGGC
>NW_004524606.1:20332794-20336363 GCF_000260255.1 Octodon degus
TTATGCCTAAGATGTTTGATATGCAGACAGATAAGTTAAGCTTAACAGTGTAAGTTGTATGGTAATAACAATAAGCTTGTCTTCTGGATGGTTGACAACCTAAGTTTGCAGACCAAAATTAGAGAAAAAGGAGGGCTGCAAGGAAAGCCAGCATTTTGGCCCTAAACTTCTAAGGTCAATTAAGACTCAGGACATATGAGTACTTGTACTGTAATGTCATGTAACTCGGTAGTGTCCCAAATTTTCTGATCAGGGAGATTATCGGGCCAAAGAGGAAAATGATCGATGATGTAGAGTGTGCCTAAGGAGAGTCACATGGAGAGAAAAAATTCTCTCATGCTTTCACAGAGAGCACATTGGCCAAGCAATGGCTGTGACTCATCCACATGGCTGACACTGACAAAGGTTCTGCAATCTGAGGTACAAGATCTCAGGATAAATCCTGAGGAGATTTCACTGACCTTATCATACCCAAAACCACAACTCTTGTTGCATAGGTCTTGCTTTATCTTGTTCTTAACCATCCAGCTGAAAAGTGCAAAAATGAAATATAACAAGTAAAGCCATGCTGTTATGCTGAGCTGTAGGGGACTCAGGTCAACAATTTCTGACATTGCCAGTCAAGCAGAGGACCCAATACTGTTATGGGCTACTGGACTCTTTTAGAATATTTTGCTGAGTTTACACACCTATAGTATTCAAATAACGGAACTGAACAACAAAAAGGGGATGCAGATGAATGTCCATTTTGTATGTGTGTATTCAAATGGCTAGGATCGATATAAAGTTACATTCTCTTAATGAATAGAGGGATTTGTTCTAAGGGTGTTTGTAAGTAGGATATCATGTCTGCATCTTGTACAGCAATTAAACACTAGGAAGAATGTAAAAAAAAAATAAAAGCAATGGTGTTTAAACAGTCACTTGACTTTGACATCCATCTAAATGATGGCAGGCCTGGTGCTGGCCTCCAAAAGAGTACAAGCTATGATATCTTCTTCAGATTTGGGCCAACTTATCCAAGGAAGTTGTATTCAAACTGTTCAGATCAACCTAAAAGGATTTTTGAACTTCAATTGATAATATCAATTTGCTCCATCCAGATTTTGGGCTAGTTTATCTGGTGTTACTAATTGTTATTTTCCTTCAGATGAGTTATCTTAATTTGCTTGTTTCCACAGCTGGGACATCCTAGGCCAGATGATGGCTTCCTCTTCCAAAATATAGGACACAGGTTTCTCAGTGTACAGTCAAATTTCAATTACTAAAACAAAAGAGAGAACCAATCCTTCCCACTTCACTTTTCAATATAAACTATTAAATATTTGAAATTTTACAAAAGATGGAAGCACAGCAACAGAAAGATAATTCAATCAGGTAAAACAACAAAAAGCTAATCTGGGGTAGAAGACATGCTTGCGTTTTTCCAGACAATTCTGAGTGACCTATTTGGGTACTAGAGAGTGCTGTCAGGCTGAACCATGAAACCAGATCTGGAGAAGAATTTAAAAATGATGAGGCTAGATTTGACCTGGGGCCTATTGAAGGAACTGACAAAATTTAAAATCTAAGGCATAAATAGGTAATAGAGTATGTAGAAATAACAGATACAATTTGCCAGTTAAGATGAAATAAAAATCAAAAATTTATATTAATTGTAGATGAAAGATGAAATAAAAAACAAAATTCAAAAATGTATGTTAATTATGGATTAAAGATTCATTCCTTCCAAAATTTTCTGATAGATCTCTGTTAATTTATTTTTTTCTATAAGGCTTTTCCTTAAAAAGTCCAATTAATAGCAACAGAATTATTGTTATTCTAAAGAAATACAACTTCATGAATATACTAAAACACATTGAATTAATCTTTAAATGGGTGAATTTCATGCTATGTGAATTAAATCTCAATACCTATTACAAATTTAAAAATTTGAAAAATGCTTTATGATAAAATTCTATAATTAAGCTTTCTTGAAGACAGATTATTTTCATTAGAAATTAACAGACTGATGAAACATCTTAGTGCAATTTGTCATCTCAGTATAACCTTGTTTACAGATGTTTCCAGGAAAATTTTTGTCATAGAAGCACATAATAAAAAGTTTAAGATATAACACAATAGATGTTCCTTTTTAAAATGATAATGACCTACTTAAAATGATCTTTTTTGAGATGTCAAGTTGTTCATTCTCATTTTGTTGCTTTCTGGATTTAACATCTTTCTGGCTGTTGGCTTAAGGGTGGGGAAGTGTGGCTAGGGATGAGGAATGTTATACAGTTGGCTGTTGTTAATGTATTATAAGTTTCATTTTCTGAAATCTATAATGTGAACATGTCAGTTCTTTGAAAATGCTCTAGTCTCTAAGTTAAATCAATTTCTTAATTGTGTTAAAGCAGTGGGATCCAATGGAAAACACACGAAAGTATGGGAAGTTCATGTTGGGCTAGGATTATAGTTCAGAACTGAAGTGCCTGCCTGGAAGGTCCCGAGTTTGAATCCTGGAACTGCAGAACAAACAAACAAACAAACAAACAAACAAACAAACAAAACAAGCAACAACAAAAAAGAAAGTACATGTTTCCTTTTACAGGGTACAAAAAATGTGAAATGATGAAGCTTCCTTCAAAACTCATTTAATAGCAATGCATATCTGAGTGGCTTGGGGGAAGGGAAGAAGATGTACTTTTAAATGACATAAAAGAAAATCAGAAATGATGTTAGATGAACAAAACCCAGATGATCAGGCTCTCAACAGTGCCTGATAAAAGGCAAATTGCAACACTCATATTGATCACTGTTTTTCCTTTTTCCAAATGTTTTATTGTCTCTTGATATTATAATCAGTCAGCTAGCTTGCAGCAGCATAGATAATTGATCCTTTTAAAAAAGGGTATTTCACAGGTATCAGCATATATGGTAGTCAGGGTTACTCATCCCCATGACTAACACTTACAAAAGATCTATAAACTGTGGTACAGGGATTCAGGGTAAATCCTGAGGGGATTTGACTGACCTTGTCACACACAGAAGTTACATTTCTTGTTGTATAGGTCTTTCTTTATCTTGGTCTTAACCACCCAGCAGAAAAGTGTAAGAATGAGGTATAAAAAGTAAAGCCATATTAATGTGTTGAACTGTAAAAGGCTCAAGCCAACAACTTCTGACATTGCCAGTCCTACGGATAACCCACTACTATTATGGACTACTGGCCTATATTGGATTATTTTGCTGAATTCACACACCTACAATATTTAAATGGCAATGGAATACCCATCTCTGACAAAACTAAACAAAAAAGGGAGATATAAGTGAAGGACCATTTTGTATCTGCATATACAAAATAGTTAGAATAGATATATAGCTACTTTCACTTAATTCAATGGGAAGAAAGATTTGTACTAATAGTGTTTGGACATGATATCATCTTTGCATCTTGTACTATGAATAACCACTACAAAGACAACATATGCAATGTATTAATTACTGAAACTATCCTACTAATCAGTTTTGAAACTGTCTCGTTGTTTCTCAAATAAAATTAATAAAAATAAGAAAGATATTTCTTT
>NW_004524606.1:20336463-20340604 GCF_000260255.1 Octodon degus
TATTTTACTAAGATTTTGTACCTCATACTGAATTAATAGAAATGATAAGAGGAATTGATAAATCATTTTCATTTTACATTTCTATATAATCAGGTAATATGACATAATTTGATGTACAATTTTGCCTGTCACACAGAGTGTGCTAATTATAGTGGTATATGCACAGAACAGTTTGGCATGATAAGAAGCTGAATACATAGCTATTTTACTAAAAAAATAGCTATTTTACTAAAAAAAAATAAGACTTGGGGCTTTCCTTCATTGGTAAGTTTTTAATTATATCTTTTATTACATTGCTTGATGTTGAGATGTTTGTAATTCTTATATATTTTTGATTCACCTTTGGTAATTTGTATGTATCTAAGACTCTTTCGGTTGCAATGTTTAGCTTTTGTTTTTTTCCTGTTTTCCTTCTTATTAAAGATTCTTGAGGTAGGTATTGATGATCTATTGGATTTCTGCATGGTTTATTGTAATTTAATCATTTTCATTTAAAAAAATAATTTTATTGAGAAAAAATAGAAATGAGACAGTTTCAAAACCGATTAGTAGGACAATTTCAATAATTAATACATTGCATATTATTGTCCTTAGTGGTTATTCATAGTACAAAATGCTGACATGATATCCTGTCCACAAACACTATTAGAACAAATCTTTCTATTCATTGAATTAAGAGAAAATAGCTGTATATCTATTTTAACTATATTGTATACACAGATTCATTTTCATTTTATTTTATTTTTTTTCCATAATTTTATTGAGAAACAAATAGCAATGAGACAGTTTCAAACCAAATTGGTAGGACATTTTCAACAATTAAAACATTGCATACATTCTTTCTAGCGGTTAATTTAATTGCTGTACAAGATGTGGACATGATATCCTATTTACAAACACCATTACAACAAATTCCTGTATTCATTAAGAGAATGTAACTATATATCTATCCTAACCACTTTGAATACACAGATACAAAATAGATATTCATCTGTATCCCCTTTTTTTTGTTAAGCTCCGTTATTTGAATATTATAGGTGTGTAAACTCAGAAAAATATTCTAAAAGAGTCCAGTAGCCCATAATAGAATTGGGCCCTCTGATTGACTGGCAATGTCAGAAATTATTGACCTGAGTCCCCTACAGCTCAACATAACATCATAGCTTTACTTTTTTTTTTTGTTGATATATTTACTTATTTATTTTTTATTTATTTTTTATTTTTTTTCAAAGTTTTATTGATAAACAGATAGCAATGAGACAGTTTCAAATCCAATCAGAAGTACAGTTTCAACAAATAATACACTGCATATATTCTTCTTAGTGGTTAATTGCTGTACAAGAAGTGGACTTGTTATCCTATTTACAAACACCATTACAACAAATCACTCTATTCATTAAGAGAATGCAACTATATATCTATCCTAACCACTTGGAATACACAAATACAAAATGGACATTCATCGGTATACCCCATTTTTCCTAAGTTCCGTTATTGAATATTATAGGTGTGTAAACTCAGCAAAATATTCTAAAAGAATCCAGTAGCCCATAATAGCATTGGGTCTTCTGTTTAACTGGCAATGTCAGAAATTATTGACCTGAGTCCCCCACAGCTCAACATAACAGCATGGCTTTATTTCTTATATTTCGTCTTCATACTTTTCTACTGGATGGTTAAGACCAAGGTAAAGCAGGACCTATGTAACAAGAGTTGTAGCTTTTGGGTCTGATAAGGTCAGTGAAATCCCCTCAGGATTTATTCTGAGATCCTCTACCTCAGATTGTAGAACCTTTGTCAGTGTCAGCCATGTGGATGAGTCACGGACATTGCTTGGCCAAAGTGCTCTTTGTGAAAGCCTGAGAGAATATTTTCTTTCCATGTGACTCTCCTTAGGCACACTCTACATCATTGATCACTTTCCTCTTTGGCCCCATAATCTCCTTGATCAGAAAAATTGGGACACTACTAAGTTACATGACATTACACTACAAGTTCTCATATGTCCTGAGTCTTAAGTGACCTTGGAAGGCTAGGGCCAAAATGTTGGCTTTCCTTGTGGCCCTCCTTTTTCTCAAATTCTGTACTGCAAACTTAGGTTGTTAACCATCCAGAAGACAAGCTTATTGTTATTACCATACAGCCTAGGCTGTTAAGCTTAACCTCAGTATCTGTCTGAATATCAAACATCTTAGGCATAAAAAGGAACAGGTATTTTTCATCAAGTATTGATATGTTGAACTTTAAGTCCCTACAGAATATGATAAAAACATTTAAAAATTAGAATATATTTTAAAAATAGGCATAAAGAATTATATTCTTCTTATGTTTACACATAAGTCCAAAAAACTAACCCTATTCATTTTCATTTTAATTGTATGAATTTGATCCTTTCTTTGATAAAGTTGGCTTTCTCACTTTTATTAAATCTTTCAAAAGCCATTTTCATGATAATTTATCTATCAATCATTCTATTTATTGTTTTCTTAGACTCAACTGCATTAATTTATGTTCTCATCTTTATAATTTCCTTCTTTGTGTGAGCTTTGGGATTGACTTTTTCTTGTTTTTCTAGAAGTTTGAAGTTCAAAATTAGGTAGTTTATTTGAGCTCATTCTTTTTTCCTTACATAAGAATTCACTGCTACAAATATACCTGTTAAGACTGCTTTCATTGTATCTCATAAGTATGTGATTTATTATTGAATTGCAGATAATGTTTAATTTCTTCTTTAATTTCATCTGTTACCCATTGGTTGTTCATTAGGGTGTTAGTTTCCAAGTGTTTATGGAGTTTTGTGGGTTTGTTTTTGCCATTTATTTATAATTCCATTACACTATGGTCAGATACTATGTATTGAATAATTTTAATTGCTTTTCCTTTACTTAAGCATGTTCTATGGGTTATTATGTGGTCTGTTTTGGAGGATGTCCAATGCACAGCTGAGAATTTGTATTCTAATACTGTGGGTTGAAACACTCTGGGGACTTCTACTAAAGTCTGCTTGTTCAAGTGTTTGGTTCAGCTCTGATTTTCTTTATTAAGTTTTTTTTGGTCTGGTTGATCTATTTTTGTCAGTGAAATAGTAAGGTCCTGCATTATAATTGTGTTAATGAGTATTTGTTTTTTCATGTCTGTTTATGTTTTATAGAGTGGGGCACACCTGAATTTTGTGTGTATGTATTTATGGTTATTGTCTCTTCTTTTTGGAGTTTTCCCTTAACAAACAGGTAATGATATTCTTTGTCTCTTTTAATCAGTCTTGGCTTTAAGTTCACTTTGTTTGCAAATAGAATAGGGATCCCTATTTTTTTGATGCTTTTATCTCATGGAGTATTGCTTTCCATTATTTGACTTTCAGCCTATGAATTTATTTCTGAGTTAAATGTGTTTCTTGTATATAAAATATTGTTGGATCTTGTTTCTTGATCAATTATACCGGGATGATTCCTTTGATTGGTGAATTTAGACTACATTGATTGTTATAAATGATATGCACTGGTTTATCTTTGTCATTATTTTCTTGTTGTGGTTCCTTGTCTTTTTCCTCTGTTTAACTGCTTGTCCTCCCTGTTGGCTTCTTTTTATTGTTGTTCTTTTCAGCTAACTCTGGAGATTGGTCATTCATGTGAGGGCAGCATAATTCCACAGTGCCTAAAGTGTCAAGCTACCTCAGTCTTGAGAAAATCATCTTGCTTGGACAATTTTAGTTATTAGTTACTAATCAGTCTTGTGTCTCATAAATCTATTTTTTTAAGGTATAAATAAATACCCCTACTGTTGTTCTTTGGGTCCTTTGCCAATCAGGCAAATGAGCCTCCACCTGACCTCAGCTTGTCTCTTGTCTTTATTTTCTAAATCCACTGCTGTTTCCTCCCAGGGACCACTAAGAGACCAACATGTCCTTACATTTGGCAACCACAACAGGGACCCCAGTAAGTAGATTTGGTTTGTGGGAGGATGTTCCCCAACAGGATTGGGGACGGATTGGTCAGTTCTTAGCACAGGAGTGTTATATTGACAGTATCAGGCGAAAAGCATGGAGCATGGAGGTCTATTGACCTTAAAATATATGTGCTAATATATATATGTATATATATATGCTATGTAAATTTAAGCTATATATATATTTAAGCTATAT
>NW_004524606.1:20341408-20342484 GCF_000260255.1 Octodon degus
CTTTCTATGACAAAGATTTAAAAATTATAAGATAAAAAGAATCTATTGGATAGAAATTAATTTGTTAAAGGAAAAACAATTAAAAGGACTTTCACATACAAGTGTAGATGTCCTCAGGGTAGGGCAGTTACAGGTCCACGGTAGCAAAGTTGCTGCATTGCTGACTGGAGAGATACAAAAAGCCATGCCACCAGAAATACAGCCTCACAGAAAAGCAGGAAATAGATGGAAAGTTTCTCTCTTTCCATTACAACTGACACTAAAAGAAAAGCCTTTACATTTTCCCCTTAAAGTGATTAATTTAAGACACTTTTTACATTCTAGATTTTTGAATCTAGCAGTTAATTGGAAAGATTCTCACCCTGACTATCTATATATACTGATACCTGTGAACTAAGCAACTGCACTGAAGATGGTAATCTGTAATAGTAGTTTCATGCTTGGAGTGCCTGTCATTTTGGTCTTCTGAATATGGGCTGCTTGTTATGACATACCAGTTGCTGCTGTGCTCTCTCTCGGGTAGATGATTGTTCAAAAAGAAGGGGGAGGTGAATGAAGGCAAGAGACAGGAAAAGGAATATTGTGGGACTGTCATGCTTCAAGGTTGTATATGGTGAGATTTTTGGACTTATGTGCAAACATTAGAAGTATACAATTCTTTATGTCTATTTTTAAAATATATTCTAATTTTTAAATGTTTTTTCACCATATTCTATAGGGACTTAAATTCAACATATCAATACTTGATGAAAAATTCCTGTTCCATATTATGCCTAAGATGTTTGATATTCAGACAGCTAGTGAAGTTAAGCTTAACAGCCTAGGTTGTATGGTAATAACAATAAGCTTGTCTTCTGGATGGTTAATAACCTAAGTTTGCAGTCCAAAATTAGAGAACAAAGATGGCGATAAGGAAAGCCAACATTTTGGCCCTAGCCTTCCAAGGTCACTTAAGACTCAGGACATATGAGAACCTGTAGTGTAATGTCATGTAACTCAGTAGTGTCCCAAATTTTCTGATCAAGGAGATTATGGGGCCAAAGAGGAAAGTGATCGATGATGTAGAGTGTGCCTAA
>NW_004524606.1:20342584-20343129 GCF_000260255.1 Octodon degus
CAGTCTATTTCTCTTAATTGGCGAATTGAGTCCATTTACATTAATGGTTAGAACTGAGATGTATTGACTTACGGTTGCCATGTTATTTACCTGTTGTCGTTTCTCCTTTTTCTGCCGTGTTTAATTGCTCACCCTATTTAGTTGGTTGCTTCCGATCTCATTCGTGGAGTTCTGATCGTTTTGGTCCCTCTTGAACATCTTTCAGTAGCCTGTGTAGGGTTTTCTTTGTCATCGTGAAATTTTTTAGCTGTTCTTTGTTATGGAAGTATTTCACTTCTCCATCAAACTTGAAAGAGAGTTTCGCAGGGTATAGTAGTGTGGGCTGGAATTTGTTTTCATAAAGGACCTGAAGTACTCTGCTCCATGCTCTTCTTGCCTGCATAGTTTGTGAGGAGAAGTCAGTTGTAATTCTAATGGGTTTTCCTTTGAATGTGGTCTGCTTCTTTTCTCTAGCGGCTTTCAGTAAATTATTCTTGTGCTGAATTTCTTGGATGTTGACTATTATATGTCTCGGTGTGTTTTTCATTGGGTTGAGGTTCTTTGGC
>NW_004524606.1:20343229-20355583 GCF_000260255.1 Octodon degus
AAGAAAGTATAAATTAGACTCAAAACAGAAAAAAATACAGACATTTGATCTTGGTGTAACATTTTTTCATAACTGCTTTTCATGATGGCCCATACATCCTTGATTTTGCCTCTAATATTCCTTGATTAGAGAGGTAAATGTGAGAAGTGAATAGTAAAAAATGACCTAACAATTATCCCAGTGAAGGAAAACCCCAGGGAATAAAATTATTAGCAGTAAAAAATTTGAAGATTGTTTCTTGGGAGCTGCATTAAATATATCCTTTACTGATGTGCTTCATGTCTACTTTCCTAGGGACAGTGAGGAAACCATGGACTCCTTCCTGTTTTCTTTTTTAATGTATTTGGTTGTTGTAGGGTCTCATTATGCAGCTCAGATTTGTGGTGCTCCTCCTGCTTTCAGCCTCCCCAGCACTGGGATTACAGGCATGCAACACAGTGCATGGACTCTGGCCGGCTCAGCCCACCCTGGGGCAGGGCTGGCATGGCTTGTGGTGCCAGGGATTGAACCCTGGTACCTGAGCTTGCCTAAGCGGGCACTTAGTCCACTCAGCTATCTTGCTGGCCTCTTTTTCTGTTTTCTGACATTGTCTTTTGTTCTTTGGTTATTTTCAAAGTGAGCTGTATGAAGTGGGGAGCTGGTACAATATTTTCAGAAGTCAACTTACATGTTGAAATTTAGGTCCAATATGATGGAACACAGAGAACATTTAGTAGCTTTTAAGAACTCATCCCTAGTGCCAATTCCTCAGTAAAGGGCACACCTGCTAGAAAGTGACAAGAAGTCCTTAAAGCAACTTGGGATTGAGAAGATAGATCTAGAAAGGAGGGACCTGCATGGGGTGCCCATAGCCTTTAATACACCCACTTAGTCAAATTCTGTTTTCTAGGTTCACACAGAATAAATGTAACCCAACTGCCACTGAGATAGCCTTCTTAATACTTGACCTTTTCTTGATCAGTTGTTCCCTTTTCTAGGTTAAATTAGGTTTAATCAATGTTCATATGTGTGTTGTGGTCACTCTAACCACTTGCCTTTGGAATCAATATTCCAGATGGAAATCTTGGCTTCTGCTTGGGACTATGGCTGGCACAGTAGAGTGATGAAGGTAGCATGGGAAAGGAGGGAGAATGAATTTTCTTCATCGGGAAAGCAGAACAATTGTGATGTTTATCCAGTACTGTGACCAGGATGTGAAAGATGTTGTGAAGGGCTGGGCACACTGCCTAGTGCAAAGCTGCCATTCCAAACATAAGATCTATTATAATTCTTGTTTAAAAGATAGTTACTAAAATCAGTTGTGGTAGCTCTGGCCTTGCCCCTGGACTAGAAGCTTTGTATTGTTGTTCTTATTAATTCTGATCCATGTCTTGGTTTTAATGTATTATTTTGATAAATGTAGGTGGATGTTTATATGATTCTATATTAATCAGCATTGCCATTTGCCCTGGGAAATTTACTTCAGTTCTCTGAGCATTGTTTACTTTCTGGAAAAACTGTACTATCCCAGGGAGTTATGTATAAGTGCTGGCATAGAGCAGCTCAATACCTGGTAAAGGATTACTATTGTTTTCCTATCTTGGGATCTCTCTCTCTCTCTCTCTCTCTCTCTCTCTCTCTCTCTCTCTCTCTCTCTCTCTCTCTCTCTCGGAACCAGTGAGTGAACTCAAGGCCTTGCACTTGCCAGGCAAGCACTTATTCTACTGAACCATCTCCCCAGTCCCTTTTGGGGCCTCTTTTTGTCTTACTCCAATTTTTTGCTTTTTTCCCTCATTCCTCAGATGTCAGCTCAAATGTCATCTTCTTTGGGACATTTTGTTTGATTGTCCTATTTGAAAATTACTCCTTCCTATTATACAAGCAGTTTGACTGTAATTACTGTTTGTGCCATGCACATGTCCATTATTTATCTTTTTCAGCAGGTTCTTAAGATGCACAATATCAAGGGCTTTCTTCAGGACACGTACTGTTTAGTACATAGTACACAGCACTATATAATTATTGAACAAGCCATAATTATCATCATTTGACAGAAGGATAAAGCAAGAATAAAATGAGCTTTTCACACTAGAATTTTCAAACACAGCGTACTGAATTGTACATAATTCTAAGTGAACTCCCACGTGCCAGATTCTCTATTTTCATGTCCACAGGGCTGAAATGATGTTCAGGAATTGGGTACAGTTCTCAGTGCCTTTTGCATATAGTAGAATTCTGAAATTTCTGTTCCCTTCCTTCAGTCTCATTTTTCACCAGAACAATCTCTTTGTATTTTAAACACAACCTTTTCCCAGATTTTCATTGGCTTACCAGTTAACAGTGGATAACATTAACTAGCACTTACTCTGTCCAAGCCACCCTGACCTATATTTCATGTATTATCTTTTGACTCATTATCACTCACTGAATCATAAATATTTCCATTTTTGAAAATAACAGTAGACTGTGACCATGTATCTTTCTGTGAGAGCAGAAAGTGGGAATGGGCAGGGATAACAGAGAGAGAGAAGGCAGAAAAAGGAAATATTGGCAAGGATGGAGATGGAAGATAGCAGCTGGGTATGAACGCTGATGAATGTATATAAAGTGGCAGTTGGAATGAAACTTATCAGAATCTAGTCCAATAATCAGAGGTTAACATTCCCAAGTGTAAGACTGTCATCCAGAGTGAAGTGCCTAGTCATTCTCAGGGTTAGAATCAAAGACAAGCGGCATACATGCCAAGGCATCTCCCTAAGGACTTTCTGACATGCAGATCTTGCTCTCTTTCTGCTACAGTTAGCATGGGATGTCCCACACAAGGTTTGCTTGTGAAAGGGACAACAGTTATTGTTTTTTAAAAATTAATTTTATTGAGAAAGAAGTAGCAATGAGACAGTTTCAAAACAGGTTAGTAGGGCAGTTACAATAATTAACATATTGTATATTCTTGTCTTTGTGGTCGTTATTCATAGTACAAGATGCAGACATGATATCTTGTCTAAACACTATTAGTTTAAAGCTTTCTTATCATTGAACTAAGAGAAAGTAGCTGTATATCTATTTCACCTATTTTGTATATATATATATATATATATATATATATATATATTTTTTTTTTTTTTTTTTTCACTACAAAATGGTCAACACCAGTTATCATGAAGACAGTTCAAGGTTTGAGTTGACACTGTCAGTGAAAATGTTACCCTGCCAAAGGAAAATTCAGTGGTAAAGCATCTGTAAACCCAAAATACATTTCCAAATGCATCTTTTCCCACGATATTCTTTGCAAAAAGCTCTTTAATTGTAGGAGATAGGCTTTCCCAAGGTGATAGAATGTTTGAGACTGGAAATAAATTTTTACTACAATGAGGCACTAAATTCTGGTGCTGGATTTAATTATACCTGAGGTATTTCTGACTTAGTCTGTAGGTGGAAGGTTCTGCCTCTTTCTCTACTGCTGTTATTATCTCATGGGTTTACAGCTTAATTTTCTCTTCATGGGGCCCCTTAGTCAACTTTCCAGTCTTCCAACTACATTGAGAAAGCAGATTCTGGCAAAACAGTCAACCACCAAAGGATGTTGCCCCCTGCATCTCCAACTATTAGCCATCAGATTCCTGCTCATGGCTAATCATCAAGTTTAATCATTTGTGAATCATTTGCCAGGGTGGTGTGGAAGCCAACTTCAGATATTCTTGAGGCTGAATCTGTAGATCACAGATGTACTTGTTACAGAAACATGTCTACTGAAAGTACTTTTTGAATTGGATATGGAAATTGAAGAAGTGAAAAACATGAATTATACCTTACACTGTTTAAACTACCCCCTCTCATTGGATTTGCTCTTCTTTCTAAGATGTCAGCATTTCATTCATACTTTATTTGACAAGCTTCATCTCCCAAGCTTTCTGGCTCTCCATTATTTTGCTGGATTCTTCTGAATATTTTATAGCTAAGTATCTACCAGTGTCCCTAGAGGTCATTTGGCATTCCATTAATAGAGAGGTCTTCTCTGGATATCAGTTTGCCCAGTAGTGCTAAGCTCTCAGGAGCAAGTAAAGGCCATGTTTTCTCTGCTGCACCCTTAAATCTCAATCAGTGATAAATTCAGTGGCCTGTTAAGAGCTAATGCCTGCATGATCTGGCCTCTGTCATCTTTGATTTCATCTCAGCACCCCTCATCCTGATTATTCTACTCCTGCTCTGAAATTATATTAGTTTTCTTATAGTACATAACAAATTACAACAAAAGCTAGCATCTCATAACAGCATTCATTTATTATTGTCTTTCTGTTTTGGTAGTTGGAAATATGACAGGTGAACTACCTTCTCTGATTGCAGTCTGAAAAGGCTAAGATCAAATAACAGTGAGGCTGGGCTCTTATCTGGGGGTTCTAAGGGAAAACATCAATGTCAAATTTACTCAAGTTATTGGTAGAACTCAGTTCCCTCTGGTTAAAGAGCTGAAGTTCCTTGTTCATTACCGGGTAACAGGTAAGGGCTGCTCTCAGTTTATGAGGACCATCTATATTCTTTAGCATGTGGTCCTCTGTCTTTAAACTGGAACTTTCTCATGCACTTAATATTTTGACTTCTTTCTGCTTCTAGCCAGAGAAAATTCTAAGCTTTTAAAGGACTTATATGATGAAGTCTATCTTCCTAAATAAAGGTCACCAGATGAATGGTCTTAATTATAGTTGCAAAATTCCTTTAACCTACATAATCAAGGGGTAACACCAGGAGGTGACTCTCATGGGACTTCTGTTAGAATTCTGACTCCTAGATTATTTCTCTAACAGCTTCCTCAAGACAATTGTATGTGTTGTTTTCTCTCAAACTCTCCCACAAGGTAACATGGCTTGCTTTCTGACTTCCTTTTCATCTTTCCCAAAGGTCACCTCAGCTTTCCAAGACCAACTGCTTGTAAAGGAACGTCCTGTGTCTCCCCCTATGTGTTTGTGATAGGATCTCTGTGTACCCAAGGTGGCCTTATATTCATGATCCTCCCAACTCAGCCTCCCAAATGCTGGACTTGCCAGCATATACCATCATGCCATGCTCAGTCCTTTATGCTCTATTCTCCATTTTTTCCATTACAACACCCAGCACACTCCGCATATTGTGCATTTGCACATTTATTTACTTATTATCTCTCTTTACTCACTGGGCCAGAGGCCATCCAAAAGAAAGGGTTTTGCCTATTTTATTCATGACCAGATCCTCAGCTACTGAAATAACTGCTAGCTCATTTTTTAAAAAATGTATTTGGTATGGAGTCTAACTACACAGCTCAGACTCATAATGATCTTCCTGTTTTCATCCTCTCCAGTGCTGGGATTACAGGTGTGTGCCAACACGCCCAGACTCTGGCTGGCTCAGTGCACCCAGAGACAGGGCTAGCACAGAATGTAGTACAGGGGATCGAACCCTGGTCTCTGTGTTTGCCTAAGCAAGTGCTTAGTCCACTGAGCTATCTCACTGGCCCTAATTCCTAGTTCACTGCAGATGCTCTACACATGTAAACAAATAAATGTCTAATAAGATCTTGGCTTTCTCAACCCCTGTCTTCTTTCTTCTCCCTTTCTGTCAGGCACATTTGAATTTCATAATTCCTATAAAGTGATTATTATAAATGTTTTTCTCTTTTACTGTATTAGTAATAGAAGCAACAAGAATCCTCTGCTTTTCTACAGCTCCATATAGAGAGTTTAAGAAGAGAAATGTGTGTTTATTGGTCTTTCTTACATCTTATGTATTTATCTCTTCTTCACTTTTCATTTTTGATTGTACCATTCCATCTGATGTATAGCTCATGCATACTGGAATATCCTTCCCTTTTTTGCAGGAATATCCCCTATGCTTTAAGGTCCAGTGCAGGATCCATTGGTGGAATGGTTTTATCAGTAAAATTCCTAGGAAGACTACTATGGAAGAACTATGTCTCCCTCAAACCTATATGTTGAAGCCCAGATACTCAGTGTGCTAATATTTGAATGCAGGGTCATTAGGAAGTCACTAAGGCTGTATGAGATTGAAGGAGTGGATTCGAATTGCCCAGGGTGAATTTGTTATGGAAAGACACACCAGAGAACCCTCTCTCCCTTGTGAATGCACAATGTCTACAACTCAAGGAGAGAGTTCCCAACAAACACTGGCCATGATCACACCTTGATCTTGGGCTTTTGGAACTCTTAGAAGATAAAAATCTGCTTTGCACTAATCTAATATCTGAGCCAGAGAGCACTAAGGCCCAAGGGCTGGGTTCAATAAACTTACAAGGTCATTTTAAAACATTTGAGCCTTCATTTAAAGGATATGGCACTGAAAAATACTCGTATTGCCATTTTTGTTACAGTTAGAAAGTGTGGCAGCTTATATAGTGGCCATTAGTACATGAGTAATACTGTCCTCTCAGCTGGGCCATGTGCCTTAGTCACAGTCTCTGCATCTTCTTGTTGTTTCCCACTAATCTGAGTGCTGGTTGCTAGAGATGTCATCATCTCTATGCTTATATTCATTTTTTTTAAGTAAAGAAATGTTTCCTTCAATCTTTGTTATATCACCAGTTACAAAATGTGTGAGTAATAATTCATTGTTTTCCACCACCTCTGTGGCTGCTTTGGAACTTTTTAGCTTTCAGTTTTTAGCTATTTCATAAGACGTATGATGCTGAAAACATGCTTGCCTTTTTTCACTACCATATTCTTGAAGCCCGAAGCTTAAGCAGTGATAGTATCACTCTGTAATGAGTAAATGCTTGTTATCTAAAATCTTTGCAAATAATTATCACATTTAATAATGTTTAATGTTACTGTAGTCTTTATGTGTGAATATTCTACAGATTCTCCATATGTGGTCTCTTCAGATAATTTTTGTGTAGCACTAAAAGGCTTTTGTCCTTTTTTGTTTTTGAATATTGAGACAGGATCTTGTGAAGTCACTAAATTGCTCAGACTAGACTTGAAATTGTGTTCCTTGTCCCTCAGCCGCCCAGAGTGCTGGGATTATAGGCATGAACTGTCATGTTTGGCCTATTCAATTCATTTTAAAATATCAATTTGTTTTCTAGGCATGTTGTAAAAAAATTAAGACATTTGAAGACTTAAAGCAATAGAAATTTATTGTCTCACAGTTTTCTAAGACAGAATTCTAAAATCAAGATGATGGAAAGGCCTTGTTTTCTTGAAGACTCCAGGAGAATCAGATAGTCAAATTGGATCTTTGAATGTCCCCTAAAATCTCATGTGTTAAAGGGTTAGCCCCAGATGTACAATATTGGGAGGTTGTAGAAATTTGAGGAGAGTGTTGAGGGATTCTCTTAGGTCATGGGGAATATGCCTTTGAAGGGGACTTTGGGACCCCAATCCCCTCTTCTTCCTCTTTTATTTTCAGCCACGAGTTAAGCAGCTTTGTTCCACCATACACTCCACAGTATGATGATGTACTGCAGGGCTGCAGGCCACAAGACAATGGAGATAACTAACTATGGACTAAAACATCTTGAAACTGTAAGCTAAAATAAATCTACCCCCTTTATAAATTGATTACCATAGGTGTTGTGTTGTAGTAAGGAAAATCTGATTATAGAGAGTATTGTCTTTCTTGCTTCTTCCAACTTTGGTTGCTCTTTGTTTTGTAGCATTCTTTGGCCTTTACTGACATGCCTCTGTCTCCAAAGGGATCTTCATATGGCTTTCTCTTTTGCTGTGTTTTTGTGTTCTCTTCTATCTCTTATAAGAATTTGTATTATGTGTTTAGAGCCCATCAAATTTATCCAGGTTCATATCATCTTGAGGTCCCTACTTAATTTTATCTAAAGAAGCATTTTTTTCTAAGTACATTCATTGGTTTTAAGCAGGAAATTTTTGGGGACTCTAAAAATAGTACTATCATACATTATTTTATATCTCTTTAATTGATAAATATTAATATTATACTGTTTATATGATCCAGCTATCTGAGACCTTCATCTATACCTGAACAGAGTCAAAGTTAGTGTACATTAGAGATACATGCATACTTGTTGCTACTGTAGCAGTATTTATAATATCTTAATTATGGAATAAGCTTAGATGCCTATAAGTGGATAAGTAAATAAAATGTTGAATATTTGCACAATGTAGTATTAGTCATAGAGAATGAAATCATTTGCTGGAAAATGGATGGAACTAGAGATCATAATGTTAAGAAAATAAGCCAGATTCAGAAATACAAGTATATGTTTTACTTAATGTATGGAATCTAAAAAGGTGGCATAAAAGTAGAAAAGAGGCTATTATTAGATGAGAGGAAGGGAATAGGGTGAGTAGTAGCAGCAGTAAGGGAGGTGTCATGGACTGACAACTGGTGGTCAGCTTGTAACTTCCAGTTAAACTGAATCATCAGAATGCTGGGTGTGGTGGGCCCACCTGAGGATTGTTGCCAGAAACATAAAAAGAACTAGTGTGAAAGAAGTGGGTGCTGTTGATTCTCTTGAAGGAGTTTATCATGCTGGCTTTTCTGATATTGGCTGTTCTCACCATTGGAAAAGCTTGGAATCCTGTTGTCATTGAAGAAGGCTGTGGTACTTATTTGGGAAGCTCTGGTCTTTATTTTTAGCATCACTTTCTGGCTCCAGTGCAGATGCCTCAGCCTGCTGGCACAGATTTTCTAGCTTTTAACTCTGACCTTGGGGCCTTCTCAGTATAGAGCCATGAAAGAGACTGGCATGAAACATGGTTGTAGGCTCTAGGCCTCTGATTGTACTTGAGAAGGGTATTGTGATGGGCTCTAGTTCTTCATCTGGACTCATGTAGTATATTGCTGTGGGTCCAGGTCCTAATCTGAATTCTTCAGGTCTTCAGTGTGTGGACAGATTCCTGGCATTCTTTTGCACTTGACTTTTTGGTGACTAGTATGAAATAATCATATAAATTATGTGTCCTGTTTAAAATTTTTTCCTTTTCAAACCTTGACTACAACAGGAGATAATGAGGTATGAATGGGGGATCAATGTGAACAATAGACATATTTGAAAAATAGCACATTGAAACCCAATATTGTAAAATTAATAGGTACTAATGGAATATTTTAAAAATAATTTGGATAAAATATTTAAAATTAAGAAAACTATTAGAGTAGAAGAAGGCAATTGAGGAAGGGCAAGGAAGAGTATAGAAGGGCAATGGGAAGGGCATATATTATCAAAGTATGCTACATGTATGTAGGAAAATGTCACAATGAAATCTATTTTTCTGTATGATTTATATAAGTGAATAACATTGTGCTGTTTACAAGACTGTTGCAAAATACAAAATACCTATAGTAATCAATTAATAAAGTGAGAACTTATTTTAGCTTACAAATATCCACAACATTACTCCTATAATGGTGTTGACAAAGGACACTGTCAAAGAATAGAAAGCCTTATGGGATCCTTATGGGATCCCAAAAAGTTGTTACAGGATTGGGGATGGTGGGGAAGAATCAGGAGCTAATTTTGTCTTGAAGGAAGAGTTTAAGTTTGAAATATTGATATTTCAACTACAGACTGAAACTCAGAGGTTTCAGTCTGTAGTTGGGTAGCCCCATTGCTTTTGGGCCTGCAGTGATTTAGTGTATCATAGTGTGGAGCATATAGTAGAGTCAAGCTGTTTATCTCATAGCTGTAAAGTAAACATGAGGAGAGAGATACTAATCAAGCAAACCGGGTCATTTCTTCTGAGAGAAAGAGTAGGCGTGTGTGCCAGTAGCTATTACTCCTATAATGATGTTGATGAAGGACACTGTCAAAGAATAGAAAGCCTTATGGGATCCCACAGGAAAAAGATGTTACAGGATTGGGGATGGTGGGGAAGAATCAGGAGCTAATTATGTCTTGAACGAAGAGTTTAAATTTGAAATATTGATAAAATATTTCTGTGTGGAAGAAATGTGTGAGAAATCCAGAGGTGGTTAAAAATATCACACAGAACAACTGTTAATTCTTTTTTCATTAATTTTATTGAAAATCATAATTACATATCATATTAAAATTGTAGATGAATATTGAAATGTGAAAGATTTATGATGTAGAAAGAGTGAATTTTAGAGAAATATTTTTGAAATAAGTACATAGCATGATTAATAATAGTCTGCATATTGTAAATAAATTATTTACAAATTTAAATGAATATAACAATAAAAATTGTCCAAAATAAAAATGAAGAAGAATTTACAGATAAGTCATATAATAGTTCACTCTGTGTCAAAATCAAGAAACTTATATTCTTCTAATTAGATTCTCAAAGTAGAAAGGGGTAGGCAATAAATATTTGAAATTTCTGAATTTAGTTGAACTTATAACACCACATTTCCAAGAAAAATGAAACTTTTGTACAAGAAATTTGAATATAATCATAGCAACATACACAAAAATGAAATTGTCCAAAACTTATTGTAAAGAAAAAATCACTAAAGCGTATACACAAAAATATTAGCTATGGAAGAACAAAATTAAATGCCATCTTATTCCACATTAGGAAAAAAAAAACCCAAAAAACCAAGTGTGTAAGAAACTAATTGAAGGACTGACAGAAAAATATCTGTCTTCTTTGTGTTTTATACTTAGCAAACATACCTTTGAAAACTAAAAGTAAAATATTTTCCAGTTATACAAACTCAAAATATTCTAATACCTCCAGATGTAGCATATAGGAAATAACAAAGAGCATATTGAGAAGGTAAGAGGGTTGCTGTGTGGTCCTGGATAAAGAATAAAGAGTTCTCAAAATGGTAGCTATGCAGGACTATGTAAAATATATTACACGAACCCATTTGAAAGATCATTAAAGATTTCTACAAAACAGTATCTATCTTATGTCAGGTTATATACATATTTTTTCATATATATATATTCTGCTCCTGAAGATTTCAGGTGTGTAAAAGACAAGGAAGAAGTAATATAAACTCAATGGAAAATGGAAATATACTTTTTAAATCTTCTAAAACTAGGAGAAAATATCATATCATATTTTTAAAGTAGATTATAAATCAAAGATGCAGTATAAATATTAAAAGAAAAATTAAGAATAAGCAATATTCAGAAAATTAAATATAATATTTAAATTAATAATATTTAATTTTCTGAATATTGCTTAATCTTATAAAAATTAAGTGTTCCAAAACAATTGAACTAAGAATAAGTTTTCACAGTAGTGAATAATTACTAAGAATAAAACATAAGATAAATACTGGAATGGCAAATAAATGACCAGCACTTCTAACAGTTTGGGGATAGGATATTGCACAAAGTTCTAGTATGTTGTGGACAGGGACAGTGTCCATGATGCTTATTGGTGGCCAGGTGTGACTTGTGGGACTGAGATACTGCTATTTCTTTAATAGCCCCCCTGTAGACCCAGATAAAATTATGACCCATAGGATGCAGGAGAAGTCCACTTGTAGAGTATGCTGATGGAAATATTTTGCTGCTGTATACAAAAGAATAACTGAAAGACTGTTTCTGTATACCTCTGATTCTCCTGTGTTTGTTTGACCTATATGGTAGGTTCTTTTCATTCTCATTCATGGAATTGTAGTCATTTTGCTCCCCCTCTAGAACATCTTTTAGTAGTCTGAGTAGGCTTGTCTTTGTCATCATGAAATTCTTTAGTTGTTCTTTGTCATGGAAGTATTTCACTTCTCCATTATACTTGAAAGAGAGTTTTGTAGGGTATGTTAGTCTGGGTTGGAATTTGTTTTCTTTCAAGACTTGTATTACATTTCTCCATGATCTTCTTGACTTGATGATTTGTGAAGAGAAATCTGCTGTTATTCTGATGGGTTTTCCTTTAAATGTGGCCTGTTTCTTTTCTTTGGCATCTTTTAGTATACTGTTCATGTGCTGAAGTTCTGGGATCTTGATTACTATATATCTGGCTGTGTTTTTAATTAGGTTGATGTTATTTGGAGTTCTATATGCTTTGGTTACATGAATGTCAGATAGTTTTCCCACATTTGGGAAGTTTTCTGCTATTACTTACATCTATATTCTTTTTATATCATTTGTATTGACTCCTTCTTTCTCATTGATGCCTAATAGTCTCACGTTGTTCATCTTTGCATTGTCTTGCAGGTGTTGAATTATTGTTTCCTACATTCTAGTTTTTTTAAAGAGATTTTTCTTTTTCAGTAGATGCAATTTTGTCTTTTTTTTTCAAAGTTTTATTGATAAACAGATAGCAATGAGACAGTTTCAAATCAAATCGGAAGTACAGTTTCAACAAATATTACACTGCATATATTCTTCTTAGTGGTTAATTGCTGCACAAGATGCAGACTTGTGATCCTATTTACAAACACCATTAGAACAAATCATTCTATTCATTAAGAGAATGCAACTATATATCTATC